>NC_060142.1:277457579-277773155 GCF_021461385.2 Schistocerca piceifrons | reverse complement strand
TTGCAGTTTCTTCAGTTTTAATCACCAGTTCATAACCAATAGATTATGATCAGTTCACATCAGCCCCTGGAAATGTCTTCAAACAACGTAGCAGCAATGATAAAATTGTGCTCTCTTTAAAATTCTATCAGGTGGTTTCCTCTTTATTTCCTTCCCTCTCAGCCAATGTTGCACTATTTTTTCCTTCTCTTCTGTTTCCTGCCATCAAATTCCAATCCCTCATCACAATTAAATTTTTATCTCCCTTAATTATCTGAATGATTTCTTTTATCTCATCATATATTCTTTCAGTCTCATCTTCATCTGTAGAAGTAGTAGGTGCATAAACTTATATTACTGTGTTGGGTATTGACTTCTTGTCTGCCTTGGCTGTGATGATGCATTTACTATGCAGTTCATAGTAGCTTATCCACTTTCCTATTTTCTTATTCTTTTTTTAGCCTGACTCCTGCAATACCCCAATTTGATTTTGCATTTATAATCATTTACTTACCTGATCAGAAGTCCCGTTCTCCGTGCCACCACCATTTACCAATTCCCATTACATCTGGCTTCAACCTCTCCATATCCTTGTATCCTATAACAATGTAATTTCTCTAATAGAATTTTATAAATGACACCTTCAAATGCCTTTAATAAGTCACAGAAGATCCCAATGGGTGATATTTTAAGATATAAAAGTTTTGTTGTGTGCTCTGTGAAATATTAAATAACTGAGTGGAGACCACTTTGAACTGAGTGGAGACCACTTTGAAATCCAAACTGTGGCTGATTGAGCATCCCATTACTACACAGATTGGTAATGACACTTGATTATGTTACCTTCACAAAAGTTTTGGAAAATGTAAGTAGTGAGATTGAGATTGTTCATTAGTTATAGACATCTGTGAAGTTACAATTATAGTGTGTCCTATTTTAATGTGTCAGTGGAAAATCTTGTCAGATGAATTTATTACGCAATTGGGAATGTCTTGAGCACTGATTCCCTTTTTACTTTGTAACCAGAAAACTAGGTGGATGAACTCCAGATTTTTGTATTCCTCTCTTATTGCAACTTGCTTAATTTGTGTACTTTTAATGTTGTTGTGTTCTAATACTAAAAGAAATTCCTTTGTCAATGCTCTAGCGATGAGAGACATATTAGGGGCAGCCACCTGAAGTAGTAACAAATTGTTTGAGGCCTGCAGTTCTGTCACAATGCCCCGAGCACTCCCAGACGGGCCTGGTGGCTCTTCCTTTGCCAACAAGCCGGCTCGAGGATGGCCTCATTCAGACCAGCAACTTTCCAAAGAAGGCATAACATATGCTGTCAGAGTAAGTCGTTAGATATCTCTCTCTCTCTCTCTCTCTCTCTCTCTCTGCCTCTGCACATTTTGTGTGTGTGTGTGTGTGTGTGTGTGTGTGTGTGTGTGTGTGTGTGTGTGTGTGCGCGTGCTATTTTTGTATATTGTTTCCATCCTTATTCTAATAAACATGGATTTTACATACCCAAAAACTAAATTTGTGGTGCAGCCGTAAAAGCTGATATTATTGGTTTATATATTTAATTTGGTAACTAAATATTGTTGTCTTAACTGTCATTTTGTGATCCCCTCCCCCACCCACACATAACAGGTTCTATACAGGTAGAAAATGGTGGGAACATTATTCCTCATGCATATGACATTGCCTTAAAGCCAGAGAAGCAGAGTATGACTGGGTTACGAACAGTAGTGCTTTGTTCCAAGTGTGAAATTCCACATTCTGGCCTTGGGGGCCAATTGGGCCCGGCCGACAACCATGTCATCCTTTGCCAATGGTGTCATTGGATGCAGTATGGACAGATATGTAGTCAGCTCTCTGCTTGTCCAGCCTTTGTTGGGTTTCTTGACCTTGGAATCACTGCTAATGGGTCAAGTAGCTCCTCATGGACTGTGGGAAAATCGGAAGAGAAGAGAATTGAAGCATTTGAGATGTGGTTGCTATTGACGAATGTTGAAAATTAGGTGGACTGATAAGATGATGAATTATGATGTCCTGTGCAAAATCGAAGAGGAAGGAATATGTGGAAAACACTGACAAGAAGAAGGGACAGGATGATAGGGTATCTTTTAAGACATCAGGGAATAACATCCATGGATTAGAGGGAGCTGTCGAAGGTAAAAACTATAGACAGATTGGAATAAAACCAACCAATAATTGTGGACATAGGTTGCAAGTGCTATTCTGGGATGAACAGGTTGGCACAGAAGAGGAATTCATGGCAGATCACATCAAACCAGTCAGAAGACTGATGACACAAAAAAGGAGAAAGCTCTTCAGTTGGTCCCACAGACTGAGTGCATTACGTACCACTCCTCCCACCACGGAAAAATCCCTAGCGTACCAGAAATCGGACCAGGGCCCTCTGCATGTCAGACAGCCATGCTAACCATTCAGCTACAGAACACAGACTTGCTCCAAGTGTACCATTCATTAAAAGCCTTGGACTTAGGGACACTTAAGCTTGCAGTGTATAGACCTTGGTTAACCTTACTCTCTGTGCCCACTGCAATGCCCGCTGGATGGATGTTCAGCTGTAAGTTTCTTCAGGGTTGGCATTAGTTGTGAAAAAGTTCCCTCTTTGTGCTTTGCTGTTGGTATGGTCTGCTGGGTCATATGGAGTCACCTGATTAACAATAAAATATGCTATATCCGCAGTTATCCAGAAGAAATGTAGGAGACTGCCAGGCGGGTGAGCCGCCTGTGGAAGAGTAACCCAAACTAACAGTAGTCAAACAAAATGTGATAGACTGCAGATGAGACAACAAACCAGAACAAGAACAGCCAACCTAGAAAACAATGAGGCACAATGCAAAGCAGTTGCCACAATAATGGCAAGGCCAAGAGCAGCAAAAAGACAAATCCAAGACACAACCAAAGATATCACTTGGTGACAAGCAAGACAGTTATCAAGCAGCCCTAGTACAGCAGAGATAGGTCCCACGGTATAGACTGTGCATAGCCGCGGATCTATGATATTTCCGAATCGGAGAAATATTAGGTAGTGGCGCCCAGCCACACATCCATAGCCAGAAGCGGGAGAAGTGACTACCCATACGCGACTCAAAACAGCTGTTACGTCACGCTCATCAGAGGCCATTTGTCATTAGGAAGCATTGCGTAGTCTTCCTAAAGCCTTTGACACACTTTGCTGCTGGCAGACACTTGTATGAGCACTATGTTTTGTTGTATATGGCATATTTCCTTTGCAACGTAAGTTTTATTTTTGGTTTCTTTTCCCCTCTCATTCATATTTTGTTGCTGCAGTATTATCCTGCAGAAGTGGGATTCAGTAATATCCTTTGTTGGAGTATTCGTTCCTAGCAGTCAAAATCACAAAAATTTAACTGAAAACTAAAACAATGGAAAAATTCCCAGAATTCTAAAAAAATTCCAGTGTTTTTCCCGGTTTTCTCCCGGATGAAAAAATTCCCGGGTTTTTCCCGGATCTCCCGGTTGTCCCGGGTCGTATACACCCTGCTGTGGTAATTATATGAAATCTGTATCTCTCCTCGGACCGGCCTCGCATGCTCCTAGCTCTTCTTGCCCCCCTTCGACAGCCCCCCCCCCCCCCCCCCCCCCTCCGCCCTGCTCCCCTTCCAATTCCTTCTCCTTAACACCCATAACTCACTGTAGGGTGGTACTGTGACCCCTGACGAGGGACAGGATTATTGAAGATCTACTGGCAGGTGTTGATCTCTGCCTCCTTGACACTGAGCTCCCACACACTTTAATGTGGCACAAAGGAATTTTCTCGGCCATTGATTTTCCATCTATAGCCCTGGATTCCTCCCTTTCATTCAGTACATCTACATCTACATCTATACTCCGCGAGCCACCTTACGGTGTGTGGCGGAGGGTACTTATTGTACCACTATCTGATCCCCCCTTCCCTGTTCCATTCACGAATTGTGCATGGGAAGAACGACTGCTTGTAAGTCTCCGTATTTGCTCTAATTTCTCGGATCTTTTCGTTGTGATCATTACGCGAGATATATGTGGGCGGTAGTAATATGTTGCCCATCTCTTCCCGGAATGTGCTCTCTCGTAATTTCGATAATAAACCTCTCCGTATTGCGTAACGCCTTTCTTGAAGTGTCCGCCACTGGAGCTTGTTCAGCATCTCCGTAACGCTCTCGCGCTGACTAAATGTCCCCATGACGAATCGCGCTGCTTTTCGCTGGATCGTGTCTATCTCTTCTATTAATCCAACCTGGTAAGGGTCCCATACTGATGAGCAATACTCAAGAATCTGACGAACAAGCGTTTTGTAAGCTACTTCTTTCGTCGATGAGTCACATTTTCTTAGAATTCTTCCTATGAATCTCAACCTGGCACCTGCTTTTCCCACTATTTGTTTTATGTGATCATTCCACTTCAGATCGCTCCGGATAGTAACTCCTAAGTATTTTACGGTCGTTACCGCTTCCAATGATTTACCACCTATGGCATAATCGTACTGGAATGGATTTCTGCCCCTATGTATGCGCATTATATTACATTTATCTACGTTTAGGGAAAGCTGCCAGCTGTCGCACCATGCATTAATCCTCTGCAGGTCCTCCTGGAGTACGTACGAGTCTTCTGATGTTGCTACTTTCTTGTAGACAACCGTGTCATCTGCAAATAGCCTCACGGAGCTACCGATGTTGTCAACTAAGTCATTTATGTATATTGTAAACAATAAAGGTCCTATCACGCTTCCCTGCGGTACTCCCGAAATTACCTCTACATCTGCAGATTTTGAACCGTTAAGAATGACATGTTGTGTTCTTTCTTCTAGGAAATCCTGAATCCAATCACAAACCTGGTCCGATATTCCGTAAGCTCGTATTTTTTTCACTAAACGTAAGTGCGGATCCGTATCAAATGCCTTCCTGAAGTCCAGGAATACGGCATCAATCTGCTCGCCAGTGTCTACGGCACTGTGAATTTCTTGGGCAAATAGGGCGAGCTGAGTTTCACATGATCTCTGTTTGCGGAATCCATGTTGGTTATGATGAAGGAGATTTGTATTATCTAAGAACGTCATAATACGAGAACACAAAACATGTTCCATTATTCTACAACAGATTGACGTAAGCGAAATAGGCCTATAATTATTCGCATCTGATTTATGACCCTTCTTGAAAATGGGAACGACCTGCGCTTTCTTCCAGTCGCTAGGTACTTTACGTTCTTCCAGCGATCTACGATAAATTGCTGATAGAAAGGGGGCAAGTTCTTTAGCATAATCACTGTAGAATCTTAAGGGTATCTCGTCTGGTCCGGATGCTTTTCCGCTACTAAGTGATAGCAGTTGTTTTTCAATTCCGATATCGTTTATTTCAATATTTTTCCATTTTGGCGTCCGTGCGACGGCTGAAGTCAGGGACCGTGTTACGATTTTCCGCAGTGAAACAGTTTCGGAACACTGAATTCAGTATTTCTGCCTTTCTTCGGTCGTCCTCTGTTTCGGTGCCATCGTGGTCAACGAGTGACTGAATAGGGGATTTAGATCCGCTTACCGATTTTACATATGACCAAAACTTTTTAGGGTTCTTGTTCTTTAGGGAGTTCATGATAATTTGTGTGACAGCCACCATTTTCTGACTGTCTTTTCTTTTCTTCAGCCTCACTTGCCTTGATGCCTACTAATGTAAATTGAGGTGTTCTTTCCTCAGCTGCCATCCCAACTGTCCCACCACACGACAGCATTGGTGAGTCCATACGGAGTTTGACCGATGCTATCCTTTTGGCTATTCCGTGTTCCTCAGATTCTTCCCGAGGGAAGATTGGCTGCTAAAGATTGCCTTTGTGCCCTCTAGTGCTACAAATGGCATCCATCTCTCAACCATCTCCTGCTGGCCTTTTGAATGGCTTCATGCCCAGCCCCATTATCTTCTTAAACACCAGAAACAGATTTGTTGGGAATGATATGTCACTGCCATAGAGCCACATAATTCCTCTTCGCAGGTAAGGGCAAAGATTAATTGCATTATTGGCCGCCATCCTCAAAGTGTCCCGTGACTTTCTGTGAATGGTGTTATCCTCAACAGCCCAAACTGAACATTTTGTTTGACATTTTGCCCAGGCCTCAGTGTTGGTCCATTGTCCACCCACATTCCATCTTCTCAGACACAGTCTGGAATGACTCCGTTTAACTTTCGTTCCCCACAACTGTAGCCTTATAATACCCCTTCCCAGTGGCAAGAAAGTGTCATTATTCCAATTTTGAAACCAGGTTAACCACCTCTTCAGATGGACACCCATTTTCCGATCTGCTTAACCAATGTCCTGTACAAGTTATTTGAACATATGATGAGTCTAAGGCTGTCTTGGATTCTTGAATCCAAGAACCTTTTGGGTTCAACCCAGGGTGATTTTTGCCAAGGCTGCTCTACTGCAAATAATTTAGTCCACCTGGAGTCTGCTATCTGAATATCTTTTTCCTGGTGTCAACACCATGTTGCAGTCTTCTTCAATTTGCATAAAGCTTATGATACCACGTGAAGCCACCACACTCTTCCCCCCTTACATAAGTGGGGCCTCCATGGCCTACTCCTGATTTTTATTTGGAACATTCTTTCATGTCACAGTTTCCAGGTACAAGTTGGTGCCTCCTGGAGCACCCCCTGCCTGCAGGAGAATGGGGTTTTCACAGTTTTGTTTTGAGCGTCCCTCTCTTTTTAGTGGTTATTTATGGTCATGTGGGGCCTCGAGGGTCCCCCTTCTTTGTACGCTGATGATTTTTGCATTTACTTTTATTCATCCGCTCTGGTCTTTGCTGAATGCAGACTGCAGGTAGCATTACACTTGGGCTCTCACTCGTGGCTTCCGTTTGTCAGCTGCCAAGACCTGCTTAATGCATTTTTGTCGTCACTGCACAGTCGGTCCCCATCTGGATCTGTATCTTGATGGTCAGTTCTTCAATGAGGTGGACTCTCACCTGTTTTTGGGACTGGTCTTTGTTGGTCAGATGACATGGCTTTTCCATCTTCAACTAAGGCAGATGTGTTGGTCGCACCTCAGTGCTCTTTGGTGGCTCAGCAACACAAACTCTTCTGCTGTGAGACAGTTCTACAAAGCGTTGGTAAAGTTCTGTCTAGATTATGGGAGTCTTGCATACAGCTTGGTGTCACCTTCAACATTAGTGACTGGAACCTCCTAGTGGAGGTAAGGGTTCCACATTGCGGGTTCTAAGTAAGCAACAGTTAACTGCTTATGCATTATACATCAGCTGCTGCTCGGAGCATCTGCTCTTTCCAGACACAGAGCTCCACCTCTCGCAACAGCAGCCCAGGTCTGGGGTTATCACCACCCTCCACATCTGTTCCCTTTTTTCCAGAACTCCAGCTTTCCCCTCTATCGCCTTTTCTCCAGTCTCAGTCATGTACACCCCCATAGTGCATCCACTGTATGCAGCTCTATCTTGACCTACTACAAGGTCTGAAAGACTTGGCTCATCATGAGACCTTTTGCTGCCAATTCTTCATTTTCAACACGTTTTAAGGTTCATAAGTTGTTCCTGGTCACACTGGCTTTGCTTATGTTCATGCAGAATATAATGAACTCCAGATTGCTGCATGTTTTCACGGTGGTGTTGATAACCATGTCTCATGTTCTTGAGCATATTCTTTGTTGCACTGGTGAGTCCTTCCTCATCTGTAGTGACTCTTTGAGCGGTTTAATACCTCTTGGCCAATGTTACACTCGTCATCCTTTGGTCTTGACTATCCAGGATTCCCTTTTTGCCCTCAATCAATGTGGACACTCGGTGCTTTTTGTCTAGGCCCCAGGTCACATTGGGATCCCAGGGAAAGAACTTGTTGACAGGCTGGCCAATTTGGTCACCAGCAAGCCGCTTCTTGAGATTGGTATTCCGGAAACAATCCTTTAATCAGTATTATGCCATCAAGTTCTAACGATTTATAATATGGAATGGCATACTCTGACTTTGCTGAACAAACTGCGGGTGATAAGGAAGACTACAAATTTTTTGGAAGTCCTCCTTGAGGGCCAGTCACAAAGACTCCACCACCCTTTGCGGCTCCGCATCAGCTGTACTTGGATTAGTCATGTTCATCTGCTCTGTGTGAGGATCTGCTCCACTGTCATTGTGGCACCTGTTTGACAGTGATCCACATTTGGCAGGACCGGCCTAACCTGGCCACCCTGCAGTGGATGCTTAATCATCTTAACTCCGCTACCCCTGGTCTTAACAGATGATGCCTCAGTGGCTCACCTGGCTTTATGGTCTATTTGTGAAGGGGGTTTTTGCAACTCTCTCTAAGGGAGATCACCTCAGCCTTATCAGCTCATTAAGGGGTTGGCAGGATGCCTTGTTGCCTCTTCTGCCCCAGAGAGGCAGTGGCTGTCTTTCCTTGCTGGGCCACCCCAATCCTCACCCTACCCCCTCTCGTGCTCTTGTGCCCTTTTCTCGTGTGTTCTGTTTGACTTGATGTTCTTTCTTTGTTTTCCTCTGCTTTTCTCACCCTGTCCATGTTGCAAGTCTTTTCTGGGTATTGTTTGGAGGTGTGACTCTGGTAAATAGTGGGTGGCCTCCAGCATTCCATGACTGGGACACCTCACATGCCTTTCTTCTTTTCCCACCTTTTCTTCTTCCTTTTTCCTTTGTGTAGGCTTTGCTGGCTGTCAATAGACCTTGAGGTTTTCTTCCCTTGGATTTTGCACAGAGGCCCTTCTTTGTGGAGTGGTTTCATTCGTTTGCTTAATCCAAGGAAGAGGGACTGATGACCTTGTAACTTGGTCCCTTTAATCATTAAACCAACCAATCCAGCAGCCTGGAGATGATGAAGATACTGCTTCACCACATTGCATAAGGCCACTGGAATGGGTCCGCCACAGAAAAAATGAGGTATGGCTCCCGGCCGAAGTGTGGTGTGTGTCTGAAAATCTGAGGCACTCCCTAAATTCAGGTTAAATAAAGATGCAAATGCTGGACGAAGATCCTCCAGTTCCTGCAAAGGGACTGCAGCAGATATGACCTTGACTTCATCTTGAATGGAAAACCCAAACAGTGTAGAGGCATTAAGGTGTTTGGAGGCTGCTGTGATGAAGAGCTGCCAACGAAGGGAAATAGAGCTGTCTCTGTAGGCCAAAAAACACCACAAGGGCAGAGAGAACACGGGCAAGCTTGGTGTTGCATACATTGCCAGATTCATCAAACAGACAATGGCCCCTGTGTCCATCTGGAAACGGACATCCTCAGTATAAATGCAGACCATGAGAAATTACTTCCATAACTTCCACATGACAAGGTCATCCAATGGGACTTCTAACTGCAACACATGTATGGTGTCCTGATGCCCACGTGGGTCGGGAAGGAAGCATGTTGTGCAGCTGCAACACACCAATTGAAGGTGCCCCTTTGCCACTAAGCGTGCAGGACCCCCAGCAATCTGGACAGTCTGCGTGGGAATGAGTGGAAGAACACTGTGGACACGAAGGGAGCAGTTCCCATAATCTGCGACAAGATGTGACGAGAGGCTCAGATACCACAGAAGTGTCACACAGCCAAATTGTGACAGAACACACATCTCACGAATGAAGAGTGCTATAGGTTCTGACAGTGGGGCCACCTACCAGAGAAGAAATTTTCTGGTGAATCCCAAAATAAAAACAACTATCACTGCAGTGAAGCACCTGTGACTCGAAACGCTGTGAAATGCTGTTTCAGACAATCCAAGTATGTGTCTCAGTTCACCGTAGTGTCATTGAAAGGTGGAAGTGTCAGAGGACTTGGGGGGGGGGGGGGGGCGGCTTCAGTAGCAGGTGGTGTTGCGGCCTGGTGCAACTGGGCCTCGGTGTTCTGAGTGTGTTCACCTGAAGCTGAAGTGATTTTTATAACAAACCTAACTTGAGCTGCTGCTGGCTGCTGCTGGCTGCTGCTGGCTGCTGCTGCTGCTGCTGCTGCTGCTGCATTAACTGCTGCTGTTACTCCAGCAGACAAACCAGGTTAACATCCATGCTACTAAATAACTTCGTTTTTCCTCATTGCCAATGCCTTATCCATGGGTAGCTGGATATCTGAAGCAGCTAGGCAGGTGAGTCATCTGTGGGAAGTAACACAAACAATGGGCAAACAAAATGTGACACACTGACTGCAGAGAAAACAGCAGACCAGGCTAAGGACAAATAACCTAGACAACAATGGGGAGCTGTGAGAAGCTATATCCACAACAATCACAAAAAGACAAAAAGCAGCAGAGAGACAAATCAAAGACACAACCAGTTAGAGTAACTGGTTGACAAGCAAGGTAGTTGTCAAGCAGTTCCAGTACAGTGAAGATAGTAGGTCTGACGACAGTACCCAGCGTGAACACTGAACTGAGAGGTTGTGTGCTGGGTGACTGCTTATACAGGGTGTTACAAAAAGGTACAGCCAAACTGTCAGGAAACATTCCTCACACACAAATAAAGAAAAGATGTTACGTGGACATGTGTTCGGAAACGCTTAATTTCCATGTTAGAGCTCATTTTAGTTTCGTCAGTATGTACTGTACTACCTCGATTCACCGCCAGTTGACCTAATTGAAGGAAGGTAATGTTGACTTCAGTGCTTGTGTTGACATGCAACTCATTGCTCTACAGTACTAGCATCAAGCACATCAGTACGTAGCATCAACAGGTTAGTGTTCATCACGAACGTGGTTTTGCAGTCAGTGCAATGTTTACAAATGCGGAGTTGGCAGATGCCCATTTGATGTATGGATTAGCACGGGGCAATAGCCGTAGCGCGGTACGTTTGTATCGAGACAGATTTCCAGAACGAAGGTGTCTCTACAGGAAGACATTCGAAGCAATTGATCGGCATCTTAGGGAGCACGGAACATTCCAGCCTATGACTCGCGACTGGAGAAGACCTAGAACGACGAGGACACCTGCAATGGACAAGGCAATTCTTCGTGCAGTTGACGATAACCCTAATGTCAGTGTCAGAGAAGTTGCTGCTGTACAAGGTAACGATGACCACGTCACTGTATGGAGAGTGCTACGGGAGAACCAGTTGTTTCTGTAAGATGTACAGCGTGTGCAGGCACTGTCAGCAGCTGATTGGCCTCCACTGATACACTTCTGCGAGTGGTTCATCCAACAATGTGTCCATCCTCATTTCAGTGCGAATGCTCTCTTTACGGATGAGCCTTCATTCCAACGTGATCAATTTGTAAATTTTCACAATCAGCATGTGTGGGCTGACGAGAATCCGCACGCAATTGTGCAATCACGTCATCAACACAGATTTTCTGTGAACGTTTGGGCAGGCATTGTTGGTGATGTCTTGATTGGGCCCCATGTTCTTCCACCTACGCTCAATGGAGCACGTTATCATGATTTCACACAGGATACTCTACCTGTGCTGCTAGAACATGTGCCTTTACAAGTATGACACAACATGTGGTTCTTGCACAATGGAGCTCCTGCACATTTCAGTCGAAGTGTTCGTACGCTTCTCAACAACGGATTCGGTGACCGATGGATTGGTAGAGGCGGACCAATTCCATGGCCTCTATGCTCTCCTGACCTCAACCCTCTTGACTTTCATTTATGGGGGCATTTGAAAGCTCTTGTATATGCAACCCCGGTACCAAATGTAGAGACTCTTCGTGCTCATATTGTGGATGGCTGTGATACAATACGCCATTCTCCAGGGCTGCATCAGCGCATCAGGGATTCCATGCGACAGAGGGTGGATGCATGTATCCTCGCTAACGGAGGACAGTTTGAACATTTCCTGTAACAAAGTGTTTGAAGACACGCTGGTACATTCTGTTGCTGTGTGTTTCCATTCCATGATTAATGTGATTTGAAGAGAAGTAATAAAATGAGCTTTAACATGGAAAGCAAGCGTTTCCGGACACATGTTCACATATTTTCTTTCTTTGTGTGTGGGGAATGTTTCCTGAAAGTTTGGCTGTACCTTTTTGTAACACCCTGTATATAGGCCGCGTGGTACGCTTGTTGGTCACAGCACACACATGTTGTGAGCCGATGGCGCTCTTGGTGTGTGAGCACAATGCTGCACAGCCCCGATGCCCCTTAACATCTCATCTGGCGAGCATTCAGCCTCTATGGTGACAGATACTAGAAGATGAATATGCGTCTTCAGAGAATCTACATTTCCTGGTATTACTTCATCTTTTTTCCACGTTCACAAATCATTATCAAATGTGGTAATCATATAATGTCTTGGGGAGGAGGGGGGGGGCGGGGGAGGGGGAGGGGGGGGAGGGGAGGGAATCTTTGGTGCGGCCTGTGATTAACCGCTGATCATTTTGCATAATGTTCCATGGCATCCAAACAGATGGCTCCAGCTGCATCAGTCAGTGTGTAGTGCTAATATAACTGTTAGGTAACTAGCCAGTTTGCTGTTGTGTCCTAAAATGAGTAAAACTGCTGTGATCTAGAAAATCCTGCCTAGGAGATAATTTTTACTTCTGAGGCAAAGTGGTTAGTGGCAGATACAAACATAAGTGACGGCACCTGTAGATTAAACTTCATGTTGTTTTTCAGAGCAGTTGACTCTAACCAATACATGTTTGTAAAATTCTCCATTACTAATTTCTTTCAACAGAGAATAATGTTTCTTGCATTAGTCATCAATTGTTCCATTTCTTTAAACACTTTCTATTACTGCGTGAAGGAGCCTTAATGCTCCAAAAGCTAATGTTTCTCAAGTTTTTTTAGTTGTGCATCAGTCCGCAAGGAAATCTCAGTAACATTTTCATTTTTGTAAATTCTTGCTCCTAACATAATTAGTTCATTGTGATAGCTACTTTTGAGCTTGTGGGGAAACGTACCACTACACTTAAACATTGTCTGTATTCCTTACTCATCTTCTGTGTAATTGATTTTATTTATTTTTATTTGGAATAGCTTGTGTGGTAAAGAATCCTTTTAGTCCCTCATTAGATTGTGACAAGTGCAAGAATTATTTATTTTGAATTTGAGTCTTCAAAATTTAGATTATTCCTGTCAACTGTGTGAAATAGAACTGTTTCTACTGATTCTTATTTATCTTAGTGGCCAACAGTTTAACTAAATTACATATATTATGTGAATACTGTTTTGTCTGTTTCATATTATAATTTCTAGGATAACTGAATAATGGAGTTTGCGCGTTATATACAAGCAGTTCACAAATGCCATGATTTATTTCTCTTTGTTATAATATAAAGACATGGTAAGCATATCAGCTGACTTACTACATGTCAGTGTTAGTTTTACCTAAGTCTGTTATTCTTCACCAGTTAATGATTTTAAGGAATGTTGTAAGTAATATCAAACAAAAATTAAAATATTTTTACCTCTTTCAGTACATTGGCTGCCTTGAAATACGCACATCAATGAAGAGCTTGGATTTTGAAACAAGGTCTCAAGTAGCAAAGTAAGTATACTTTTCTGAAAATAGTGGTAATAATAATAATAATAATAATAATAATAATAATAATAATAATAATAATAATAATAAGTGGAATGTAATAATAAGTGGATACAAGCAGAAACAGATACGTACAAGATGATACCACAAATGCCTGAAGTGATAATTTTACAACATGAAGTCACCCAAGCAACTAATTCTACTCACAATTGGAAAGCCCCTGGAAAAGATAAAATAGCAAATTTCTGGCGAAAGAAATTCACCTCAACACATTCACATCTAACTAAATTATTTAACAGTTACATTGCAGACCCATACACATTCCCTGATAAACTTACACATGGAATAACTTATCTGAAACCTAAAGATCAAGCAGACACAGCAAACCCAGCTATTATAACTCTTTAGTGTGAAAATTGATTGCTACAACATTTGACTGTCTGAGAAATGACAGTTCTAGTGAATATCCTAAAAAAGTCTTCACAAGTCACAACACTTATATTGCTCTCTTTTTATCTGTAATGCAGTACATCACTAATATATATCAGGAAAACATGAGTCACATTGACCAAGTTATGTTCACATTTTTGACATGTCTGTGTACAGAGTAACAATTCCCACTTCATTTTACCGGCTATTACAATTTAAACTTGGTATGTACTTGTTTACTGCAATAGTTTTTCTTCCCCACTGATTTTTTACATATATAAAATAATAATATTTTATTACAACCTCATTTTTTCCTACTATTCTATGTGGTGACTGTAATTTAAGATGTTTCCACAAAGCATCTGATGGATCCTGATAGACATCAGTTATTACAAACCTTCAAATTCTTGCACAAATTCAGACGTCAAATTATGACGACAAGAATTTCAGTATGGAGACAACAAACAAAAATAAAGCAAGGCAGCTATCCATTTGTATCTGATTAATGCATGGAATATAGACATTTAACAGCACAGATTTCATTTCCTCCTGCTTTTGACTACTGCTCTTCTCTTCAATCAACAACTCAACCAATTACTAAAGATAACAGAAGTATTCAGCAATGATATAAATATGGCTTTTGGAACAGACAAATGTAAGAAAAATAGCATAGTCAAGGGAAAACACCAAACAAGAAGACTACATATTGGATAACCACAGCAACTGCATAGAAGCGATGGAAAAAACAGATGCCTATAAATATCTAGGATACAGACAAAAATAGGAATAGATAATACAAATATTAAAGAAGAACTAAAAGAAAAATATAGACAAAGACTAACAAAAATACTGAAAACAGAATTGACAGCAAGAAACAAGACAAAAGCTATAAATACTTACACTATACCAATATTGACCTACTCATTTGGATTAGTGAAATGGAGTAACACAGACCTAGAAGCACTCAATACACTTACACGATCACAATGCCACAAATATAGAATACATCACATACATTCAGCAACTGAAAGATTGGTGCCTCTATCATGATTTAGATCATTTATTATTATAAATTGTATGGTCAAATAACTTGCAAGTAGGCAGGTGAAGTTTACTTTATTTACTGATTAGCGTGAGGTTGTTTCTGCAGATTACACTTGGGGCCACTCTGTCAGCCAGAGACATTGACTACTGTGTATTTTTGGGAGGCAAAAGGAATTGATTTTGTAAATTTTATTTAATATGGAAGCACAGTTCTGCAGTATATTGTTTCATTTTCTGAAAATGGGTTTAGCCTTCTAAAAAGTCTTCTCATTCCTTCATTATTGGTTCCATGTTTTTACACAACACCCAGCCACATCTTCACAGCAAACACCAACATTTTTGCATCAGTTCAACAGAGACATTTTTTAACATTGTTGCACACCCTGATCATTGCTCAAAAGGATTTCCGCCTCTTCATGCATGTGAAAACTGGCTTAGCTTTGAACATTTGGATACAGACAACGGATTTATTGCTGCCATCAGCTTAGTG
The DNA here is from genome assembly GCF_021461385.2 of Schistocerca piceifrons. Taxonomy (NCBI): domain Eukaryota; kingdom Metazoa; phylum Arthropoda; class Insecta; order Orthoptera; family Acrididae; genus Schistocerca; species Schistocerca piceifrons. The sequence continues at coordinate 277,757,790 of NC_060142.1, read as the reverse complement.
CATTCTTATATGGAAGAATTTTATCCAGAAAATGCGCCATCAGGGTCTCAGCATTCATGTGCTGGGTAAGGGCATGGTAACTCCAGCATTCCTGAGCTGGGGACTAGTAAGTGCTGCCAGTCCCCCATCACTGTAAACTCTGGGTATGCTTCAGCGAGCACCATGTGGCACGGTGGTGGAACATTGTGTGTCTCAGGGACCAGGGATCTTGCCTTGACCACCCGGATCGCAAGAACAGAATAAACCACTATAAAAAAAATTAAATTTAAAAAAAAATTGAGGTGTGCTGCACACTGATGGGATGCATGGAACAGTCATTAGTGGGCAACCTGCCACACCTCAGTTATATAAGGCTTACTCAGGCATGCAGGGCTCTGTCTGAGTGGACGCTTATTTCCCTAGCTGCTTGTGGGACCAAGCTGAAATGCTCAAAATCATCATCTTCTCCTCCCAGCAGGAAGGATGTACTCCCAATCAAGAGAATCAGAGAGGCTAGTCCTCCTGGTAATAATAATTCTTTGGACTTCAGTAACAGCGCTCATGGAGTTGTGAATAATAATGAATTTTTGGTGATTAAGAGGAAGGATGCGACATTTGAAAAAGTGTCCCCCTTCTATATCCATAAGGGTGTGGAAGGCCTTGCTGACACTTTAAAATCTATAAAATGACTACGTAATGGCTCATTATTAGTCGAAGCTAACAGGTCAAAGTAGGTGGAACTTCTTAAGAAATCGCAGACATTGGGTAAATATGATATTGCTTTTGAGAGGCACACCTTTCTCAGCTCCAGTTCTTTTCACTTAATATTTGGCCTTACATACCAAACCCTATGTGGTGCTATAAATGCCATTGTTTCAGCCATACAACCGTGAGGTACAGTGATCTGCAGAGAGTGCAGAAAAGCAGCTCATGATGCTGTGACTGACTGCCCATCTCCAGTGATCTATGTAAACTGCTCTGCGGACCACCCAGTCTGTAGCCGAGGCTGCCCTGTTTTTGCTGAGGAACACAAAATACAGGAAATAAGTGACCAAGTGGAAGCGAAAAAGGAATATAAGGCAATGAAACCCCATCTCTGCCACCTCATTTTCTTCCATAGTGCAGAAACCTATTCCCAAGGTGGACACTTCAACACAGACAACATCCAGTGTGCCTGTATCCACCACAAGCACCTGTACTTGCACATGTACACCCCAAGAGAAAAAGATTAAGGACAAAGTAATCCAGGCAGCTGCAACAGAAAAGACCAACAACAAATTCACAGTGAGCATCCAGAAGGCACACGCAAAGCATAGTGCCTCACAGTGCCCCATTTCGCCCTCATCCTTGACGGGACAGAGTGCATGGAAAGGATCCCGATGTTGAGGTCACAAGCTGTCCAAGGCACAGTCAGACGTCACTCTGGTATGTCTGACTGATGAGGAGGACATCATGGAGTTAGATGCCTCAGTTCCAGGCATCCCCTCCACTCACCCTCGCTCTAAAAGTGGTTCACCTCCCCAGTGCAAAGATAAGGGTAAATTAAAACCACATCAATGGCATGTCTCCCATACTACAGTGGAACTTGAATGGGTTCAGGACTCATGTGGAGGAACTGAAATTCTTAGCACAGGCACACCCCTTGTGCTTGTGTTTAAAACACACACATTTTAAACATACAGACGTCCCTGTGCTATGGGGCTATAAGCTGTATCACAAGGATGGCCTATTGAGGGAAAGAGCCAAAGGAGGGGTCAAAGGATTTGTCTCTAATGCACACCATTCTTCTGCTCTCGCCCTGGCTACTGACCTGCAAGCAGTAGCAGGTGGAATTCATGCAAGTTGGAGGCTTACTGTTTGCTCTCCGTATTTGTCACCACTGGATGCAGTAGACTCAGAAGCTCTCACAGATCTTATGGAACAACTCTCTCAACAATTTCTCCTCCTGGGAGACTTCAATGCCTGTCATGTCCTGTGGGGCTCGACCTCTACTTGCCCTCAGGGTCGGGTTTTGGAGAGCCTCCTGACATCTCAATAGCTGTGCATCCTAACACTGGTACTCCCACTCATTTCTGCACTGCTACTGGGTCATTCTCGGTCATCGACCTCTCTCTCTGCTCTCCAGCCCTCGCCAACTCTGTTCACCATGGGATTTCATTCCAATGACCACTTCCCAATCCTCAATCACCTACTGGATTGTGTGTTGCTGGAACAGAAGCCACCATCATGGATGATTGGCAGGGCTAACTGGGCACTGTTCAGTCAATTGGCTGTGTTTGAACACCATGACAGCGTCCAGGAATGGGTGGACCACATAACTTGTGTGATCCATCATGCTGACATCTCTATACCTGTCTTTCAGTCCTCTTAGGAGGCGACCTGTACCTTGGTGGACAGAAGAGTGCAATTCAGCCATCTGGGCCAGACATGTGGCCCTTCGAAGGTCTAAGTGCCATCCTACAGCGGACAACTGCCTTTTGAGTCACGAGAGCCAAGGCTCAAGGTGTCATTAAGGAGAGCAAAAAACAGTCATAACAAACATTCTTGGAGTCTATTAACCATTCCACTTGTTCTACAAAAGTATTGGAAGCCATTAGGAGGATTACTAGTAAATGCAGCTGTTTACCAATAGCAGCAGTGCTGAAACAGGGGTATCTCCAAACTGTGCCCAGAGACATTGCTCAGGCACTGGGCAAACATTTTGCAAAAATTAGGGAACTCGAATCGGCACTGTCTGAGACTCGTGATACTGCACCTGGTCACAACCAAATCTGGTACTGTCTGCTTCGACATGTGCCAGTGGCGTTAAAGGAAAACCACCTCAAATGTTTTAATCATATATGGCAGACAGGCAACTACTCCAACTCATGGAGGGAAGCAGTTCTGATACCTCTCCTGAAACCTTGAAAGTACACCTCTCAGTAGTTACAGGAGTATTGCCTTAACAAGCTGTGTAGGAAAGATCCTGGGACAAATGGTTAACCGTCGTCTGGTCTGGTTGTTAGAGACCAGACAACTCCTTACCATGCTCAGTGTGGATTCCAGAGATTTCAGTCCACTGTGTAGAGGCGGCTGTTCAGCAGTCTTTCCTGTGCAACTATCACTGTATCAGTACATTCTTCGACAGGTCGGTAAGGTGTGTGATACTTCTAGGAGACACTGTATTCTTGCGCAATGGCATCCATGGGGCTTTCGTGGCCACCTTCCCCTTTCCTATCTAAATGGTTTCTTCAGACCCGAGTTGGTGCCTCACTGTCTGATTGTTTTGAGCAGAAGAATGGTATCCCTCAGGGCAGTGTTTTAAGTGTTAGCTTATTTGCCATAACCATAAATGGTATCATGTCTAGGGTAATGAGTCCTAATAATATATTATGAGAAAAATCAAACTCAGAAATAAGATAACCCAAATAAGTACCTAATTGTTAAAAATTTCAAATAATAAGGTAAAGCAATCATGTGAGGAATAGAAAAAATTAAGACAGGATTACTACCAAACAGCAACAAATAATAAACCAATTATACCAAATGAAATGTAGTAACCCCTATCATCAAAAGAAAATCTTGAATAAAAATTATTATCCCCAGCTATTGAATAATAAAACAAACAAAAAGAGCAAGAAACAGTTAAATCTGTAGAAAAAAATAAAGGAAAAATCTAACAGTTAATTCATCTTATACCATCTCAAGAATTAAATCCTTTGAATAAAAACCAGCCAAAAAAGATATACCATACAAAGACAAACTAGAAACATTAAAACAAACAGAAGTTAAAGGTATAAAATTAACAACAGAACCCATAATGCAAATATCCTGAGAATCCTGCACGCATAAATAACACCACCTTAAATAAAGCATGAGCTAACAAATGAAAGAAAGAGAGCTTTGGATAACCTATAGCCAAAATACTCATTATTAAACCAAGTTGTCAAAATAGAAAGAGCAATAATCTTTTTCAAAACAAACTCAAAATTAGCTCCCAAACAAGCCGTAAATGTAGTTATATAAGGGGCATTCAAAAAGAATCAAGCCGGAGGAATAATTACAGAAACCAGTACCTGTATGTTAGAACTATTGACCCTGGTTGTTGAGACACTTGTCCCACTGTGACACTGTGAACGGCTGTCTCATAAAATTCCCAGGGCTGCGATGTTAATCAGTTCCGCCCGTGCGGCTGGACGTTTTCGTCCAAGGTGAATCATTTGCCCTCAGAGCCTTTTTAAGGGAACCAAAAATGGCGTAATCACAGGGAGAGAGGTCCGAACTGTATGGAGGGTGACCGAGGATTTCTCATTTGAATTTTTGCAGGAGTGCGGCGCCTCTGTTGGCCGTATGAGGCTTTGCTTTGTCGTGGAGCGGAATAATCCCATGGGTCAGATTGCCTAGTTGTTTTGATTTGATTGCTTGGCGAACTGTGGTCAAGGTTTGTGAGTAACGCTGGGCATTCACTGTTGCCCTGTGCTGCAGGAAGTGAATCAGAAGGGAGGCTTGGTCAAAGAAGAATGTCAGCATAGGGGCAAACAATTCACCTCAGACAACGATGTCCAGCTGTACATACGGAACTGGTTAACATTGCAGCCCTGGGAATTTTATGACAACCATTCACCACCTTGTGTCACAGTGGGACAAGTATCTCCACAGTCAGGGTCAATACTTCTAACACACAGAAGTAAAAATCAACCACAGTTATAAGTCCCTAATATTGAACTGAAACAAATTAATAAATAAACCCCCACAGTAACAAGAGTACCCCCCTGCGGGTCCGGGGATTAGAATAGGCCCGAGGTATTCCTGCCTGTCGTAAGAGGCGACTAAAAGGAGTCACTCCCCCTCAAGGGGGTAGTTAGCGCCTGCGTCCGGAGACGGACGGTTCCACGACCTCTATTTGCGGTCATTTTGCTTTTTCACTTCTCGTTTCTTCCTTTCTTTTGGTTGGTTCCTTTCTTTGCTCTTCTCCACCTCACTGTCTTCCTTACTCTTTCCTCTGCAAAATCTCCTTGCCTTCTCATTGCCTTCTTCTCCTTGCCTTCTCATTGCCTTCTTCTCCTTGCCTTCTCATTGCCTTCTTCTCCTTGCCTTCTCATTGCCTTCTTCTCCTTGCCTTCTCATTGCCTCCTTCTCCTTGCCTTCTCTGGTCTCCGCCTCGGTGTTTGAGACAGTCTGTCCCCCCCCCCCCCCCCCTCTCTCTCTCTCTCTCTCTCTCTCCCTCTCTCTCTCTCTCTCTCTCTCCCCCCCCCCTCTCTTTCCCCCTCTCTCTCTCTCTCTCTCTCTCTCTCTCTCCTTTTTCCTCTTCTTCCTTCCTCCCTGTGCGTGCCTGAAGGCCGACCCACGCGTTCGCACGCGTAGCCGGTGACGGGGTAACGCGTAATTCCCCGCCCTGGGTAGACATGTAAGGCACGCGCGTACCCCCTGGTAAAGGCCAGGCCCGGGGAGGGGTGATTGCCTGAGCTGATACCTTCTGACCATGCCGATTGGTCCCTCCGTCTGTTTCTCGGGAGGTGTGACCTGAGGTGTAAACATTCACCTAAGGCGGGAGTGCCCTCTGAGAGGGTCCCCACAAGGAAGGAGCGCGCCATCGGAGATGCTGGCAATCATGGGGGATTCCTCCGCAATGGATTTCACTCCATCTCTCTCGACTTCTGCCCAAAAACGGAAACATGACCAGCCACCAGTGACAAAAGTACTACCGCCTGCCCCACAGTTCCTCGTCGTTTCTCGATCTGAGGACGGAAAGGATTTTTCCTCTGTCAACCCTTTCGTTATCCAGAAGGGCGTAGATGCCATAGCCGGATCTGTCAAATCTTGTACCAGGTTGCGTAACAGTACCTTATTACTAGAAACTGAGAGCGCCTTTCAGGCACAAAAACTGCTTCGGGCCACACTCCTGTACACGTTCCCTGTCCGGGTGGAGGCCCACCAAACTTCGAATTCGTCTCGTGGTGTAGTCTATACTAGCTCCCTCGATGGATTGACTGACGAGGAGATTCAATCTTTCCTCGCTGAGCAGGGCGTGACGGCTGTCCATAGGGTCATGAAAAAGGTCAACAATGACCTTGTACCGACCCGGACACTTTTCTTGACCTTCGATAGTGTTAAGCTGCCATCGCGCATCAAGGCGGGCTACGAGGTTATTTCTGTTCGCCCCTATGTCCCGACACCTACGCGCTGCTACCAGTGTCAGCGTTTCAATCACACTCGACAGTCTTGTTCCAATGCGGCTAAATGTGTCACTTGTGGCAGGGATGCCCATGAGGGTGACTGTCCACCTCCGTCTCCTCGTCATGTGAACTGTCAGGGTGACCATGCCGCATCCTCCCACGACTGTCCTGTCTATAAGGAAGAACGCTGTATCCAAGAAATTCGGGTCAAAGAGAAAGTGTCCACCTCGGCTGCTCGCAAGCTATTGGCCAGTAGGAAGCCCACGCTGCTCCCAGCGGGGAAATACAGTACTGTCCTCGCCTCTCCTCGGACTACCAGGGAGGTGGCAACCCAGACATGTGATCTGACCTTCAGCACCGCGGTCGTCCGTTCGGCCAGTGCTAAGATCGCGCGGTCGACGTCTCCTCTTCCTCCCGTCACCCCACAGACACCAGCCCCTTCATCAGCTTCTGCTAAGACGAAGACCCAGAAGTCAGATCCACGGGCCTTCAAGAAGGAACCGTCCCGTGCAGACTTCCTACGTACCTCGACCTCCCAGCCTTCGACCGGTACTTCCACCAAACGTCCTTCCAAGAAGGCTCATAGGAAGCACAGTTCTCCTTCTCCGCCACGGCGCATTTCTTCTCCTGCGCCACCCAGCAGTTGCCGCCCCAGGCCGTCATCCGTTTCGCCTGGCCGCACCGCTGGTAGCCGAACATCTGGCCGTTCACCGGCGGAGGAAGCTCCCCCTCCCGGCCATCCTCCCAAGATGGCCGATGAACCTATAGACCCAATGGACGATGACTGTCCGCCTACTGATAGCGGCGGCAGTGCTCACTCGAAGCCAGGCCCTCAGCGGCCTTCGAGGTGACTCCTTCTTTCGTCTTCCTTTTCTTCTTACGATGGCACTTATTCACTGGAATATTCGCAGCATTCGCTCCAACCGAGAGGACTTGAAGTTGCTGCTCCGCTTGCACCGTCCGCTCGTCGTAGCCCTCCAGGAAACGAAGCTACGCCCATGCGATCAAATTGCCTTGGCACACTACACCTCTGTGCGTTTTGACCTACCCCCTGTGGTAGGTATCCCAGCTCATGGAGGGGTTATGTTGCTGGTCCGGGATGATATTTACTACGATCCCATCACGTTGCACACCGGCCTGCAGGCAGTTGACATCCGCATTACTCTCCCCACTTTTACATTTTCCATTTGTACCGTTTACACTCCATCGTCATCTGCCGTTACCAGGGCAGACATGATGCAACTTATTGCTCAGCTACCTGCACCATTTTTGTTAACTGGAGACTTCAATGCCCACCATCCCCTTTGGGGCTCTCCAGCATCCTGCCCGAGGGGCTCCCTGTTAGCAGACCTTTTCAACCAGCTCAATCTTGTCTGCCTCAATACCGGCGCCCCTACTTTTCTTTCGGACACATCTCACACCTATTCCCATTTAGACCTCTCTATATGTACTACCCAACTTGCACGCCGGTTTGAGTGGTATGCCCTTTCTGATACATATTCGAGCGACCACTTCCCGTGTGTTATCCATCTCCTGCAGCATACCCCCTCTCCGTGCTCCTCTAGTTGGACCATCTCCAAGGCAGACTGGGGGCTCTTCTCTTCCAGGGCGACCTTTCAGGATCAAACCTTCACAAGCTGCGATTGTCAGGTCGCACACCTCACGGAAGTCGTTCTCACTGCTGCTGAATATTCCATCCCTCACCCTACTTCTTCTCCACGTCGCGTACCGGTCCCCTGGTGGACCGCAGCATGTAGAGACGCTTTATGTGCTCGTCGACGTGCTATACGCACCTTTAAACGCCACCCTACAGTGGCGAATTGTATCAATTATAAACGATTACGTGCTCAGTGTCGTCGTATTATTAAAGAAAGCAAGTAAGCTAGCTGGGCTGCTTTCACAAGCACCTTCAACAGTTTTACTCCTTCTTCTGTTGTCTGGGGTAGCCTGCGCCGGCTATCTGGCACTAAGGTCCACTCACCAGTTTCCGGCTTGACGGTCGCGAATGACGTCCTTGTGGCCCCTGAGGCTGTCTCCAATGCCTTCGGCCGCTTTTTCGCAGAGGTTTCGAGCTCCGCTCATTACCACCCTGCCTTCCTTCCCCGCAAACAGGCAGAGGAGGCTAGGCCACCTAACTTCCGCTCCTCGAATCGTGAAAGTTATAATGCCCCATTCACCATGCGGGAACTCGAAAACGCACTTGGCTGATCACGGTCCTCCGCTCCAGGGCCTGATTCTATTCATATTCAGATGCTGAAGAACCTTTCTCCTGCGGGTAAAGGTTTTCTTCTTCTTACTTATAATCGCATCTGGATTGAGGGACATGCTCCCGCATGCTGGCGCGAGTCTATTGTTGTCCCGATTCCTAAGCCGGGGAAGGACAAACACTTGCCTTCCAGTTATCGACCCATCTCGCTTACCAGCTGTGTCTGTAAAGTGATGGAGCGAATGGTTAACTCTCGATTGGTTTGGCTGCTCGAGTCTCGACGCCTACTTACCAATGTACAATGTGGATTTCATAGGCGCCGCTCTGCTGTTGACCATCTGGTTACCTTGTCGACCTTCATTATGAATAACTTCTTGCGGAAGCGCCCGACCGCGGCTGTGTTCTTTGATTTGGAGAAGGCTTACGACACCTGTTGGAGGGCGGGCATTCTCCGCACCATGCATACATGGGGCCTTCGCGGTCGCCTCCCTCTTTTTATTCGTTCCTTTTTAATGGATCGACAGTTCAGGGTACGTGTGGGTTCTGTCCTGTCAGACACCTTTCGCCAGGAGAATGGGGTGCCACAGGGCTCAGTTTTGAGCGTCGCTCTCTTCGCCATCGCGATCAATCCAATAATGGATTGCCTCCCAGCTGATGTATCAGGCTCCCTTTTCGTGGACGATTTTACCATCTATTGCAGCGCTCAGTGTACACGTGTCCTGGAGCGCTGTCTTCAGCGTTCTCTTGACCGTCTTTACTCCTGGAGTGTCGCCAATGGCTTCCGTTTTTCTGCCGAGAAGATGGTCTGTATTAACTTCTGGCGCTACAAAGAGTTTCTCCCACCGTCCTTACGACTTGGTCCCGTTGCTCTCCCAATCGTGGAGACAACAAAATTTTTAGGTCTTACATTTGACAGGAAACTTAGCTGGTCTCCACATGTGTCATATTTGGCTGCCCGTTGTACCCGTTCTTTAAATGTCCTCCGTGTTCTCAGTGGTATGTCGTGGGGAGCGGATCGAACCGTCCTGCTCCGTCTATATCGGTCGATCGTCCGCTCCAAGCTTGATTATGGGAGCTTCGTATACTCCTCTGCACGGCCATCCATCTTATGCCGCCTCAACTCCATACAACATCGGGGTTTACGACTTGCGATCGGAGCGTTTTATACTAGTCCCGTAGAGAGTCTTCATGCTGACGCTGGCGAATTGCCACTCACCTACCGGCGTGATATACTGCTTTGTCGGTATGCCTGTCGGCTACTGTCAATGCCCGACCACCCGTCTTATCGTTCCTTTCTTGACGACTCTCTCGACCGTCAATACGGGTTGTATGTCTCTGCCCTGCTACCCCCTGGAGTTCGCTTTCGTCGCCTCCTTCAACACCTTAATTTTTCACTCCCTGCAACCTTTCGAGTGGGCGAGAGCCACACGCCAACTTGGCTCCAGGCTCAGGTCCGCGTTCACCTTGACCTCAGCTCGCTCCCAAAAGAGGTTACCCCCGGTTCGGTCTACCACTCCCGTTTTGTGGAACTTCGTTCGAAGTTCATCAATATGACCTTCATTTATACAGATGGCTCTAAGACCAATGACGGGGTCGGGTGTTCTTTTATTGTTGGGGCACAAAGTTTCAAATACCGGCTCCATGGCCATTGTTCGGTCTTCACAGCTGAGCTCTTTGCCCTCTACCAGGCTGTTCTTTACATCTGCCGCCACCGACATTCTGCTTATGTCATCTGCTCCGATTCCCTGAGCGCCATCCAGAGCCTCAGTGATCCGTATCCGGTTCACCCTTTCGTGAACCGGATCCAACGCTCTCTTCGGCAGCTGGTGGACGTCGGTTCTCCGGTTAGCTTTATGTGGGTCCCTGGCCATGTTGGTATCCCTTGGAACGAAGCTGCAGATGCCGCGGCCAAGGCTGCGGTCCTCCAGCCTCGGACAGCTTCTTGTTGTGTCCCTTCATCAGATTGTAGCAGGGTTATTTGTCAGCGCATTTTATCGCTGTGGCATGCCGATTGGGCTGCACTTACAGACAACAAGCTTCGGGCCTTGAAACCTCTTCCCGCGGCTTGGTCGTCCTCCTCCTGCCCTTCTCGACGGGAGGAGGACGTCCAAGCCGCGGGAAGAGGTTTCAAGGCCCGAAGCTTGTTGTCTGTAAGTAACCCGGTTCAGCCATCGCCATCTGCTGACGGCTGCGCCGGCGCCGTTCTGCCCATGTGGGCAATTGCTGACGGTCCGCCACATTTTAATGTCCTGTCTGAATTTTAACACACTGCGTCTAGATCTTAACCTGCCATGTACTTTAGATGCCATTTTAGCGGATGACCCACGAGCAGCTGCTCGTGTTCTTCGTTTTATCAATTTGACAAACCTCTCTAAGGACATTTGATGATGCTGTTTTTTAATCCTATGCCTGTCAGTCTGTCTTTTATCGTGTTTTCCCTTTTAGTTGTTGTTTTAAACTTGTGCCTCGCGGTGCATTCTTAACGTAGTCAGGGCGCTAATGACCATTGAAGTTGTGCGCCCTAAAACCACAAAAAAGAAAAAAAAAAAAGTAACAAGAGTAGAAGAATGAATCAAAGCAGAAACAGGAGTAGGAGCAGCCACAGCAGCAGGAAGTCAAGAGGAAAAAGGAATCTGAAATCTCTTAGCCAGAACAATTAATATAGTAATAAGCTTTATTTCAAAAGAACTCGAAATAAAGTCATCGTAATAAATATAATTCCAACCAACAAAATTTAACACTGGACTCGCATTCGGGAGGACGACGGTTCAATCCCGCGTCCGGCCATCCTGATTTAGGTTTTCCGTGATTTCCCTAAATCGCTCCAGGCAAATGCCGGGATGGTTCCTTTTGAAAGGGCACGGCCGACTTCCTTCCCCGTCCTTCACTAATACAATGAGACCGATGACCTCGCTGTCTGGTCTTCCCCAAACAACCCAACCCCAACAAAATTTAATATTCAAGCAATAGAAATTAAAATAGTAACATCACTAATCCAATTAGATAAAGCAGTTAATAAACCAGCACTATAAGACTTTACATTCTGATAATAAAATAAGAAACCAATCCTAAACCATCTCAACCTAATAAAATTCTAATCAAATTAGGACTAATAATTAAAAACCCTATTAAAAGAATAAATATGAAAACAATAATATTAAAACAATTTATATTTTTCTCGCCTGATATATAATCCAAGAAGAAATACATGTAACATAAGACATAAAAATAAGAGGTATTCAGTCCAAAATTAAAGTCATCACAACCATATAAACATCTAAATTAAAAGTTGTCACTCGATAAAAAGTCTAATCTATTATTAAATAATAAATACCCTAAATAAAAAAATATTTCTTGAAAAAAATAAAGGAAAAAAACTCGGAGAACAAATAAAAAACAAATAACAGCCTAAGATGGAAAAACTTCATATCATTGATCCCACAAAACAATATTTTTAATTAAAATACTTAATTTGAACAAAGAAATGTTCACCCTTGAAACAAAAAATATTTAAAGGCAATCAATGTAAAAGTAAAAGATGATACTCCCAAAAATAACCAAGAGAAAAAGTATAAACCCCAGAATAATAATTACCATGCTGAAAATAAGACTATAGTATAAACTGCCTGATGAAAACAAATAAATCTAACACCACCAGACAATCCTAAAGATAACCAGAAATAATTAAACTTTAAATCCAAGTAAGCAATAACCTTTATCACGCAGAAAATACCATAACCATCTAACTTCAACAAAACACTCACAAGAATCATTCTACCAGAAATAAAGGCCTCTACATGAGCCTTAGGAAGTTATAACTGGACCAGAAACATAGGTATCTTAACCAAAAAAGCCAGAATCATAAAAACATAAAATAATAAGAACCAAAATCAAACAACAAAGGAAAATATGAAGTATTAGCAAAATCATAAACATTAAATAAAACTAACAGTAAAGGCAATCTAGCAACCAAAGTATAAAAAAGTCAAATAAACCCCAGCCTGTAGTCGCTCAGGTTGATACCCCCAACCCAAAATTAAAAGTAAAGTAGGGACCAATCTAGCCTAAAAAAAAAAAAAAAAAAAAAAAAACATAAAGAGAAAGAAGACTTAATCTAGCAAATGAACAATAAAGTATAATTATTAAAATCAAAACCATAAAAATAAAAAAATTAGAATGGTATGAAGTTAAATAAACTGTACCTCTAGCAGAAATTATTAATGAACACATCCAAAAACTTAATAAAATTAAACTAAAAGAAAAATAATCAACACCAAAATAATACGTAATTATATTCAAATCAGCATGTGAATATACACAAATCATAAAAACAAAACTTGACAGAAACATCAAAGAATGAACTAACCGTCAAAAATTATTTATTGAACTAAGAGGGATTTAAAAAAAGTCATGAATAAATATTTTAATGTAAAGACAAACCAAAAGAATTAAATAAATCATTACCATGAGACCGAATCATTGAAACCAAACTAGAAAGACCTAAAGCTCCCTCACAAAAATAATCATAAAATTCAATAAGAAAAATAATAATCAGTATAAATAAATAAAGAACAGTATAATCTCAACAAAATGTTTGCGTTTAGAAGGAAAAACATAAACACCAGCAAAATAAACCAATAAAGAAGGAAAAACAGAGAATATAAACATTAGTTTTACGAGGGTCAGTCAAAAAGTAATGCCTCCTATTTTTTTTTCTACGTTTAATTGTCAGGAAATTTAAATGCAATTACATAGGTTGAAAACCACAACATTGAGGATCATTTTGTCATTTTTCAATGTAATCTCCGCCCATCTCTACAGTTTTGGTCCATCTTTGAACAAGGGCATGTATCCCAGCACGGTAAAAATCACAGCTCTGCTTCCTAAGCCATTGACGCACGGATGTTTTGACGGCCTCCTCATCTTCAAAATGAATCCCACGATGAGCTTCTTTTAGTGGCCCGAACAGATGGAAGTCTGATGGTGCCAGGTCAGGGCTGTATGGGGGATGAGGCAAAACTTCCCATCCAATTTTGACAATCTCGTCAGAGGTGTGACGACTGGTGTGTGGTCTTGCATTGTCATGCAAAAGAAGAACATCTGCCATTGATTTTGTTGGGTGAACTCGCTGAAGACGTGCTTTAAGTTTGTTGAGGGTTGTGACGTATTGAACAGAATTTATTGTGCATCCCTGCTCCAAAAAATCAACCAGAATCACACCCTCTGTATCCCAGAAAACTGTTGCCATAACTTTCCCTGCCGATCGCACAGTTTTGAATTTTTTCTTCCTCGGCGAGCTTGTGTGACGCCACTCCATTGACTGCCTCTTTGATTCGGGTTCAAAAAAATGCACCCATGTTTCGTCCCAGGTCACAATTTTTTTCAGAAACTCATCTCCCTCCAAACGGAAGCGCTGCAAGTGTTGGGAGGCTATTGTTTTCCTTGCCTCTTTATTCTGATCGGTTAACATTCTTGGAACCCACCGTGCACAAACTTTTGAGTACCCCAATTGTTTAATAATCGTGATCACACTGCCTTTACTAAGAGAAATAATGCGACACACTTCATCTGCAGTCACCCGACGGTCACCACGAATGATGTCATCAACTTGCTGAATGTTGTGTGGAGTCACTGCACTCACCGGCCTGCCGCTCCGCTTTTCGTCAGTCAACGGTGTTTGCCCTTCAGCTTCCTTACAACGACGAACCCATCGTCTAACAGTGCTGACATCCACTGTCACAACACCATACACCTTCTTCAGTCTTTCATGAATGCGTATGGGCGTTTCACCTTCTGCATTCAAGAATTCAATCACACAACGCTGTCTCAAACAAACATCGATGTCGGCCATCTTACAAACTTTTGCTGTGCTGCCACCTGTTGACACAGAAAGTTACTACTGCAGTGGATTGCAGAAGAAGGTTTGAGGAATGGCGCCAAATTCAAATTTTTCACTTAACTTAATTTCTTTAAGTAGGAAAAAAAATGGGAGGCATTACTTCTTGACCGACCCTCGTAATAGTTAAAAAATGTCGATCTTGTAAACCGGAAATAGGTCTACACTCCACTTTTAAAACTTCAAGGGTGGAAAAGCTTCCCATCATCGATCCCCAAAACCGATATTTTAATAAACTAGCTCCTGAAATGATTAAAATAATAATTGTATCACTATCAAATGTAATAAATATTAATTTTATTAAATTAAGACAGCCAGTATCAATAACACTTTTCATTATTCTTCAAACTTATTGTTGAATTACTAACAGGAACAATAATGAAGAGTTATTGATTGTCCGATATCCTATTTTTAACATTTCTTGGTGATATATTAGTCCTGTTTATTTATATCACAAGAAATATTTCAACCTAAATTGATTACCATAATTGTTACTTCAACAATGCGAATCTTCATCATCAGCTTCTGGGCCTCATTTTTGACTTGAAATTGTTGTGGTTGCCACACCTGAGGGACCTGAAAGCCAGAACCCTCAAGGCACTGACTACCTTAAAGTGCCATAGCTACAGGTCTTGGGGAGCGAACAGGGCATGTCTACTCCAGTTCTGTAGGGCTGGACAATCGGTGCACTGTCTATGGATCAGCGAGGCCTTCACATTTGAAGTTCATAGATGCTGTCCACTGTGAGGGGATTTGGCTCACCACGTGTGTTTATAGGACCAGTCCCATACCCAAGCCCTGTGCTGAGGCGTGGGAACTGCCACTTACCATCTGGCGGCAGCTCCTCGTGGTGCATCAGGCATATAATATCCTCACAGCTCTAACTTCACCCGCGCACCATACTGTTGCTCGTCCAACTCTGGAATGTCTTTTTCTACATACGTTCACGAGCCATGCTGCCGTTGGGGGTCCGTGTGCAGCATGTACTGGAATCACTTGGTGTGGAGCAAGTACAACCCCAAATCTAGGGTTTTAACCATCTACCGCACTGGTTACTGCAGAAGGCCAGTGTCATTTTAGATTTAGTGCAGTACAGGAGAGTTTGCACTCCTGCTTCTGTATTTTAATTCGATATTTACAGACATTTTATATGTGCACTGCAGCTATGTAGCTGTCTTTACGGATGGGTCTAAGCAGGCGGACTCAGTTGCTTGCCCTGTTGTTTTCCCGGATTGTGTCTTTCAAGGTCCAACTGCCTCAGAAATTAACTATCTTCGACACAGGATTATATGTGGTCTTTTGATCACTGTAGCAGATAAGATATTCTTCCAGTGCTAAATTTCTTGTCTTCTCAGATTCTCTGAGCTCCCTTTACACTCTCCTAAGTTTTTACCCAGCAAATAAAGTCGTCCAGAATATCCAGGATGCCCACCTCCAGCTTCAGTGACTAGTCTTTCTGCTGGGTATGTGGGCACATGGGAATTGTGACGGAACGAAAGGGTGGATCAAGCAGCCAAGGAGGCATATCGTGATCCTCAGGTATTTCAGTGTGCCATCTCCCTACATGCTATCACCTCGCTGTTGAAGTACAAGGTCATGTGTTGCTAGGGAGATGAGTGACTGGAACTAACTGACAACAAACTCCGTTTAGTAAACCTAAAACTTGGCTCAGGCATATCGTGATCCTCAGGTATTTCAGTGTGCCATCTCCCTACATGCTATCACCTCGCTGTTGAAGTACAAGGTCATGTGTTGCTAGGGAGATGAGTGACTGGAACTAACTGACAACAAACTCCGTTTAGTAAACCTAAAACTTGGCTCAGGCATACTTCCTTCCAGCCATGTCGATGGGGCAAGGTCCATCTTACTAATCTTTGCATAGGCCACAGCCCCGTGACACACAGACTCTTGCTCCGACGAGAGGATCGTCCAATGTGTTGTGCTTGTGACATGCAGATCACTGTGCGCCACATTTTATTGGACTATGTTTTATTTGCTGACCAGCAGACTGTGGCGAGTTTGCCAACTGTGGTTAGAGTGTTAAAGTTTTGTGAATTGTCCAACATTTTAACAAGATTTTAATGTGTCAACAGGGTGACTGGCTCACCCAAGTTTTTTGTAAGTGGTCAGCCAGTCACATTTCTCTGTCCTTTTTTAGCTCTTCTGTGTTTTGTTTTCTGTTTTTAATTTCATATATAGCTGCTTTCTCTCCTAATTGAGATAGAGTGACTGTATGGTCATTTCGAGTGCACAAGTGTACAACAGTTTTAGTTTATCTCCACATTCGTTTCTTTTGATAAGTGTAAGGGCACTAATGACCTCACCGTTGGACGCCCATAAAACACACACACACACAATTTTGTAAGTAAATTTCCTTTAATTGTTCCAATATTTTACTTGCAGCACATGAAGGTTACTTTTCTGACAGCTCTTGCAGCTAAATACAACTTTTGTTCCTTTTAATGCATATTTTCAACTTTTAATGCTTTCTGTTCTCTTATGTGTCATATAAATGTGTTGTTGGCGTTTAGTGTAAAAGTAATTGTTACCGAGCTTGACGTTCTGTTACCAGGGAATGCATTAATAGAGTATGTGAAGCTGCTGGCCTGAAAACTGTTGACAAAAAAAGAAAGGTATGTTTTACACATAGAAAAATTACCTTACAATTGATATGTTTATCTGATGTGTTCTCTACGTATAGTTGCAGTACTTTATCACACCTGTGATACATCATCAAACAGTATACATACTGACAATCTTAACTATACTGTTGCATGGTCCACTATAATAAAGAGCTTTGCAGATCTGCCAAAATTCAATTAAGACTTAAATGTCTTCTGCACAGAATGTACCTTTCTTAATGCAGTAACCAGTAAATCGACAAAATATCAACAGCTGCTATTGTCTTTGGCTTGTTAGAAGCATTTGAGTGTGATGTTTGCAGTATTTGTTTAAAGATGTTGTATGTTGGGAAGTTTTACTTGAGAAACAGTATATCACATTAAGAAGTGCGTGTGCGTGTGCGTGTGTGTGTGTGTGTGTGTGTGTGTGTCAGTAATAATCAGATTGGGAAAAATAACAGGAGGCGGCATGCTGCAGGGAACAAAGTAAGACCTACTTGAATTTTTATAATACAAACTGTCACCTTTATCAAATCGTAAATCTTTTTGTAGGGGGCAAATGGATTGTCACTAGATGGAACAGTGTGTTGAGTTGTCTACTGCTCCTGACTCAACCTTATTTTTGACAGTAATAAATTGGCGAGAGAGAATGGAGTAGAATTTACAAAAGTTTTATGTGTGAACATTGATAGCTTACAGATTGTCCCAGTGGGTCAGAATGAAGTACAGAAATGCAGTATGTTCTAAAAATTATTTTAACAATTTGTATTTATTGGTGGACACTCGCTACAAAAGAAACAAATTGCAAAATATTCAGAGAAAAAGCATCAAAATTCTGACACAATGGGTTTTCTGGGAAGGAGGTGTGTGGTGATAGAATTGGTTTGGCCAAGAGTTTGAAAGCATTTCTGCTAGATGACAAGTGGAACAGGATCATTTTTGTAACCCAAGTCTGGAGCACATTGACAGCACTTCAACAGAAGGCTTCTTCTGTGCTGTAGTTGAACAGGTGTGAGCTGGTGATTGTGGCCCTGCATGTTTTCCATCAGCATTTTGGGGGTGTTCTGCTTATGGTGAAAAACATTAATCATTGGTATCAGCAGTTTGAAAAGACAGGATGTCTGGGCAAAAATAAGAATCTGCATTGACCCTGCTCTTCTGATGGAAGAGTAGAGAGCATTGAGCAAAGTTTTGAGTGGAGTCCATCGGCCTATTCAAAGTGCATGCAGAGAACTTTGTTTTCCATATGGCTGTCTGGCAGGTGTTAAGGTGACATTTGTTCAGAGATCACTCTACAACTAGTGCAAACTCTTCATGTTGGTGGTAAAGGGTGTTAGAACACATGGCAGATGACTGATTTTGTTGCAGTTAATTTGCAGTGACGAGGCAACATTTCATGTTAACAGTAAAGTTAACATACACATATGGGAATCTCAGGACCCTCAAGAAATTGTTGAACATGAAGGAGATTCGCCTTAAGTTACCTTGTTACTACAGTCCATTCTTTTATGAGGATAATATAATGATTGGAATGAGGTATCTTGAAATGTTGCAGTTTTTAACACCTCTCCCTCTCTAGCTATATTAGAATGTTTATGTAATTAAAGAACACTGGAAGTTATTTAGTTGGGGAATGTTAAGAGCTACGACAGTTTGCTTATTACTTGTACTGTATCCCCTTTCCAATCTTTTACTTTACTTTGAAGCATTGTTCATTGTAATTTAATAGTTAATACAATACCATGAGTAATATTTATAAGCCAAAAGCAATTGTAATTAAAGTAACTGTTCCTTGGACAACAATTTCAACTTAACAGTACTCCAGTCAACCCTCATACATTATTGTTTTTGCAAAACTATTTTTACTCTGGTTTGTAAGTCTCTGGAATATTCCCCATAAAAATTATTGAAACTTAAATCAAACACTATTTAAGACAATTTCCATTTCACATGTGCTTGCAGTTCTCTGAAATGTGATGTAACTTCATTCATAACTTCTTATTACATAACTTTCCATTGGCATTAATGTTCACTATATTGTAGGGGTAGATCTTTTGGCAGCAGAAGACTACTGGCATAAGTTGTCACCCTAGTTCTGCCAACACCCTTGTCAATGGGGGCAGAGGAGTGGAAAGATGCTCAGGTCACTCACTTGCCTTCAGGTAGGGAAACTGTCCCTAACCAGCAGAAGAATCGGCAATGATCAACAGCTTGAGGATGCAGGATGTAATGGAAACATCTGTATTAAAGATACTTAATGTGCATCCTCAGGACATGTGACCTGTAATTTGAAAAAGTGTCATGATGATTTCTCCTGTGACATTAGATTCCTGGCTAAACCCCCCCATTTGGACCTCTGGGAGGAGACTGACAAGGGGGAGGTGACCAAAAGAATAAGATAGAATAACCAACGAAAGGGTAACATCCTAAGAGTCAGAGCATTGAATGTTGGAAGTTTGAATGTGCTATAAAAGCTAGAAAATCTGGAAATGGAAATGCAGACTGTGTCTAGGCATAGTGGGGATCAGTGAAGTGAAATGGAAAGAAGATTCCTGTTCAGATGTACATACAAGGGGCAGTCAAATGAAAATGAGACAAACAGAAACATAGTAAGTAAACTGTTTATTACTTAAGGGTATACGGAACGCCCTATGCTTACAATGTTAAATTGAGCTAAAAGTTTAGGAACATTTTCTCATTTGTTATTTGGACAATACTCTTGATTTTTTTTTCACAGAACGCAGAGATATGTTCTGCTTTTATGCTGAATTATTAATTTTGAAAAAAATAATGTATAGTTTTTCAGATATTTTATTTTTTGTAAATGTTAAAAAAAGTTATACATTTTAACAAGTATTTTAAAATTTACATCCATTAATACAAAATAATTCCACATATCTTTTAATTCAGATATATTAGAAGGTCTTAAGGAACAACTACAGAAAATTTCATCTTTCTACTATAAATAGGCCCTGAGAAAATGTACCTTATACACAAAAAAACTAAAGTTATGGGAAATTAGCTTCAAAGTTTTTACTTCAGTACAAGCCTGCTCCATAGCTTGTATCATCAGAATCGTCTAACAGCTTCCTCTTGATGGCTCTGCTATGCTGTCTAGCCATCTTTGAATATACTTTTATGGCATTATCTGAAGACCTGAGCCGTTCCTTGTCCAAACAAAGCATAGCTGCAGCAGTTCGTAGTCCTACACAGAGCCCCAACTTCTGCAGAACTTTGCACTTTGTTATATTGCCCTGATTGAATGATGAAACAGCATCATAAACGCCAAAGTGAAGTGTGTTTATACCAACAAACAGTTTTACGTAGTCTATTCCATATCACATGGTTCACACACTCATTTGGATTTTGAGTCCGGCCATGAAGACATTTCTTTAGTAGACTAATGTCTGCGAGGTCTCAGAATATTGGTTTTATTTCATCCATTGTGGCAGGTGATGAGGGTGATTGTATTGTTTCTTAGTTACCTTGCCTCTGTTGTACTTGCACCAACTATCGTCTCCTTTTGGACATAGCCCATGTTGGGGATTTTCATTGTTTGAAGTTGTATGAAAAAACAGAGCCCAGACTGCTCTTCTCATTAATTCTGCATCTGCTGTATTCTGTCTTATTGCTAGACCATAGCACTTCTGAATATGATCTATTGTAGCATCTGTCAGTCTATTTTTCCCATCTAAAGTTTTTCCATCACTCAATTTCTTGCCTTTCATGCTAGCCTTGAGCCATCGAAGTCTTGATCCCATCCTTTTCTGAACATGGCCAACACACTCCAGTTTGGAAATTTTCACATCGTTACCATAGGGTCTCAGTTCCTCAATTTCTTTGAAAGCCTTTGAGTCACCCATCTCCTAGATAATTTATGTATCTAACATTGTACCATTTTACTGAGTGCTGATAAATACTTCTTACACCACCAACTTCCATACACCACTTGACCCATAGTAATTTGCCATGCACTCCTCTCCATGTTTATTTTTCGTTTTCTCCTTGCATCTGCAATGCTTGGAAAGTATTGCCACATCAACTACCTTACCAATGCCCACACTTGTAGCTGTTACTACACCATTCAGAGATGTGTGGCCTCTCTTCTGCCAGCTTCCATCAAAAGCTATGGACAAGTCTCTGCTATTATTATTTTCAACAACTGCTTCCTCAAGAGCATCTATCATGTTTTCCTGTGCCACATCTTCTATAGCAGAGCCTATTGCAATTACGTGTTCGTTAAATTTTGAAGGTGGAGGAGGGAGGTTCATCACACCACACAACATGGCACCTGCAGCCCTGCCCTTTCCTATACACCGTAATTCATAAACCAGTCTAATGTTTATATCATATAGTTTACCTGTATCTGCAGTAACATCTGAGGAATTGAAGAAAGTAACACTGTGTTTGCAATAACTGCACATCAACCCTAATTCACAAGCAAGTCCTACAGGTAAGTTTGTTTTCAATGAAACACCACATTTTCCACATTGTTTGCAGCACACATTGTTCTCCAAAACGTCTGATAATAAAGAGACGTTACTGCCAACAATTTCTCCTCAACAACCGTTCAGCGATTGCTGACTACTGTTCATTGGCAGTGAAGGCCGGAGGCTACATGTCAGTACTGTAACTGGATGTGCACAGAGTAGCAGCAGGTGGCCTTTTCAGATTAATCATGTTTTACCCTCCATTGGCATAAAATGTCAGAAAGTAAACAACCTGCAACAATAGTTGGTGGGGTCCTGCCGGAGGAGGGAGCTTTATAGTCTGGGGAGTGTTTTTGTGGCATTGCCTGCCTGATCTTGTCATTCTGAAAGGCTTAACGGATAAACAAGTATGTGTGTATCCTTGGGGACCATGTCTCCTCCTACATGCAATTTGTTTTTCCTTGACACCCCACAAATAGCACCAGGATGAGTTTACTGTACTCCCCAGGCCACCAGACTCCCTGAATTTAAACACAATCTAGAATCTGTGGGGACCACCTCGATCATATTCTTTGCGCCATGGATGCTCAGCTGAAAAGCCTAGTGCAGATGGCCACAGTGCTGGAGATGGCATGGCTCCACATCCCTGCCTGTACCTTCCAGAACCTTACTGACTTTTTTTCCTGCATGTCTTGCAGTGGTCTGCACTATCAAGGGCTTCTTTTAGAGTATGTCACCACAAGTGGTGCCAGCACAGCACAGCACTGGAGCAGAAAATAGTGCGCCGAAAGACATTGACAGTCGTCAGTGTCGTACCATAGTGAGTCAAAGGAGGTCATTAGCACCTCCCATCATAATACATAAAATAGTAAGAGAGATACGAGAGTTTACGATGTCTTTTAATGTTGAACCTAAAGATTAGTAATGGCAATGGTGATTGCCTAATGTAATTATCAGGAGTCTTAATTTGAGGAGAGTTTCACTGGTCGTTTCCACCAATCTCTACACAAACAACAACAACAACAACAACAACAACATTAAGGAATGGAATCAGAAACCCGAACCCGTCCTAAGTCATAACCCTCGGACAACTTCCAAGGTTCTTAATGACACAGTTGTTACCAACTCTCTTTCCAACTTGATTGCCACACAGAAAAATGTACATGTGGAGAATTGATGAAAGCACAGTTATGTTTTCATTGTGGATTTCCTGAATGCTTTGTGCATGTCTGTAAAGAAAAAAGAACAGTGTCCAACAAAACTATGCTTCAAGGTATCAAACAAAAGGCAATTCCATTCATTTTAGGCAACTGCAGATGATTACAGCTGATCTCAGAGACAAAGCCCATTGCCATATCGTAGCAAGCAGTCCATGGGTATAGGATCACTTCTGTGTGGGATTGGGTCATAGAGGTGTGCAGATGTGGGAAGCAGACCACTGGTAGCATAGGCAAACTGCGTGATAAATAAAAATATTTGATTAACACTCGTGCAACTACACTAGAAGCATCTTGGTGAAGGCAGTGACCACACCCCCTCACAGCCATAGTGAGGACAGCACATGGTGGTGACAAGCCGTGATGTTGACGCCCAGGAATGCTGACTCAAAAACTTAGGCAGTGCCATTCGCTCCAGCAAGCATCTCATAGTCAAAGCCAGCAGTGCTGTAGAGTGCTGGGTTGTTTGCAGGGGAAGCCAACCTGGTGGCGGATCTCACCCATGTGAGTGACAGTGCTTGGCAGCTAGATGTCCGCACCAACACAGAAAAGTGGACGGCTGTACCGCCCTGGTCTCGATCTGCTGCCCTCCAGTAGGGGCTGCTGGACTGCTCTCCCCTCTGCTAAAATTAATGTTTTTTTGTACTGGTCACCGTCCTCTTGTCGTGTTGACGTGCAGTTTACAGTCGCACGTGAGATAAAAAATGCTGTGCCTGGAGGTGTGGAAATGCAAGAGCCCAATTTTACCACTGTGTTTCATTATTGTGCTGCATGGCCTAGTGAGCCTTGTGCTTTATAAAGTCTCATTCCTGCAACCAGCATACCAGTACCTCAGCACCCACTGGCTGCCTTAAACTGCTGCGGCTGGACTGCTAGTTTCTGCAGTAACATCCAAAACATAGTGGTGGTGCTACCTGTGAGTGAAGTCTCTCTCCAGCATGCTTCAGCCATTCCCTTGTCACTGTACGGAGGTTCTAATCCCTCGCACAGCCACCAAATCTAGAACACTAAAACGTGGCAACCATCTCGTAAGTGGGGTCACCATCTATGGAGGTCATACTTCATCCTGAGGTGCCATTTTTTGTAATATTGGATGCTTATCATCGGCAGCTGAAGATTGTTCAGAGATTCAAAAACCATTGTGCTGTAGGTTGCAAATGGAAAATATGTTCACCTTGCAGAAACCAGTGTTATGAGAGGTCTCTTGTGTTATCATACACAACATAACCCTTCATATTTATCATTTCACGAGAATATAGCCTTAATGTTATCAACAAAAGAGGGGGGTGGGGGAGGGGGGGAGTTCTGCTAGCATCACAAGCAATCTTACGCTGGAGGATTGAAGCTCCATATTGTCAAAGATACTCCAGCAAGTTCACCCAACAATAACAATTACTCTGAGCAATTATATACACATAAAAACACTGCTATCCCATCCTCATAACTGAGAGAATTTCTAGTCCACTACTTGCATCCTCAGTTGAACTCTAAAGCTCTGGCACAAAAGGTACTTGCCCGCAAAGAAATTTATATGCAAGTGATAATAATATCTATCACAAATGGACTACGAGAGCTCTGGGTCATTAATGCCACAAACAGCCGCGATTGATTCCTAAAAATATGTGCGTATAGATAGCCGAACCAGTCCAGGAGGGTCAGCCTTGTGCCATTGATGGAAAAAAAATCATGCTTTGCTACCCACTGTCTATTTGAGGAATCTGCTGTCATGCCACCAAAAGATCCCAGCCTGATCAAGAAACAACGTTAGCCGGTCATGCCATTGTCTTTGGGTGCATTCAAATCCAAAGAGGAGACAAGGCAGACCAAACAACTCAGCGATGCAGCTACTTTATCAACAATGGGTATCCTTGGTGTCATGCACCCGCAGGCGCCCCCCCCCCCCCCCCCCCCCCCCCCCCCCGCCTCACACACACACACACACACACACACACACACAGTGTCCCCCACTCCCAGATAAATATATAGTTAATCAATAAGGTCTTTGGCTGAATGCCAAATAACTCAGAAGGAAATGGAGAAGATGCTGCAAGACACCTACATTCAGCCAGAGAAATTCCTTAGTCCTCATGAAAAAGCAAGAGGGCAGGAGGTGTTTCTGCACTGATTACTGGTGGCTGAACAGAATCGCAAAGCGAATGTGTAGCCGTTGCCACTAATTGGCGATACCCTAGACTGTCCAAAGAGAGCAAAGTCTTTCTCCACTAAGGATACATAGACAGGCTACTGGCAGGTCGAGGTCCATAAAGATTACTACCTTCATAACACCTGATGCCCTGTGGGTGTCCGAAGTTATGCCATGTGGTCTGTGAAACGCTCCAGTGACCTTTGAATAAATGACGGACAACCTGTTTTAGTATCTTAAATAGACAACCCGACTTTTTGCTGCCTAGGTACTCTCCATTGGCAAAAGATTCCTGAATAGTCCCCCATTCGGATCTCCGGGAGGGGACTGCCAAGGGGGAGGTTACCATGAGAAAAAGATTGAATAATCAACGAAAGGATAACGTTCTACGAGTCGGGGCGTGGAATGTCAGAAGCTTGAATGTGGTAGGGAAACTAGAAAATCTGAAAAGGGAAATGCAAAGGCTCAATCTAGATATAGTAGGGATCAGTGAAGTGAAGTGGAAGGAAGACAAGGATTTCTGGTCAGATGAGTATCGGGTAATATCAACAGCAGCAGAAAATGGTATAACAGGTGTAGGATTCGTTATGAATAGGAAGGTAGGGCAGAGGGTGTGTTACTGTGAACAGTTCAGTGACCGGGTTGTTCTAATCGGTATCGACAGCAGACCAACACCGACAACGATAGTTCAGGTATACATGCCGACATCGCAAGCTGAAGATGAACAGATAGAGAAAGTGTATAAGGATATTGAAAGGGTAATGCAGTATGTAAAGGGGGACGAAAATCTAATAGTCATGGGCGACTGGAATGCAGTTGTTGGGGAAGGAGTAGAAGAAAAGGTTACAGGAGAATATGGGCTTGGGACAAGGAATGGAAGAGGAGAAAGACTAATTGATTTCTGTAACAAGTTTCAGCTAGTAATAGCGAATACCCTGTTCAAGAATCACAAGAGGAGGAGGTATACTTGGAAAAGGCCGGGAGATACGGGAAGATTTCAATTAGATTACATCATGGTCAGACAGAGATTCCGAAATCAGATACTGGATTGTAAGGCGTACCCAGGAGCAGATATAGACTCACATCACAATATAGTAGTGATGAAGAGTAGGCTGAAGTTCAAGACATTAGTCAGGAAGAATCAATACGCAAAGAAGTGGGATACGGAAGTACTAAGGAATGACGAGATACGTTTGTAGTTCTCTAACGCTATAGATACAGCAATAAGGAATAGCGCAGTAGGCAGTACAGTTGAAGAGGAATGGACATCTCTAAAGAGGGCCATCACAGAAGTTGGGAAGGAAAACATAGGTACAAAGAAGGTAGATGCGAAGAAACCATGGGTAACAGAAGAAATACTTCAGTTGATTGATGAAAGGAGGAAGTACAAACATGTTCAGGGAAAATCAGGAATACAGAAATAAGTCGCTGAGGTATGAAATAAACAGGAAGTGCAGGGAAGCTAAGACGAAATGGCTGCAGGAAAAATGTGAAGACATCGAAAAAGATATCATTGTCAGAAGGACAGACTCAGCATACGGGAAAGTCGAAACAACCTTTGGTGACATTAAAAGCAACGGTGGTAACATTAAGAGTGCAACGGGAATTCCACTGTTAAATGCAGAGGAGAGAGCAGATATGTGGAAAGAATACATTGAAAGCCTCTATGAGGGTGAAGATTTGTCTGATGTGATAGAAGAAGAAACAGGAGTCGATTTAGAAGAGATAGGGGATCCAGTATTAGAATCGGAATTTAAAAGAGCTTTGGAGGACTTACGGTCAAATAAGGCAGAAGGGATAGATAACATTCCATCAGAATTTTTAAAATCATTGGGGGAAGTGGCAACAAAACAACTATTCACGTTGGTGTGTAGAATATGAGTCTGGCGATATACCATCTGACTTTCGGAAAAGCATCTTCCACACAATTCCGAAGACGGCAAGAGCTGACAAGTGCGAGAATTATCGCACAATCAGCTTAACAGCTCATGCATTGAAGCTGCTTACAAGAATAATACACAGAAGAATGGAAAAGAAAATTGAGAATGCGCTAGGTGACGATCAGTTTGGCTTTAGGAAAAGTAAAGGGACGAGAGAGGCAATTCTGACATTACGGCTAATAATGGAAGCAAGGCTAAAGAAAAATCAAGACACTTTCGTAGGATTTGTCGACCTGGAAAAAGCGTTAGACAATATAAAATGGTGCAAGCTGTTCGAGATTATGAAAAAAGTAGGGGTAAGCTATAGGGAGAGACGGGTCATATACAATATGTACAACAACCAAGAGGGAATAATAAGAGTGGACGATCAAGAACGAAGTGCTCGTATTAAGAAGGGTGTAAGACAAGGCTGTAGCCTTTCGCCCCTACTCTTCAATCTGTACATCGAGGAAGCTATGATGGAAATAAAAGAAAGGTTCAGGAGTGGAATTAAAATACTAGGTGAAAGGATATCAATGATACGATTCGCTGATGACATTGCTATCCTGAGTGAAAGTGTAGAAGAATTAAATGATCTGCTGAACGGAATGAACAGTCTAATGAGTACACAGTATGGTTTGAGAGTAAATTGGAGAAAGACGGAGGTAATGAGAAGTAGTAGAAATGAGAACAGCGAGAAACTTAACATCAGGATTGATGGTCACGAAGTCAATGAAGTTTAGGAATTCTGCTACCTAGGCAGTAAAATAACCAATGACGGACGGAGCAAGGAGGACATCAAAAGCAGACTCGCTATGGCAAAAAAGGCATTTCTGGCCAAGAGAAGTCTACTAATATCAAATACCGGCCTTAATTTGAGGAAGAAATTTCTGAGGATGTACGTCTGGAGTACAGCATTGTATGGTAGTGAAACATGGACTGTGGGAAAACTGGAATAGAAGAGAATCGAAGCATTTGAGATGTGGTGCTATAGACGAATGTTGAAAATTAGGTGGACTGATAAGGTAAGGAATGAGGAGGTTCTACACAGAATCGGAGAGGAAAGGAATATGTGGAAAACACTGATAAGGAGAAGGGACAGGATGATAGGACATCTGCTAAGACATGAGGGAATGACTTCCATGGTACTGAGGGAGCTGTAGAGGGCAAAAACTGTTGAGGAAGACAGAGATTGGAATACGTCAAGCAAATAATTGAGGACGTAGGTTGCAAGTGCTACTCTGAGATGAAGAGGTTAGCACAGGAAAGGAATTCGTGGCAGGCCGCATCAAACCAGTCAGTAGACTGATGACAAAAAGGTACATTGTTTTCTCGAAGACACTTGAAGAATATCTAAGCCACATGACAACTTTGTTGAAATGGGTCCATAACACAGATCTTCACATTAATCTGCAGAAGAGTGTCTTTGTCAACCAAAAAAATAAAGTTCTGATGCAGCTAATTGATGGTAATGGAGACCACCCTGATCGAGAAAAACTAATAAAAGCTGTAACAAACTTTCTAACATTTTGACACATTTGTGATGAGAAGCTTCTTTGGAATATGCACCACTTCATGTGCTTCATAAAGTATACATTCTGCATGATGTGACCAGTTATTATTGACATCAAGAGCAAGAGAGATCTTTAAAGAGACATTGTCATTTTCACAAATTTTGGCACTTTTTAATGAGGATTCCAGGATGGAACTTCACACTGGTGCTAGTGGTTGCAGGATAAGTGCTGTCCAAGGAAGTTGCCAAAAGAGCGATTGCTTGTGCCTCCAGAATACTTTCCAAGTCTGAGAAGAGTAACTTTGACTGAGAAAGAGTGCCTTCAGTAATCAGTGAGTTCTGACCCTATTTACATGGCAGGCCATTCACAGTTGGCTTTTCCTGAATGACGATCTTGAAGGGTGCATCAGGTCAGTTGGAAAGACAAAATCTGAACTGTAAGATATACAGTGTCACATAGCATACAAAAATAATGTAAATACAAGGATGGCAGCTATTGGTTTGCAGAATCCATTGGAGGAGCTTAACAGTGCTCATTGTATTCCAGTCATCACTGCGCTACCTCTTGGCCAACAATGCCATATGATCATTTCATTTTTTCACCGAACACTGCAGCCAATAGAGGGAAGATCCACAGAGGTCTTACAGAAAGAAGCAACTATCAAAGGGGACATCAGATGAAGAACTGGAATACTGGGTAAAGGGGATTGGACAGAGATGAATGCTCATCATTGTAGCTCATTTAGAGCTAGCCACAATGAAGTCTTTGAGTTATCTTACCATTGGTGAGCTTTTTACTGCTGAGTAGATACAGAATCCAGTTGATTTTGGCCCTGCTTTATTTGATTTTGTTGGTTGCACATGCTGGGATAATGGGCTTTATAAGCTATACTGTTTCCATTTGAAGACTCTGATGGTCTCTGTCATTGTGTTTTGCATGTTGATGGCAGATTATGCTTGGGGCCTGAAGATAATGCTTTTTGGCATTGAAGCTGGTAGCCTGTTTTGAATAAATGACATTGGATTACAATACAGCTGTTGGTTTCAATTATCATTATTAAAGTACTTCATGTCCATCTACTATCTTACACTGTCCTCAATGGATTACCAAATACTGAAGTTTTTGCATCTTGCTACGACATCGTATCATTTCGGATTTGAGAAGACTTTTGATAGAACCTTAAGACAGTATTATTGGCCAAGTGTATACTGATCTGTCGGGTATTATTTAAGCCACTGTTAGAAGGACAATAATGGAAGTGTATGCTTCAGTTACCTGTGGAACATCTTGTACCAATTCCTTGTGCAGTTGTGCCATTTTGCCACATTGGAATTGACCTGCTGGGGAGGTATCCAAAATCAGCAGATGGAAATAAATGGAGAGTAGTGTGCACTGACTGTGTGACATGCTACACTGTCACCAAGGCTGTACCAACTGCCTTAGCTCCAGAAATCGCCAAGTGATGCATCACGTGTAATGTTCTCGGATCATTAAAAAGTGTTTCAGTCGAGAATGGTGTCAGAAGTAATTTCGCAATGTGGCATTGTCCATAGTATATCAATTGCCTATCGCCTGCAGTTGAATGGCCAAACGGAACATTTTAATAAGATATTATCAGATATGTTATCAGTAAACTTATATATCAAACAGAGAGACCAGGGTATGATACTGCCAGATGTGTCATTTGAATACAGTACAGCAAAGTAACCCACTACAGATTTTCTTGTGATTTTTTTTTTCCTGGTCGATGGCCGAGAGGCTGAAATAATGATGGGTACTGGGTACTTGTGTTTGTTTCATCCTATGTATGCCAGAGATGATTACATCAAATAGCTTCATCTTCTGAACTGAAGTAGTATTGCAGCTACCAAGCATATGGATATCGGACACCTGTTACAAGGATCATGAAATGTTATAGTGACAAACACCAATGCAAAAGCTACAATCCAGGTGAAAGATTCTGAATTTTTACACCTGTCTGGAAGTTAGGCTAACTGAAAAATTATTAATGCACTTCTTTGTTCTGTACAGAAGCCTATGATGCTTGTCAAAAATTATATATGAAGTTGGAGATGATCTTCCTACATTGAGCAGCCGAAAGTATGGAGATGTCCTCATAATCCTCATATTTCATTTTATCATAGTCCTGAAGTGCAGATCAAAATAAGTGCTTATACAGGGAACATGAAGATTGCAATGCCATAACAGAAATACCTCATTTGATTATAGCAGTGACTTTGAACATGTGACAACACTACCAGAAAGCTAGCATCCACCATTGCTGCCATATATTGAGGACCACTGACTAAATCAAAGATGCAGGAAGATAGTCCATCCTGAAACAGCAGATTGCTGTTTTGCAAGTTTTTTTTTTTTTTACTGGTACTTTACAAGACTATACCAAACTACATTTCTGACAATAATCTTTCAATAGCTACTTAGGTTGGCTTCTTGAAAGATTTCTCTATGGGAAAAGCAAGAAAAATTTATGTGAAACTAAAGGGTTACAATGTTAAAAGGATCCCTTGTGCATAGATTTACATTAACGAATTTACTGCTGGACTAAGGCAAGATTTAATATTAAGTCTTCAGTATTCAGTTTTGGCCACTCCTATCCTTGGCATACATACACTGAGATGACAAAAGTCATGGGATAGCGATATGCACATATACAGAAGGCGGTAGTATCGCGTACACAAGGTATGAAAGGGCAGTGCGTAGATGGAACTGTCATTTGGTAGTTGGACCTAGACACATTCCATTTAGGTAATTATTAGGGACTGCGTGAAATAACTGTAGAAATTAGTGTGGGACATACGATGAACATATCCTTTAGGATAGTGTGGCAAAATTTGTGGGCTATCACAGCAGATGACTGATACGAGTGCCTGCAGCGCCTCTCTTGCGCTCCTGGCTGATCCTGGATGACTGGAAATCTGTGGCCTTGTCAGATGTGTCCTGATTTTAAGTGGTAAGAGCTGATAGTAGGGTTAGAGTGTGGTGCAGACCCCCACGAAGCCGTGGACCTAAGTTGTGAACAAGGCTTTGTCCAAGTTGTCGGTGGCTCCATATTGGTGTGGGCTGTGTTTACATGGAATGGACTGGATTCTCTGGTCAAACTGATCATTGACTGGAAATGGTTATGTTCGGTTACTTGGAGACCATTTGCAGCCATTAATGGACTTCCTGTTCCCAAACAACGATGGATTTTTTTTGGATGGCATTGCACCAAGTCAGTGGGCCACAGTTGTTCTCAATTGGTTTGAAAAACATTCTGGGCAATTTGAGCAAATGGTTCAGCCACCCACATCGCCCAGTGTGAATCCCATCAAATATTTATGGAACATAATCAAGAGATCAGTTCATGCACAAAATCCTGCACCTGCATACTTTTGCAATTATGGATAGTTGTTGAGGCAGCATGGCCCAATATTTCTGCAGGGAACTTCCAACAACTTGAGTCCCTACCACATCGAGGTCTGACACTGTATTAGGAGGTATCCCAAATCTCGTGTCACATCAGTGTAAATGATCCACAAAAGACATTGTAGAGATCTTAAAAGACTGCCATGTTTGTAATAACAGACCTACACTGATTAGGATACGAACTCATCCATACCAGACACAGCCAGGACAATCATGTAACAGCCATGCAGTTGAGGAACAGGCCCACAGCTGGTTGTCAGTGAAGAGCTTAACCTTTGTAACCCTTAATATTTCAAGGCCTAATTATGTGATTTCAAACAAATAAAGATTATTTAAAAGTAACAGAAGTAGACATCAATGGGCATACAAAGTACTTCTTAGGTATCACTGTAGATGATAACCTGACACTGCACGAGTATGTGGATATATTAACCAAAAATCTCAGTTCTGCTTGCTTAGCAAATCGCCCTCCTTGCATTGATCTGCAGATGGAAGAGTTAGTATACTTCACATGTTTTCACTCAGCAGTGTCCTATGGTATGACCTTCAGAGACAGTGTAACAAATGTTTAAAAAGTTTTTGTTTTACAAAATTGTGCAATATGAATATTGTATAAAGCTGGCACCTAAAATCTTGTTCAGTGACCTTGAGGTCAAAGTTTATTTACTTTCTAATGGTATTGGTTAATAACAAGTGTGAATTTAGGATGAACTGTAAAATTCACAAGTAGAAATAATTTACATATACATTGTGCATCCCTTACCAGGATACAAAAATCATAACAAGTTGCTGTTAGACATCGCATTGAAAGAGCACCCTTTTAGCCACATCTATAATATTTCAAAATATCTGGATGCGGGATGTAAATTCCATTTACATCAAATGTTCATATTAGAGTAGTTTTTAAGCACCCATATATACACCAATGAGCCAAAACATTTTGACCACCTGCTTAATTGTTTGCTTTGCTTTTAAAAGCAATGTTGTGACTGTTTTGCGTGGCATAGATATGACAATTCTCTGGTAGGTTTCCTGCATATGTAGCACAAAATGTCTATGCACAGGTCACAGGGTCTGCGCAAATTGGGGGCTTTTGATTTCTGAGTAGGAGCTAGTGCCCAATAACATCTCAGAGGTAAAATTTCAAATTTTCCCAGCGAATCAACTGTTCAAAAAGATTTTGGACTTGCAGCCAGTCGTCGTAAACTTCATTGCACAATATTTTGGCTGGACAACTACCAGCCATCTTCAGGTGAGCCGAACGAGGACTGACGAAGACGTTCTCCACTCCGTTTTATATAGTGCGCTGATAGTACTGCCGTGCATGTGTTGCAGTCATGGACACAGAAGGGCCACACCGCCCAGTGACAGCACTCTCGCTGGTGGAACTGCAATACTCAGCTGCTGTCGGTATTGTCGCTGGCCGCAGCGAGACGTAGACACTAGAAGACTTCGATAGCTGCGGCCAGTGACAATACTGATGGCAGCTGAGTCTTGCAGTTCCACCAGCGAGGGCGCTGTCACTGGGCAGTGTGGCCCTTCTGTCTCCACGACTGCAACGCACGCGCCAGTGCTGTCAGCGCACTATATACGACGGAATGGAGAACGTCTTCGTCAGTCCTCATTCGGTTCATCTAAAGATGGCTGCCAGTTGTCCAGCCGAAATATCATGCAATGAAGTTTATGACATCCGGCTGCAAGCTCGAAATCTTTTTGAACATCATCTCGGACATCAGGTGAATTCTGTGGCCAAGACATCACCTTGAGTTATTATCTTGCTCTTCAAACCACTGTAGCACAATTTTGTCCATGTGGCAGTCCACTGGGTTCTAGTTATCCACAATAATGTTCACCTAGACCACAGCTGTCAGGTTGCTTGCAGTTAGTACCAAAGTTCCCATAAAAGCCCAGATGAATGTTTCCATATTGTAATATAGTCCCCCCACCCCCTTCCCAACATGCACTTGTGGTACAGTGCATGTTTTGAGCAGCTATTTACCTGGATGATAGCATATTCAGACATGACCATCAGTGTCTTGTAACAAGAAATGTGATTCATTCGCCCAAGCAACCCATTTCCATTCGTCCACAGTCCTGTCTTGATGGCCTGCACCCACTGCAGTCATAATTGAGAATGCTGTTGCATCAACATTGGAATGTGTTCGGTCACCTGCTGCTGAGCCCCATTATGTTAGTCAATGCACACAGAGTGGTGCACTCAAATACTTGTGCTTAAACCAATATTGTACTCTGTTGTCAGATTTGCCCTACACATTCTGTGATGTGTAGATGTCCGGCACCTTGTACCTACTCATGGTTTCACTGTCTTTCAGCGAATTTCAATAGATGCTCACAACTGTAGTATGCTAACAACCAACAAGCTTGCACGTTTCCAGGACGCTTGCTCCCAAACGCTAGGTTATAACAGTATACATTTTGTAAAAGTCTCTTATGTCAGTGGATGTCCCCAGCTGTAGCTCATATTATCACTAGAAAGATTCCCCATTCATCACTGCTCTGCTTGTGTACTTTCCTTGCCACATCATATACCCTCAACACAACTATGTAGTATTCAGTCTTGCAATGGACAGAGGTCATAATGTTTTGGCTCATCAGTATAAATAGCTGATAATATTTTGTGCAAATTTACAATAAATACTTAGTATGGAGTATTACTTACATACAATAGTTATGTAATAGGAAGATCGATGCTCTCTCAGAATAATTGAATTACTGGTAAAGTAATCCAGAAGTAATTCCACTAATTGTCAGTGTGAGTAGATTAGCACTGTCTGGTAGTACATTTCATAGGAGCAGCTTGTATTGACTGCTTTGCATGTTAATGTATATTTTGATTCTTTCCATATTCCTGAAGGCTCTGCACTATCTTGGGATTCATAGACAACTGTGTGTGAATGAATGACATGAGCACTCTATAGATTCGACAGCTAAATTGAAGTTGACCTATGAGGAGGATATGCTACCACTGCTCTGCAGTTCATAATGCAGTTTGGCATCCTCATAGTGAATTCTACCTTTTTTGATAACTTTTACAGTTAACACGCAGCTGGTCCCATTAAATATATATCATCTCCATGAAGCATTCTGCATATCCTACTCAGATATCTTCCTTGGAGGGGCCACATGAAGGACAGACGATAGCCATAGCTAAGATGAAGACACAATCATATCCTTAATAGTGCATAGCACTGTTCAACCTATATACCTATGACCCGGCAGTAACTCTGTTGTAAATTTTTGTATGCTGATGACGTTTGTTTAGTCTCTCACTTGATTAATCTCTGAACATGACGAAATAATGACAGATTAAACTGTGTGCACTGGAAAAGTATCTCAGGAGTTTGAAAACTAGAACCAGACCCACCAAAGATAGAAGTTCCAGAATTCCATATAAACAACAAATACACAAGCTGTTGCTTGCAACTATAATTCAGTTGGGTTCTACTACTCAAGTTAAATCTTATTAACTGGGCTGGTGGACTGCCACGAGCCCATTAGTACTTCCAATCATGTGGTTGCGTGAGAATTGGAATCATCTTCAGCCCAGCAAAACTATCTATAAGTTGAAAACACAAGTTCCTGATTTGTAGGTTTTAACTTACATTGCTTCGCTTGTTGCTACTCTCTGTGATTGAGGATGACGGCACTCCAAGTTGTGACAGCAATGAGATGGTTCCCACAAGTTGTACTGGTTGCATGCTTTAGCCAAGTTGCTAGAAAAAAATATACAGGCTGGCGCTTGTACTGGTTGCGTACTTTAGCCAAGTTGCTGGAAAAAAAATATTCAGGCTGGCACTGCAGCTATTTCTTAGTTAGTTTTAATGTTTATAATTACATTGTTAACTATGAGAACTGTACATTCATTTGTGATTATCCAAAGGATGATTATCCAAAAGAATCAAATGCATTATAAACTCCCCCTGCTTTTTACGTATGAGACAAAGGTGAAACCACCATAATGTTAGATTTATATAAAATTAAATATGAGCTGTGTATAGTAATAAATTCCTGCTCCCATATGAAATCAATTGGTCTCAAATATGATGTCACATACATCATTCACAAAAATTTCTGTTTGAAAATGGCCACAGGCCAAACCTGGCTAGTATTGCAAAATAAAATAATGTTCAAGTAAATGTTCGGCTTGTGCCAATATACCAAACAGCATGTGATGGACAAAGAAAGAAAATACTTTGCGGCTGAAACTAATGGAGTCTTCAAAATTTGTTAAGATTTAAAAGGAATCTAACTTTCACTGGTTACAAAATATGTGGCTGAATTCAAACATCACTGTACTTCTGACACAATGTTTACACATTAAGTATGATGATCTGCAACAGTCATTTACAATTGGTATTGGCATGCCAACAGGTTGAGAAAAGAGTACAACGAGCAATTGCAGAACATCCAGTAATGGACTATGCTGGCTCCAATGTGAATCTAACTGTGTCCAGTTCACGTCTAGTGCTAACTCTCCTAGAAACAGGGCGCATTATTGCTGCACATGATATGCCACGAATTTCTTTTGCATCTGGTGGTGACACGGTATGTATGTTTTCTAGTTTCATCACAACAAAATTTTCTTATTCTGTTTACATTTTTGTCACTGTATTCTATTAACTGAGTAAGGTTGCACAATTATTACATTCCCCATGAGTGCTGATACATTTTGTCGATAATTGCCATAGCTAATCCTTTCTGTCATCCATATTCAGATGTTAGTACTCCATCTTTGAAGACCTTGTTGTGGACAAGGCAGTAACCTGCAACTTTCCATCTTTCCATGTTCATTACATTACTCCCTCCCTACCCTTCCACCCCCCTCCCACCCCTTCTCCCTCTCTCACTACCCCTCTCTCTCTCTCTACCCCTCTCTCTCTCTCTCTACCCCTCTCTCTCTCTCTCTACCCCTCTCTCTCTCTCTCTACCCCTCTCTCTCTCTCTCTCTACCCCTCTCTCTCTCTCTCTCTCTACCCCTCTCTCTCTCTCTCTCTCTACCCCTCTCTCTCTCTCTCTCTCTCTACCCCTCTCTCTCTCTCTCTCTCTCTCTACCCCTCTCTCTCTCTCTCTCTCTCTACCCCCCTCTCTCTCTCTCTACCCCCCCTCTCTCTCTCTCTACCCCTCTCTCTCTCTCTCTCTCTACCCCTCTCTCTCTCTCTCTACCCCTCTCTCTCTCTCTACCCCTCTCTCTCTCTCTCTACCCCTCTCTCTCTCTCTACCCCTCTCTCTCTCTCTACCTCTCTCTCTCTCTCTACCCCCCTCTCTCTCTCTCTCTACCCCTCTCTCTCTCTCTCTCTACCCCTCTCTCTCTCTCTCTCTACCCCTCTCTCTCTCTCTCTCTACCCCTCTCTCTCTCTCTCTACCCCTCTCTCTCTCTCTCTCTCTCTACCCCTCTCTCTCTCTCTCTCTCTACCCCTCTCTCTCTCTCTCTCTCTACCCCTCTCTCTCTCTCTCTCTCTCTCTACCTCTCTCTCTCTCTCTCTACCTCTCTCTCTCTCTACCTCTCTCTCTCTCTCTACCCTTCTCTCTCTCTACCTCTCTCTCTCTCTACCTCTCTCTCTCTCTCTACCCTTCTCTCTCTCTACCTCTCTCTCTCTCTCTCTCTCTCTCTCTCTCTCTCTCTCTCTCTCTCTCTCTATACCCCTCTCTACCTCTCTCTCTCTCTCTATACCCCTCTCTACCTCTCTCTCTCTCTCTATACCCCCCCCTCTCTCTCTCTCTCTCTCTACCCCCCCCCCCCCCCACTCTCTCTCTCTCTACCCCTCTCTCTAGGGGGGTGCGCACCTGCACTTCTGGCGAAGGAGAAAGTTGAAATATTTCTAACTTTTATTTTTTCCACATTGTTTTTGGCAGTTTTCATAGCTATAGTGTGAATGTTGCCTTTATTCTGTTTCTGAGTTCATTTAGGTTGAAGTAGTTTTACTGTTCATGATTTCTTGGAAATGATTGTCTGAAGGAATCTGCCAACACATGTGATGTTTGTGAATGTGTATAGATAACTATGTGACCCATTTTTATTTAAGAGGAACTTGTAAGCCCTGTTAATCATAGCTGTGATAATATCAAATGTGTTGAGTCAGGAGAAACTATAAATGGCGACATCAGTGAGTATTATTAGATTTAGAAACTGTGGGTGCCTTTGTGTTTGAATAATTGCTCTCAAGGAAATTAAGACATATTTGAAAACTTTATTATTTGGAGTACCCAAGATGTTACAGTGCCGCCTTGATTATATCTAAAATTGACATTCTTTAGTCAAATAGTGTTTGTAGAAAATTTTTCTTGCCAGGAACACATTTTCTGGTCTAAAATTGTCAGCTTATGGTGTTCAGCATAATATTTGAGCTGTTGTACTAGCCGTTATTCAGACTATATCTTGCTCCTATACTGTATTTCTTCAAGAAAAGTAATTTGCATAAAATAATGAATGAGAGTTCTTCAGTCATAATTGGAAAATTTGTTGGAGCTATGTGATGCATTTTGATTGCAGGCACCTGGGATCACATATACTTAAAATCATAGCATTCAGCTTTAATTAGGAAAATACTTGGAAATTGTAGGGAATCTCTTAAGAAAACAGCAAGAAGAGGTCTTGTATGGCCAGTTAAAGAGTGTTGCTCAAGTGTTTAACATACATATCATGATGACCTGAGGAAGGTGTTGAAGTCATTCAGATGTGTGCTTGTAGTATTTTAACATGTTGTTATAAACCAGAAGAAATGTAACAGAGATGCTCAGTGAGCATAAATGGGAGCAGCTGAATGAAAGGAGACGCTCTCGTGAAACCTTCTGAAATAAATTGAGGGAACTGGGATTCAGAACAGATTATTCATCAGCCCTACTTCCGATTGTCACTTCTCGTAAGAATTGCAAGAATAAGATAAGCGATTAGGTGTGTACAAAACCATAGATGCAGTGACTCTTTCCTCACTGTGACTGGAGTGGACAGAGAATAGCTGGCATTGGCACAAATTATTCTCCATCATTCACTGTTTCGAAATGATGTGTGTTTGTATTGCGGAGGGGAGGAGGTTATAAGTGTGTAGCTAAATGTTGATCTGCCATCAATATACACAAACCCTGTCACCCTGTATTTAGAAAAGCAGACAGAATCATTGGGCAGAATCAACAGCTGGTTAATAAATGGGCTAAAAAAGATCAAGGCTTAAAACGTATATTTCTCTCTTCCTCACTCACTTCCATTCCTCCCTCCCCATGCCCCATCCTCCCTTGCTCTCCTCATTTGCGTCTCCCTTGTAGTACTTCTTTGTATCATGGTTATTTACAAAAATCATTTTATGTGTAGTTGTGCAAAATTTGTAGTTTCAAGAAGTTTCACAAAAATTTCTTTGTTTTTCCTTTCAAAAATGAAGCATTTTCATGTGTTTTACTGATGTTGTAGGACACATTAGATTTTGTAGCTTATGTTGCAAAAGATGCCAATGACTGGCGTGCCTGTTATGTGCTGGAATGTGGTGGAGGACTGGCTCAGGACGTAATCATCACAGTAGGGCAGGCATTCCAGATGCGGTATAAGGAGTTCTTAACGCTTCCTACCACAGCATTGTCAGCATCACTTATGTAAGTATCGGTATAAGGAATCTAGTTTACAATAAGTAGAGTAGTGCACTTTCTTAGTGTAGAAACAGCTGTATGCAAACAGTGATAAACAATAATAGTTACCTCCTCATGTTGATTTGGAATCGATGTATGAGGGTGAATCAAATAAAAATGATTCTTGGCCTTGCACGTGGAGTAGTTCTCAAGTGATGGTTCCTGTTGCTATCTGTGATTGGTGGGGCATGAGAAGTGGGCAAGCAATCCAGTGAGGCCACTTGCTTCCATCATTAGTCATAATCATGCTGTCAGACTAAGAGGTACCTGTCACCATTGTACAGTGCATTATTATCAAGTTCCTCTCTAAAACGTGTAAAACTAGGCAGAATCCTCATAAGACTGATTGAACAATTCAAGGTAGATACTTTCTAGACTTTGATTGTTTGCTTACCATTAGCAATTCGTGGAAGATCTGAGCACATTGGGAATGAGGACCATTGTTGCCAACCCTGCAATAGCATCACAGACAATAATGTTCAGTGTGTTCAACAACTTCCTGAGCTTAGCAGACATCTGACAGTTGCTGAGTTTTCACACAGGTGGGGATAAGTTAAAGCATTACTTTTGCCATTATCACAGATGAGCTATGGTTTAGGGAAGTGTATGCCAAGCAGGTTCTTCACCTTTTAATGACTGGTCAGAAATTGAAGAGTGTGTGTGTGTGTGTGTGTGTGTGTGTGTGTGTGTGTGTGTGTGTGTGTGTGTGTGTGTGTGTGTGTGTTGTCTTGGCTAAAGTTCAGGAGGAGGGAGACTCTTTTCCGGCATGTGCAGATGTTGGACAACAAATGCTTCGTACTACTGAGAGGCTTTGAGTGTGGTTGGACAGGTATACTGCCACAAACAATGTAATTTATTGATGACAGAAGTGATTCTTCTGCAATACAATGTGTGCCCCCATCCCCCCATAGCAGCCCTGAACAAACAAAAATTGTAGCGACTAGGTTGGGAAACACTTGAGCACCCTCTCAGTAGCCCAGACCTATCTCTCTGTGACTTTCATCTCTTTGGCCCACACAAAGCAGTTCTGGGAGCTCAAAGATCCAACATTGATGCTATGGTTAAAGGCAGTGCATGCAGTTGGCTGCAGGCACAACCAATTGCATTCTGTGTGGATGGACTATCAAAGTCATCTATTTGCTGTGAAATACGTGTTTCAAAAGCCAGTAACTATTTAGAAAAATGACATGCACTCATATTTTTTATTGTCAAATTTTTTTAAAAAAAAGTGTCATTTACTTTTGATTCACCCTCATATTTTCCATTTACTTCTGGCTGTGGTTCCTTTGTAACTGTTACTGCAGTAACTCCTCCCCCACCCCAATTCTTTAAAGAATCGAACTCCCATTTATAAATCATCTTCTGACATCTGATTACTTAACAGATGGATTGTTGAGTATAGTCAGGGTAGTTAAACTGTCTCAAGATATATACAGTTTTTAACTTTAATACTGGGCATATTGTATTAAGCATTTAACATAAGATTACACCTTTTAATGAGTAGATTATGGCATCCTTTTAAATTTGGTAGGTAATTGTACGAAATTATGAAAATCAAATTTTTGTTGTCGCTGGGAACCAATAGGTAAACAACCTGCGACTGACACTGGATGACTATTTTAACCTTTTAGTAATACAGATGATTTTCTATGTAGAGACCTCTCCTTCCATTACGGGTGCTGTAAGGCATTGACATTGTTAAATTTTATTTATATGACATATAATACTCCTGAGAAATGTAGCGGGCAGTGGGGCTGTAGTAATAAAGTTTCAGCTATTATATCGAAATAAATGAAGTTATGTAGTTATTTTATATTTGTATGCAGTTGTGCATATGCAGTCTTGGTACACTATGAAATCCCTCTGTACAAGAATATTTTAGCTCTCACTAGTGGACACAGACAACAGCATTTTCTTCTGTCCCCTCCATTAGTCTACTGGAATGAAATGATCATATGGCATTTATTGGCCAGGATATCCCCTTAGGGGTTCAACTGCCATATTTCAAGTCTTTTTATTTTAGTTGACGCCACTTTGACGACTTGCATGTCAATGATGATGAAAATGATGGACACACAACACCCAGTCCCCTGATGGGGATCAAACCCGTGCCCACTTGCGTGGTAGGCGGTAATGCTATCACTGTGATACGGAGGCAGACTGTTGGTCTGCTGTAGTACTGTGGCACAAGGAAGATTTCAATGTGTTCCTGGACTGCAGACAAAAAATTCTCTGACACATCTCTGTCACACCTAAAAAAGGGGCGGGAAGAGGATGACATGTAAAAATATTCCAAAGTGATCAATATTAGTGTCAAATCCACAGTTATTGAGATCAGGAGGCTGATGGGTGAGATTCCCAATAACAATTCAGCCGATATTTAGTTGACTAGAACCTCCTCAAAGTTTTTAAAATCTTTTTTTCAAGCTTCAGTGTACTGAGAAATCATTCCTCTTCCTGTAGTTATGTGCACACCCACATTCCTGTATAGAGGTTGGAGTGGTCAGGAGAATTGGAGGGGGTTATTATCAAGTGAAATGTTTAGTTGCTCTGGGTATTGTATACACACACGAAAGCAAAGGTCTGAGATTCAATTCCCATTCAGTCATAGAATTTTTATCTGTCACTTATTTCTTATTTCACTCTGGCAGTTCTTATTAAAGTGAAAACTGCAGAGTTGTGGCATGGTGTGGAGTTCACATTAAACTGCAGGACCCCTGTAACTATCTGGGTGAGTCAGTCCTGTGGAAGGCAAGGGTTGGTTGGTTGGTTGGTTGGGGGAAGGAGACCAGACAGCGTGGTCATCGGTCTCATCGGATTAGGGAAGGATGGGGAAGGAAGTCGGCCGTGCCCTTTCAGAGGAACCATCCCGGCATTTGCCTGGATTGATTTAGGGAAATCACGGAAAACCTAAATCAGGATGGCCGGACGCGGGATTGAACCGTCGTCCTTCCGAATGCGAGTCCAGTGTCTAACCACTGCGCCACCTCGCTCGGTGGAAGGCAAGAATTTACTTATCCTTTTGTCAGTGGGAAACCAAGTTTTTTATAAATATTTTCTTTAATAATTTGTATCCTGCACTTCCATTTTTAGAAACAAGTAATAACATTTCTCTGA
This sequence comes from Schistocerca piceifrons, assembly GCF_021461385.2. Taxonomy (NCBI): domain Eukaryota; kingdom Metazoa; phylum Arthropoda; class Insecta; order Orthoptera; family Acrididae; genus Schistocerca; species Schistocerca piceifrons. The sequence goes on along the minus strand of NC_060142.1, from coordinate 277,715,532 downwards.
TTTTACACTTTACATAAATTTATTCCATTTTCTGTTTAATTGAAATTTGAGATGACTGACTAAAAGTAAGTAATCAACTAGCCAAGGTATATAAAAGAAATTTATGTAACCAAAATTTTATTTTGATAGTTTGTTGTACAAAATTAGAAATGTAACTTCCTGTTAAATTGAACAATGAGAAAATTTAGGTTTAACTAGATCCAAGCTCTGAGCCAGGCTGTAATGCATGAGGAAATGTCTCAGTGGGTAAAGCATTGTACACTAAAAGTAGACATCCTGATTAATGCCCCATATGACTTTAATATTCCTGGAAAATTAACCGTGCTTTTTTACATATTTATCTGAGCATTACATAACAGCTTTAAGAAATATTTGAAAGAGAAAATATATTTATTGTTTTTAACGTGTATATGATAGTGATTGTATAAATACACTGATCCATTTTAACTTTTCACTATGTTTTGATTATTTGAAAAATTCGTGGAACTGCAGTTGGATGTAAATGACAAAGAAATATATATTTCTTCATGTTTTCACATAACACTCTAAAGACTCCAACTAAAAGTGAGTTCGCTACTGCCGCATGGTTTAAACTAGAGCTCTGCATCTGCATGGCGAAACTGCACGAGCTGCATTCCAGCAGTGTAATGGTCACCCCAATAATGCTGTTGTAACTGAAAATCCTCTACAGTGTGTCAACATGTTGCCTTGGCTTGCTCACTCACTTGTTCTGCCTCCAATCAAGCATATAAGGCACATTATCAGACGACAACTCTAGTGTCATCCACATATAGCATTAACCATCCCTGTATTGTCTGATGCAGTGCAGCAGACATTGGAACTCCATCCCACAAACTGACATCTAGCACCTGCACAACACAGTACATTCACATTTTTGTGCTTGCATTCAACACGTCTGTTATTAATGTACCAGCATTTCACATCTCAGTGGCTTATCTCTCACTTACGAGGGGCATTTGAAAAGTCCGTGCAAAAATAAAAACTACTTACGTGTTTGGGGTAAACCTACTTTATTTTTCGACGTAGTCTCCTTTTAGACTTATCCACTTTGTCCAACGCTGTTCTAATTTGTTGATCCTTTCCTAATAACAGGACTTGTCCAAGTCTGTAAAATAGCTATTAGTTACTGCAATCACCTCCTCATTTGAATAAAATTTTTGTCCCGCCAGCCATTTCTTCAAATAGGGGAACAAATAGTAGTCCGAGGGAGCGAAGTCTGGAGAATAGGGGGGATGTGAAATGAGTTGGAATCCTGTTTCCAATCATTTTGCGACCACAACTGCTGAGGTGTGTGCTGGTGCATTGTCGTGATGGAAAAGGACTTTTTTGCGGTCCAGTCACCGGCGTTTTTCTTGCAGCTCTGTTTTCAAATGGTCCAGTAACTATGAATAATATGCACCTGTACTAGTTTTACCCTTTTCCAGATAGTCGATGAGGCTTATCCCTTGTGAATCCCAAAAGACAGCCGCCATAACCTTTCCGGCCGAAGGAATGGTCTTTGCCTTTTTTGGTGCAGATTATCCCTTGGTAACCCATTGTTTAGATTGCTGTTTGGTCTCAGAGTATAGTAATGTATCCATGTTTCATCCACAGTGACGAAATGAAGCTTAAAGTCCTGCAGACTCTTCCTGAACAGCTGCATACCATCCTTGCAACACTTCACATAATTCCGTTTTTGGTCAAACATGAGCAATCGCGGAACCCATCTTGCGGATAGCTTTCTCATGTCCAAATGTTTATGCAAAATATTATGCACCCGTTCATTCAAGATGCCCACAGCACTAGCAATCTCACGCATCTTAACTCTTCTGTCATCCATCACCATATCATGAATCTTATCAATGATTTCTGGAGTTGTAACCTCCACAGGGTGCCCAGAACATTCAGCATCACTTCTGCCCGTATGGCCACTCCGAAAATTTTGAAACCACTTATAAACTGTTCTAATCGAAGGTGTAGAGTCACCGTAATATTTTATCAAGCTTCTGTTTGGTCTCCAGAGGCGTTTTGCCTTTCGTAAAGTAATGTTTAATCACCACACGAAATTCTTTTTCGTCCATTTTTTGACAATCATTTGACTACCTTGATTCACATGAATGCGAAAACACAAAAAAATAGACCAATATGGCTGAAACTTGGTGTGCGTTCTTTCCAAAGATGCTACTAACTAAAAATGACCTCGATATGTGCGGTGGTGCCATCTCTTGGTCATAGCACGGACTTTTCAAACGCCCGTTGTACGTTAACCTCTGGACTTGCAATGTTAATCACTTACATATATTACGTAGCCAAATGTATTCCTGAAATTTCATTACTCTACGTAAGTATTTTTTGGTGTTGCAGTGTTTTTGTCGATCAGTGTATTTAGCTGTTGATTTTCCATGTTTCCTGTGGATAACTTGTATGCTGTGTACATGAAATTCAATAAATATTACCACAGTGACCGTGTATAATTATGTGTAATAAAAATTAAAGTGACAACAATATTATGAAAAGGATAGACTGCTAGTCACTAAAACGAAGATACACTGAGTCACCAATGGACACAACAAAAAGACAGCTATACATTTTAGTTTTCAGCCAAAAGGCCTTCTTCCAAAGTAGAAAATGCATAAACACACACATATTCACACAAGCACAACTCGCACACACATGGTCACTGTCTGTGGCTGGACTTAAAGCGGTAATTGAATATTGTATGTTATTGTAGGTCATTCATTTAACTGTAGGACTGTAAATTTGTGTGGATGTATAGTTGATGAAATAATGCTCACTTTCAACCTCCAGTTAAAGTCTCATTGATACTGAGACATGTTTTGCACAGAACAATTGAAAAAGATTTACATTGAGAAGTGTGAAAAGCATCAGCTTTGTTTATAATTTAAAAAAAAAAATCCAATCCAGTTACACGTGACTCACATGAATAAATGAAGCAAATGAATAGGACTCGTTACAGATGATATTAACTGCACTGATCAGAAAGAGGAAGGAACACAAGGTGGAAGGGTAAGCAGAGATGAGCATTATTTGAATAAATTTCCATCTAGATAATTGTTCAAATAATTAGATTATGTCAATAAATTAACCGAAGATAGAGGGATTAGTCCTCTCCAAAAATGCAAATAATAATTTTTTACTTGTTATTTGTAACTTTAGATAGTGAATAACATAGAATGCCACCACATTTCCTTTGTTTACTTCTTGTACTGTATTCTGTAACTAGTATTTGTTCCCTTGGCTCATTGCAGTTTCTGTTTGATAAATAACTTATCAATAGTTTGTAACAATATTATGAAAAGGGAAGTTGCTACTCACTATACAGTGGAGATGCTGAGTCGCAGATAGGCACGACAAAAAGACTGTCACAATATGAGCTTTTGGCCAACAAGGCCTTTACGAAAATATACCACACACACACACACACACACACACACACACGGAACTACAGCAGCTGGCAGCTGAAGCCACACTGCGAATAACAACAACAACAACAACAACAACAACAACAACAGTGCATGATGGGAACGAGAACTGGGTGGGGGTAAGGAGGAGACAAGGGCGGAGAGGGGGGAGGGATAGCAGGTTAGAGGTGGGGGACAGTGAAGTGCTGCTGGGGAGTGCGCAAGGGTGTGGCGGAGAGAGGGTGGGGCAGGTAAGTGCAGTCAGGAGGCAGGGGAGAGGCGTGGGGGGGGGGGGGGGGGGGGGCGGGGGGGGATGTGCACTGCTGCTGTTGCTCACAGTGTGGCTTCAGCTGGCAGAGGCTGTAGTCTGTGTGTGTGTGTGTGTGTGTGTGTGTGTGTGTGTGTGTGTGTGTGTGTGTCATCTACTTTTGACAAAGGCCTTGTGCAGACTATCTCCTCTGTATGGTGAGTAGCAACTTTCCTTTTCATAGTATTATTATTATTAATGCTTTGTAACGAAATGTGAGTCAGTGGTTCAAGTTCTAAACTTCAAAGGTAAAGGTTTGAGGTGCGATCCCCTGCTCGTCGTAAGATTTTTTTATGTCACTGATTGCTTCTTTCCTCTGCAACAATGAGAAAAATGCCAATTCAAGTTGCATTGTGTTTCAGAGTTTGTGTTGAACTGTAGGGCCCCCACTAGCTGGCTGTAGAAGTCAGTTGCGAGGTGGAAGGTTGGCAAGGGCGCACCACCATACGTGGCAAAGCAGAGCACAGCTTTACTTGCTTTACACCATAACAAATGTAACATAAAAATGCTGCTAGGCAGTTACACTGCTGATGCGACCCAATTCAACTGACGCTGAGCTTACCAGTACTTCCACATTAGTGACATGAATTTCTCTTGTGTAAATAGAAAAAGATGAGAGTGCAACCAATAGAAACTCTTTACCTGCAACAACTTCTTCCATTATTGCCAATACTTGAGATATGGGAGTCTTTTTGATATAATTATACAATTCATTAGTATTTGTAGTGCTACAAAATGAGTGAAAAAAGTATGAATTCGGTGATTCCAAGTGACTAACATCAACAGACTTTAAATATGTCTCCTAAAATATGTGTGGATTGCTGCTGTGCTTCAGGAATAACTCTGAGTAAGCTTTTCTTTAGAAGATGGGATAGTTTTTGAATTTGTCATGCATCTGTACAGTTACATAGAGCCTTGAGACTGTTAAATCTGGAAAGGCAGATTGAATTTGACAACAAAAAGGAACCCATAATATTGCAGCACACTTGCAACATTTTTAAATTGAGAAAGTGTCAAGAGGTGATTGGAAGACATTTTTTTGCTTTTCTGTGCAAACTACAATTTTTGCTGCGAACCAATAAGCTACAAAAATGTAATAGCTGAAGAAAGTCACAGAAATCATGTCACAAGTGTCAACAGATGTAAAAAAAAAAAAATCATTTTGAACGTTATTTGGGAGGTGAAGCTGAAGTGGAATCACAACAAAGTTATTAGCCTAAAACTGTGAAGGAATTGACAATTTCTCATTTTTTGCTGAAGAACATTTATTGTGAAATACTTGGATTGTTATCCTTAAAATGCACAATTATATCATCTTTGTTGGTATGGAGCGTATTTTATAAAAATAGTTGTACTGAAATCTTACTTAAAAGCAACAAAAAGTACACTTGTTTCATAAAAGACAAAGAATTGGAGCATTAAATATATGGGTTTCAAATATTTCCATTATTCATAATGTTTTTTATTCACAGATGATGATATGTAAATGAATAATGTTTTGGAAAAAAAAAATTATCTGGTACTAGTCAAAAGATGTTACCCAAAACTCGACTCACTGAAATGCCAGACACAAAGTTATTTTAATCCAAGTGTTGCTCATTGTAGATAAGTTATCAAATGTTGGTATTGAAATTGTCTAACTATAGACATTCAAAACTTGTATTCCATACAATAATTGGTATTGATGCCAATACCTAAATTTGTGTAGATATGTTGATCACATTGGACGGAAAGTAACTATTTCATCAATATACCGAATTTTGGTTACTTTTTATGCATTTTTAATTTTTTTCTTGAACACAAATGATTCATTTATTATAAAAGGCAAAATATGGAAATTATGCTGGTTCATCAACCATTTTGAGTGTAAAATAAACAAACATAAGCAGGAAAGAACACATGCTGCAAACACAAATGAAAGTATAGGATTGATGTAGAATTTGCACCACATACATTTGTCATTATTAGGAGCAAAACTATTTGCATAGTGGAAGACTTCTGTGTGCTTGAACTGTTGTATTTCTGAAACACTGGCTAACTTCTCTAGGTGCTTATTTCCAGAGAGCCAGTTTCTATTGGGTAACTGTGGCTCTTGCTTCTGAGAAAATACACCGTAAAGCACTGAAGTTACCATGTTAGTAAATGTGAATTCTTGCTTATTTATGTAATCCAGGGGAAATGGCCTGCATATTTTTCCATTCTTCTCAAGGTTTGATTTCAAAGGGCTGACTGGATTTGTTACACACGGAGGTACGTCTGCTAAATCATCATGTCTGCTCTTTTTCTGGCCATGGGCAAGCTTGTTAACTGATTTTTAAAAAGCATATTTATAAGTTGTTCTTCCTCATATTTGCCAGAACTGTTACAGATGAAAGCCTTTTCAGTTTTCTCATTGATATAGCTGCCCAGAAGCCAGTAGTGGTGAAGGGGTTTTGTTGCAGCTGCTGCACATCTTAAGTAGGTTCCCAGATTCCCAATCCTTCCCCCCTGCGGGTTCGGGGGTAAGAATAGGCCCGCGGTATTCCTGCCTGTCGTAAGAGGCGACTAAAAGGAGTCTCAAACGTTTCAGCCTTCTGTGATGGTCCCCTCTTGGGTTTGACCTCCTTTTTTTCCAAATTTCCGTTGTTAGTGCATGCCATTTGGGGAAGGACACCTTACGTGGTGTTTTTCTATTGGTCCATCATGCTCCGCCATCTTGCATGTTACCTATTGTCGTGTGGGGGGGGACTACGCCCAACATCTTCTGGGTTGTCTCCTTCTCGCCTTGTGCGCACTCTTCTTCTTAGCGCCTACGACAGCTGTGGACCCTTTCAACACCTAAAATCCAGCACGGTAGCCAGTCCGTTGTGGTGGGGTCGTCATGTACCCTCTTGGTGGTAGCCCCCTGACCACGCAGGGATCGCACTACAGATGCCAGAGCTGTTTCCTCCCCATGCATGCCAAGGAGTATGTGCCCATCTTGTCTGGGGCACGGGGACTCTGGGCAACGGGATATCGGCCAGGTACCCGTTGCTTTGGCTGGGTGGCGCCCTTGGGGAGAGCCCTCATTCGGAGTAGGTGGCATCTGGGCGGATGTGGCGCAATGAAGCGCAATAAATCACACCAAGCTGGTGGTCGCACGGCCACCAGCGTCTCTAAGCGTGGTAGAGTAGACTTTGATGCTGCACAATATGACCCTCAGTCGTTCCCCTCGTTGGCTGCGCCATGGGAGGGACGCCGATCTAGTGCCAAGCGGGAGCCTTACGTACCGCAATACCTTGTCTGCAGCAGGACTGATGGTGACTCCTTTCTTATGACGAAGCCTCTGTTTTTTGTGGAACACCTGGAGGATAAGTTTGGGGAAGTGGCGGGGTTGTCTAAAATGAGAAATGGGTCCATCCTCCTCAAGACGTCCTCCCCAGCCCAGTCACGAGCATTGCTCTTGTGCGATAAGCTGGGTGACGTCCCTGTTACCGTCACTCCCCACAGTAGCTTAAATATGGTCCAGGGGATTATTTACCATCGTGACCTCTTGTTACAATCCGATGATGAGCTGAGAGCCGACTTGGAACGACGTGGTGTCCATTTTGTCCGTCGTGTACATAGAGGGCCCAAGACGAACAGGGTGGCCACCGGTGCCTTTATCTTGGCCTTCGAGGGTGATGTCTTGCCCCAGAAGGTCAAGGTGATGGTTTACCGTTGCGACGTGAAGCCATACGTCCCTCCCCCGATGCGGTGCTTCCAGTGCTGGAAGTTTGGGCATATGTCCTCCCGTTGTCCATCCAGCGCTACATGTTGAGATTGCGGACGCCCCTCTCATCCCGATTCTCCATGTGCGCCTCCGCCTGTATGTGTCAACTGTGGGGAGCACCACTCTCCATGCTCGCCGGATTGCCCGGTTCTTCATAAGGAGCTGAAGATCATGGAATTTAAGACCCTGGACCGGCTTACTTATCGAGAGGCAAAACTGAAATATGAAAGGTTGTCTCCTGCTTCCATTCGCACATCTTATGCTGCAGCCATGTTATCGTCGCCCACGCGAGCGACGGTTGTCGCCTCATCTGTGCCGCCTTCAGTGGGCCCTCGGGGCCGTGTATCTCTGTCTGCCCCCCTCGTGTCTGGGGGCACGCCTTCCTCTGTTGCCCCCTTAGCAGTTGGGGGCAAACCCTCTTCTGTCGCTCCCCCCACGCTTACTTCGGGAGTGCCATCTGCTCCACAACCGGGAGGCTCGATCCCTCCCCCTCCTTCTCCGCCGGCGTTGCCTCCGCCGGTTCTCTCTCGCGGAAGGGGTCCCTCGGGGCTCTCCCTTCCTCCGTTTCTTCTCCTTCCCAGCCAGATGTCAGCCAGTGGCTGACGGTTCCGCCAACTGCTGGTCGTAGGGCTTCTGCGTCGTCGTCAGCCTCCGACGCTCCTTCAGAGAAGCTCTCCCAGCCCTCTCAGCCTAAGGGCCGACGTGAGAAGAAGGAACGGCATGTGTCCAAGAAGAAGGACGTTCCGGCGGTTTCAGCACCGCCTGCTGTACATAGTCCTGGCTCCGGGGATGAGGTGGAGATCCTCGCCTCTGCCGCGGATCTCGCCCTCACGGAACCCATGGGGGCCTCTCCTATGGACTCAGCTGACTCTCTCCCGGTGGCGGCAGTTGGCTCTGAAGCGCTGTCTGCCTCTTAGTCCCATTCACGCCCTCCCAGTCCCTTCCTGCTTCCATTCTCCAATGGAACTGCGGCGGTTATTTCCACCACCTGCCTGAGCTCCGGATGCTTCTGAGTGATTCCCCTGTTCTCTGCATTGCTCTGCAGGAAACTTGGTTTCCTACACTGCGGACCCCCCCCCCCCCCCCCCTTCGCGGTTATCGGGGATACTATAAGAACCGTGCTGCCTGTCAACGAGCGTCAACGTGGGGTTTGCCTCTTTGTTCACCACTCTGTCTGTAGCTCGCCAGTACCCCTTCAGATGCCTTTAGAGGCAGTTGCTGCCAGGGTTGAGCTCTCGCCGGCTATTACTGTTTGCTCTGTTTACATTCCTCCAGATGGGGAGCTCCCCTGACATGTCTTGGCTGCGCTGCTGGCTCAACTCCCGCCACCATTGCTGCTTCTGGGCGATTTCAATGCCCACAACCCTCTATGGGGTGGGACTGTCTCTGATGACCGCGGTCGGGCCGTGGAGCATTTGTTGGCTCACCTCCACCTTAGCCTCTTGAACACCGGTGCTCCCACGCATTTCAGTGTTGCCCATGGCTCGTTCTCGGCCATCGATCTCTCTCTTTGCAGCCTCGGACTTGTCCCATCCCTCCACTGGAGGGTGCACCCTGACCTGTGCGGTAGTGACCATTTTCCCATCTATTTGTCACTACCCCTGTGGTGTCATCGCCTGACACCACACTTGCTAGGTGGTAGCTTAAATCGGCCGCGGTCCGTTTAGTACATGTCGGACCCGCGTGTCGCCACTGTGTGATCGCAGACTGAGCGCCACCACAAGGCAGGTCTCGAGATACGGACGAGCACTCGCCCCAGTTGTACGGACGACATTGCTAGCGACAATACGGACGAAGCCTTCCTCTCATTTGCCGAGAGACAGTTAGAATAGCCTTCTGCTAAGTCCATGACTACGACCTAGCAAGGCGCCATTAGCCTTACCTAGTTTGAGAGTTATCGTATAAATGTCTCAAGAAGAACGTTGTAAACCAACAAAGATTAAAAGTTAAGTATAAAGCAGCTACGTACTTTTCTTGCTACCATTCAATAGTTATCCTGTTCCAGACTTGACGCCAGTCGGCGTGTGTGTACGCGTGCCTTTCGGGTCCCTTCTCAGTGTGGCGTAACTAGCTTGTTACGCCACAACAACCCCAGTGTCGTTCTTCTGGGCGGCAGCCCCGCTGGGCTCTCCATAGGACTGACTGGGCGGCTTTTACCTCCGCTGCAACCTTTGAGTCTCCCCCACAGGGTGACATTGACGAGGTGGTCCGCGTCTTACCACGTCAATTATTTCGGCGGCCGAGGCTGCCATCCCCCGCTCTTCTGGCCTCCCTCGGAGGAAGGCTGTACCCTGGTGGTCGCCGGAGATTGCTGAGGCTATTCGCGACCGTCGGCGGGCTCTCCAGCGTCATAGGCGGCACCCGTCTCTAGAGACCCTCATCGCCTTTAAGAGGCTCCGTGCCTTGGCCCGTCGTCTTATTGCACGGCGTAAGCAGGAGTGCTGGGAGAGGTATGTCTCATCCTTGGGCTCCCGTGTCTCTCCCTTGCTCGTGTGGTCCCGGATCCGGCGGATTTATGGATACCAGACCCCTATGGGTGTCCCTGGGATCTCCTTGGACGGCGCTGTCTACACGGACGCTGCCGCCATTGCTGAACACCTTGCTGCGCACTTTGCTAAGAGCTCTGCAACTGCAACTTATCCCCCCGCCTTTCGCTCTCTCAAGGAGCGAGCCGAGCAGACACCGTTATCGTTCCGCACGCGTCGTCCTGAAAAATACAATGCTCCTTTCAGCGAGAGGGAATTCCTCGCTGCCCTCGCCGATTGCCCTGATACAGCACCAGGACCGGACTGCATCCACGCACAGATGCTGAGGCATCTCTCCAGGGACTGCCAGCGACACATCCTCACCATCTTTAACCGCATTTGGAGCGAGGGCGTGTTCCCGTCGCAATGGCGAGAGGGTCTTATTGTCCCCATCTTGAAGCCCGGTGCGGACCCACTGGCGGTGGACAGCTATCGTCCCATTACCCTCACCAACGTTTTGTGCAAATTGCTCGAACGTATGGTGGGGCGGCGTTTGTGTTGGGTCCTTGAGTCGTGCGGTCTCCTTGCTCCATCCCAGGGTGGCTTCCATCGGGCCGGTCTGCCACGGACAATTTGGTGCGGCTGGAATCTGCTATTCGTACGGCCTTTGCCCAACGTCAGCATCTCGTTGCTGTATTTTTCGATCTGCGGAAGGCGTATGACACCACATGGAGGCATCACATCCTCGCCACGTTGTATGAGTGGGGTCTTCGTGGTCGGCTCCCGGCTTATGACACCACATGGAGGCATCACATCCTCACCACGTTGTATGAGTGGGGTCTTCGTGGTCGGCTCCCGGCTTTTCTTCAAACCTTTTTATTGCGCCGCTCTTTCCGGGTGCAAGTCGGTGTCGCCTCTAGTTCATCTTATATACAGGAAAATGGGGTCCCGCAGGGCTCGGTGTTGAGCGTCTCCTTATTTCTAGTGGCCATTAATGGCCTGGCTGCAGCCGTGGGGTCGTCGGTGTCTCCTTCTTTGTATGCCGACGACTTCTGCATCTCATTTAGCTCCACGACTACGGGAGTCGCCGAACGCAGGCTGCAAGTCGCCATTCGCAAGGCAGCATCATGGGCTCTGACTCATGGTTTTCAGTTCTCTGCAGCCAAGACTCGAGTTTTGCACTTCTGCAGGTGTCGGACGGCCCACCCTCATCCTGAACTTTACCTCGACGGCCACCTGCTTGACGTGGTGGACACTTGCCGCTTCTTGGGACTCGTGTTTGATGCCCGGCTCACATGGGTTCCTCATGTTACTCAGCTGAAGCAAAAATGCTAGCGGCACCTCAACGCCCTCCGCTGCCTTAGCCACACTTCTTGGGGTGCAGATCGCTGCACGCTTCTGCGATTGTACAGAGCCCTTGTGCAGTCCCGGCGTGATTATGGGAGCCTGGCCTATGGGTCTGCGTCCCCCTCAGTGTTGAAGTTGTTAGACCCCATACACCACTGTGGGGTTCGGCTTGCAACTGGCGCTTTTCGCACCAGCCCCGTGGATAGTCTACTGGTGGAGGCCGGGGTTCCCCCGCTGCGGATTCGCCGCCATTGTCTGCTCGCCGACTATGCTATCCACGTGCATTGCTCGCCAGGCCATCCCAATCGTCGCCTGCTTTTCCCTGCCATGGTCCTCCATCTGCCCGAACGGCGACCTAGGTCTGGGCTTTCCGTAGCTGTCCGTGTCCAGTCCCTGCTGTCAGAACTGGGGTCATTCCCTCTTCTGCGTCCCTTCCGGGTCCGTACACCTACGCCTCCCTGGTGTTTGTCCCGGCCGTCCGTCCGTCTGGATTTGGCACAGGGACCTAAGGACTCAGTTCCGCCTGTGGCCCTCCGTCGCCGTTTTCTTGCGCTCCTCGAATCATTTCCGGGCTGTGAGCCTGTCTACACTGATGGTTCCCTGGTTGATGGTCGCACTGCCTACGCTTTTGCTCACGCTGCCCATGTTGAGCAATGCTCCTTGCCGGCTGGCTGCAGTATTTTTACTGCAGAGCTGGTGGCCATCTTGCGCGCTCTTGAGCATATGCGTTTCTGCTCAGGTAGGTCCATCGTCATCTGCAGTGACTCCCTGAGCAGCCTTCAGGCCATCGACCGCTGCTATCCCTCTTCTCCTCTGGTGTCCTCTATTCAGGAGTCTGTTTCCGCCATTGCCCGTTCTGGTCGTTCGGTGGTCTTGGTTTGGACGCCAGGTCATGTTGGCATCCCGGGGAACGAACGTGTTGACAGGCTGGCCAAAGGGGCGATCGACGCCCCAGCTTTGGAGATCGGCCTCACAGCTCGCGACCTGCAGCTGGTGTTGCGCCGTAAGGTGCTTGGGGTGTGGTCTGTTGAGTGGCATGGCATGACAGCCCCAAATAAACTGCGGGCTGTCAAGGAGACGACCGATGTGTGGCGCTCCTCCCTGTGGTCTTCTCGCAGGGAGTCTGTTATCCTGTGTCGGCTCCACATCGGCCATACATACCTGACGCACGGCCATCTTTTGCGTCGGGAGGATCCCCCCCTGTGTCGGTGTGGGTCCCGGCTGACGGTCGCCCACGTTTTATTGGAGTGTCCCCGACTGCGCACCCTTCGGCAGTCTTTTAATCTCCCAGGTACCTTGCCTTTGATTTTATGCGACGATGCCTCCATGGCTGACAGTGTTTTACATTTCATCCGTGCTGGTCCTTTTTATGGTTCCATTTAGAGTGGTCCTGCACCTTTCCCTTTGTGTGTCTCTTGTCCTCGAGTCTCTCATATTTGGTTGCAGATTTTAGTGTGTAGTCGGTTGGTTGACTCTTTCCCTTTTTTGTTGTCGTGGTCAGTCAGCCAGTCTCTGGTCATCTTCTTTTGTTCTGTTTCCTTTTGTCTGGTGTCTTCGTGTCTGTAGTGTTCGTTACCGCATTTGTGTTCTTTTAGGGCCTGGGGGAGTCTCCTTCCCCTTGGGGTTTCACCTGCTTCGTTCATTTCCGTCTCGCCTTTTTTTTTTGAATGGGGGACTGATGACCTTAGCTGTTTAGTCCCCCTTAAACATCCCAACAACCACCACCACCCAATCCTTCGTAACTCAGATCAGGACAAGGTTCTTAAAAATACAGTTCTATTAAATTACCAGCGTCTTTCTTCATACATTTAATTTGCATACCCTACTCAGCCACTTTCCCAGGGTATTGGGTCCATGCTTAATATCACTGACCAAAGTTATTAAAGTGAGATATCTTCATTATAGACTCTGCATTGTATATAGTTTTTACTATTGCACTTTTTCTATATCCATATAGGTATTGCACATATTTTAATTACCATAAAACCAGTAGTGAAAGAGTATTGTTACTCACACCACTTGATAATTTCAGTAGCATTTCTTTATTATTCCTTATGAGCCATGAAATTATTGAATATTGGCTGTCAACGCCAATGTTATTGTCAACAGAAGTACTGATATCTACTCATTTGATAATGATCATCCTTACGTCCATCTCGGTAGACAGGCTTTTAAGATTAGAGATCTAGTAAGCATTATTTGAATTTCCAGCATTTTTTAATTTTTGTGTAAAGTGGGGTATTTTGCTGCAGATTATTCTCTAACCATTGCTGGCTTGTGGACTATGTGGGGACACTGAAAAATACTTTTTACAGATCTGGTGGTGTTGTGGGTGCAGACCGAGAATATTATAATGATCTGCCAGGCAAGGTACCACCAGAACTAGGGCCACCACCACCTGTTCCCCCGATGCCAGCTGGAATGCAGCGTGAGACTCGTACAGTTACAGCTGTTGGCAGTGGTACAAACAGTGTGTTCCCATCAACCACAGACCGCTCAACAAGCAGAGGTAAGTAGTACACTATGTGATAAAAAGTATCCAGACACCTGGCTGAAAATAACTTAAAAGTTTGTGGCGCCCTCCATCGGTAATGCTGGAGTTCAGTATGGTGTTGGCCCACCCTTAGCCTTGATGACAGCTTCCACTCTCACAGGCATACATTCAATCAGGCACTGGAAGGTTTCTTTGGGAATAGCAGCAGCCCATTCTTCATGGAGTGCTGCACTCAGGAGAAGTATTGATATCAGTCGGTGAGTCCTGGCTAAAAGACAGCATTCCAAAACTTCCCAAAGATGTTCTTTAGGATTCAGGCACAGAACTCTGTGCAGGCCAGTCCATTGCAGGGATGTTATTGTCATATAACCACTCCACCGTAGGCCGTGCATTATGAACAGGTGCTCGGCCATGTTGAAAGATGCATTCGCCATCCCCGAATTGCTCTTCAACAGTGGGAAGCAAGAAGGTGCTTAAAACTTCAATGTATGCTTGTGCTGTGATAGTGCCGTGCAAAACAACAAGGGGTGCAAGCCCCCTCCATGAAAAACACCACCACACCATAACACCACCACGTCCGAATTTTATTGTTGGCACTACACACATTGGCAGATAACGTTCACCAGGCGTTCGCCGTACCCACACCCTGCCATCGGATCACCAAATTGTGTACCGTGATTCGTCACTCCACACGACATTTTTCTGCTGTTGAATCGTCCAATGTGTACGCTCCTTACACCAAGTGATGTGTCATCTGGCATTTACCAGTGTGATGTGTGGATTATGGCTTATGAGCAGCCGTTCAACCATGAAATCCAAGTTTTCTCACCTCCTGCCTAACTGTCATAGTACTAGCAGTGGATCCTGATGCAGTTTTGAATTCCTTTGTGATGGTCTGGATAGATGTCTGCCTATTACACATTACGACCCTCTTCAACTGTCAGCGGTCTCTGTCATTCAACAAATGAGGTCAGCTTGTACGCTTTTGTGCTGTACGTATCCCTTCACATTTCCACTTCACTATCACATCGGAAATAGTGGACCTAGGGACGTTTAGGAGTGTGGAAATCCTGTGTACAGACATATGACACAAGTGACACCCAATCACCTGACCACGTTTGAAGTCCACAAGTTCTGCAGAGTGCCCCATTCTGCTCTCTCACGATGTCTAATGACTACTGAGGTCGCTGATATGGAGTACCAGGCAGTAGGTGGCAGCACAATGCACCTAATAGGAAAAAGTAAGTTTTTGGGGGTGCCCAGATACTTTTGACCACATAGTGTAATTACATCTTACAAATTTATAGCACCAGATATATTTTACACTTATTCATGGCATACATGTCTGTTTCTTTGTGCAGTTATTTCCCATACTTAAGACAGTCCCTTTGTACAGAAGTTGTGTGTTACTTATTCATGGTAATTTCCTTCAGTATTCTTATCAGGATCCAACTTGGATGATTAAAATTAGACTTGTCACTATAACTGTTATATAGACAAAGTAAGGTCAGAAAATTAAGTAAGCAACAAGGCCACTCAGCTATTTCTTCAAATGACTAGTGTCACATACAGCGTATGATAGATAAGCATTCAAACTGACTGAATGTTTCCTCACAGATTAGGGGACACTTTCCAATAAATCTCATTGAAATGTCGTAAATAATGTTTTTCCTAATTACTTTACAACATTTTTAAGTTAGAAGTAAGTTGTCACTTCTTACATGTAAGATCATGATGAAAGAATTAAAAATGAATAGATTAGATCTCATTAATACTTGTTTCATAGATCATGACTGCAACACTTTATAATGATGTGTAACATGTCAGTTTTCACAAAAGTTTCATTACATGGTATAAATCACCTTTTTTTATTTTAATGTGTGTGTGATTACTAATTTATATCTAAAAATTCATCTGTTGAGTAGGAGTTGTCATTCAGAGCTTCTTCTAATTTGTTTTTAAACTCTGGTTATCTATCTGTGAGACTTCTGATACTATTTGGTATGTGACAAAAGACTTTTGTAGCAAAAGGTAGATTTAACCCAGAATAGTGAAGATCATCAGCCTTTCTCCTAGTGCTGTAGCTACACGCATTACCATTGCTTTTTGGATGGCCTATTAATAACAAATTTCATAAGAGAGAGAGAGAGAGAGAGAGAGAGAGAGAGTGTGTGTGTGTGTGTGTGTGTGTGTGTGTGTGTGTGTGTGTTTCCTTAATGATGAATTACCCCAAAATACATAGTGAATGAAAATAGGCAAGTAAGCTAATTTACTGTTATGTTTGTCACCAAAATTTTCAGTAACCCAAACAGCATAAGTAGCTGAACTCGGAATGTTTCAGTAGATCATCAGTGTGTTTCTTCCAATTCAGTCTGTCACCGTTGCATGCACCCAAAAATTTGAAATATTCCGACTTGGCTTCAGACTTCTGTTCAAACTTTGTACATAATGGTGTTATGACATTTACTGTACAGAACTGCGTATATTTTGTGTTATTAAAATTTAATGAATCCATTTTCAGAGAACCACCTATTAATTTTCTGAATGACACTATTTACAATTACGTGAACTAATTCTTCTTTGTTGGGTGTGATTACTATACTTGTATCTTCAGCATAAAGAACTGGCTTTGCATCTTCATGAATAGAGGGTGGCAAGTCATATATATTAAGAACAATACGGGGCCCAAGACTACCCTGTGGGACCCCATTCTTGATACTTCCCCAGTTTGAGGAAACTGCTTATTATATCAGGAATATGGACAGATACGGAAAAGAAATCATTTCATATGCAGTTTCCTGTGGTTGGCTGATTGAGAAGGGAAAAGCCGCCTTACTGTCATGGTCAATGCAATTTTCAGTTATGGATGGGACACATTGTGGAATATTAATGCAAGAAGTTTTAATGGAATCAGTGGCCTGTGATTTGCTTCTGACAGGAAATTTGTTGATCTATAAATAGAGACCTTAAAAATTTGCATTTTGCAATAAATAAGAGTATAGCTGTGAATTCTCTCTCTAAATTCAAAAATGTGAAATTACATTATTTCATAGGTATTTGTATCCAAATTAACTATTTTATTAGAGATAGTTTTAAATAGGTTTATTTTCTGCATATGAATATCGAAATGTAACATTTTATGTTACTGGTGTTGCACATTGTTTGGCAAAGCCCAATTTGGAAAGATGATGTGCAGAACAACATGCTTGCAGCATAAAAAGTGCACAAACACAATGATGTGTAAGTGTGCTTCTTGTTTCTGGTGTCATGCCAGTGGTAGGTGCTTGAAAGGTCTGTATAAGATAAAAACACCATGTAACGCAACATAGTACTCGTTTGTGGGACCTAGCATCTTAGAACAAACAAATTTGTACATTTGTTTGTTAAGTAAAGTTCAAAAGTTGGTATAATGTGGACACTTTTATCACGGCAGTTTTCAGTGGTGTGTGTTTTGAACTGTGGTTGTGTCGAATACCATTAGAGGTTGGGCCGGAACTATCTCATTAACAATACTCTGCCAACCTCGACAAGGAATTGCACAGTCACCATTTCCAAATGCTTTGTGTTATGCACTGCTCATTGTTTACTTTTCTTATGTTAAAATGAGTGAAAAAAAGACTAATCCTGGCCCATCATGAATTTCGATTGCAATCCTCACAACAGCAGAAGGGATCAGTGATCCCTGTGATAGTGTGTTGGTTCTGCTTTCGCAGAACACAGGTGTGGGCTGCTGCCCCATGAGAGGGAGGTTGAGTTCATGTGCCCACACCACTCCTATCCACTCCAGCAGTCTTAATTCTAGCTTGTTTACACTCGCAGCCATCTGCTGATATATAGTACCCAGATGTTGCACTATAGCGACTGGAAAAGAAAACCTGTCAAGTTTTCCAGCTGCACCAAAATTCTCCCCCTAACGTTCAAATAAATTTATTTTCGGTTCTACTCCTTCACTATGTGCCTTCTAGGTTCTGTCTATAGCAGTCTAAGGTATGGGTCACATGGTTGTGAATACCCACAAAAGGTCAAAATTAATATTGTGCTGATTTTGTAAGTGGGAAAGAAAAATAATGTTGAGGAATACCTTAAATCAGATACACATTCAGTTCACTGATTGGGGGAAAGCTTCTGCTTCTCAGCAGAACAGTCACTTGTTGAAAGATAAAAAAAAAAAAAAATAAGAAAACAAAGTCCACTAAAAATGTTGAAGTATTTGCAAAAGTGAACATTCCAGTAAAAAAGTTTCCCAATCAGCACTTTTACAGTAAATTTCAAAGCACTAAGGTTTTGTCTCCACTCAGCTAGCATTGTTCTTTTCATATTTCTGGCCCTTAATATACAGTTTTCCATTTTATGCATTGTTTTCAGAGGTAGACCAAGATCTTGGGAAATTTGGACATTAGTCTATTTGGACAAGAAGTCTACACATGATCACATATTTGTTGTTGTTGTTGTTGTTAACAGCAACAACAACAACAGATATGAGTACAGTTTTAATGGACCAACAATGAAATATGTAACCAACTATGTTCTACAGTTCTGTACCCTCACAAGAAAATAGTATCATCTGTCTAGAAAATTCCTAAGTTGTTAATTTTATCTTTGGTAACACTACAGTCTAAAACATAAGCCATAAAGAAGATATCACAAAAAGTCATGTTGTAGCTATTAAGCACAAATATCTTTAATCAGTGGGTAAACTTCTAATATCACTAGTCTTGAAGTTTGTTTTGATGTCTGCCTTCCTACTGCCAATTGTCATAAGAGAAGTTGTTGCTCCATTATAAAAAAAAAAAAATTACCTGTGAAACATTCAAAAATTTTTTACATTGTTAAATATAAAACCTTTGTCATGAATGGTGGAAAAATTCATTCAGATTGGAAGCTGCAACTATTCTTTATGGCTGTATCACTTACGCATTTGCAGATAAGTAAAATTTCTAATACAATGCCATTTGCCTTTAATGCTGTAATTTTAACACTTTTTGACAGTGTGAAAAACATGTTTATGCATATTAAGATTCATGCAATCGGTTCTCTACACAGATGGTGTGACCAGTAACCTGATTGATCTGAGCACAGAAGCACCTCCTCCACCACCAATGCCTATGCCACGTAGGGAACACGAATATGTTAATGATGTCATCACAAGGGATGTTTTTGACATGCGTAAGTATAAGTTGAATGTACATAGCATTGTTGTCCATTATACACATCCCATAAACTCCCTATGCAACTATTTGTTGCCATAATCTGTTGTTCCCTTACTTTTTGCTTCTAAAATCATTTTCCTAGAGATCAAATTGTATGCGTAAATTATTTCATTGGATCTGCTTTGAAACTACCCCAACAGAACCATTTGCAACAGAAGTGGAGGGCATTGGTCAGAGAGCTCAGTTGCAGCGTGAAGCATGGTTTCATGGACCTGTAAGTCGACAGCGTGCTGAAGCACTTCTTACTCATGTAAGTACTTACTAGACTAGTACTAGAACTCATAATACTGTCTCCTCGCAGTAAAGGTTGCAGATATCATTTGTATTCCCCAATTTTTCGTTGTTGTAGTCATCATCATTGTCGTCATTGTCTTCAGTCCAGAGACTGATTTGATGCAGCTCTCCGTGCTACTCTATCCTTTGCGAGCATCTCCATCTCCAGTTACTACTGCAACTTATATCCTTCTGAATCTGAATAGTGTATTCATCTCTTGGTCCCTCCCGCTACAATTTTTACCCTCCAAGCTTCCCTCCAATACTGAATTGGTGATCCCTTGATGCCTCAGAATGTGTCCTACTACCGATCCCTTCTTCTAGTCAAGTTGTACCACAAATTCCTCTTTTCCCCAATTCTGTTCAGTACCTCCTCATTAGATACATGATCTGCCCACCTAATCTTCGGCGTTCTTCTGTTGCACCACATTTTAAAAGCTTCTATTCTCTTCTTGTCTAAACTATTTATCATCCATGTTTCACTTACATACATGGCTAGACTCAATTCAAATACTTTCAGAAAACGCTTCCTGACACTGAAATCTATACTAGATGCTAACAAATTTCTCTTCTTCAGAAACGCCTTCCTTGCCATGCCTAGTCTACATTTTAAATCCTGTCATCAGTTATTTTGCTCCCCAAACAGCAAAATTCATCTACTACTTTAGGTGTCTCATTTCCTAATCTAATTCCCTAATAGCCTTTTGCTCCCTGTATTTTACCCCTGCCACCTTCAGAATTTGAAAGAGAGTATTCCATTCAACGTTGTCAAAAGCTTTCTCTAAGTCTACAAATGCTAGAAACATAGGTTTGCCATTCATTAATCTATCTTCTGGGATATGTTGTAGGGTCACTATTGCCTCACATGTTCCAACATTTCTATGGAATCCAAACTGATCTTCCCCGAGTTCAGCTTCTACCACTTTTTCCATTCGTCTGTAAAGAATTTGTGTTAGTATTTTGCAGCTGTGACTTATTAAACTGTTAGTTCAGTAATTATCGCACCTGTCAACATCTGCGTTCTTTGGGACTGAAATTACTATATTCTTCTTGAAATCTGAGGGTATTTCACCTGTCTCATACATCATGCTCACCAGATGGTACTCTTTTTATGCCTGGCTCGCCCAAGGCCACTCTCGGGGCCTTTTTTTGACTTAGATCTTTCAGTGCTCTGTGAAATTTTTCATGCAGTGTTGTATCTCTCATTTCATCTTCATCTACGTCTGTAATATTTTGCTCAAGTACATCGCCCCTATGTAGACCGTCTACATACTCCTTCCATCATTGTGCATTCCCTTATTTGCTTAGGACCGCTTTTCCATCTGAACTCTTGATATTCATACGGGCGGTTCTCTTTTCTCCAAAGGTCTCTTTAATTTTCCTGTAGGCAGTATGTATCTTACCCCTAGTGAGATAAGCCTCTACACCCTTACATTTGTCCTCTAGCCAACCCTGCTTAACCATTTTGCACTTCCTGTAGACCTCATTCATGAGACGTTTGTACTTCTTTTTTGCCTGCTTCATTTACTGCATTTTTATATTTTCTCTTTTCATCAATTAAATTCAGTCTCTCTCCTGTTACTCAAGGATTTCTACTAGCCCTTGTCTTTTTACCTACTTGGTCCCCTGCGGTCTTCACTGTTTCATCTCTCAAACCCACCCATTCTCCTCTGCTGTCTTCACTATTTCAGCTCTCAGAGGTACCCATTCTTCTACTGTATTTCTTTCCCCCATTCTTGTCAAGTCATTCCCTAATGCTCTCCCTGAAGCTCTCTACAACCTCTGGTTCTTTCAGTTTATCCAGGTCCCATCTCCTCAAATTCCCATCTTTTTGCAGTTTCTTCAGTTTTAATCTACAGTTCATAACCAAAAGATTGTGGTCAGAGTCCACATCTGCCCCTGGAAATATCTTGCAATTTAAAACCTGGTTCCTGAATCTCTGTCTTACCATTATATAATCGATCTGAAACCTTCTAGTATCTCCAGGCTTCTTCCATGTATACAACCTTCTTTTATGATTCTTGAACCAAGTGTTAGCTATGATTAAGTACGCTCTGTGCAAAATTCTACCAGGCGGCTTCCTCTTCCTTTTCCTACTATAGAGTTCCAGTCACCCATGACTATTAAATTTTCATCTCCCTTCACTATCTGAATACTTTCTTTTATCTCATCATACATTTCATCACTCTCTTCATCTGCGGAGCTAGTTGGCATATAAACTTTTACTACTGTGCTGTGGTAGGCATGGGCTTCTTGTCTATCTTGGCCATAATAATGCGTTCACTATGCTGTTTGTAGTAGCTTACCCACATTCCTATTTTCCTATTCATTATTAAACCTACTCCTGCATTACCCCTATTTGATATTGTATTTATAACCCTGTATTCACCTGACCAGAAGTCTTGTTCCTCCTGCCACCGAACTTCACTAATTCCCACTATATCTAACTTTAACCTATCCATTTCCCTTTTTAAATTTTCTGACCTACTTGCCCGATTAAGGGATCTGACATTCCACGCTCCGATCCGTAGAGCGCCAGTTTTCTTTCTCCTGATAACAACATCCTCCTGAGTAGTCCCCGCCCGGAGATCCGAATGGGGGACTATTTTACCTCCGGAATATTTTACACAAGAGGATGCCATCATCATTTAATCATACAGTAAAGCTGCATGCCATCGGGAAAAATTACAGCTGTACTTTCCCCTTGCTTTCAGCCGTTTGCAGTAACAGCACAGCAAGGCCATTTTGCGTAGTGTTACAAGGCCAGATCAGTCAATCATCCAGACTGTTGCCCCTGCAACTACTGAAAAGGCTGCTGCCCCTCTTCAGGAACCACACATTTGTCTGGCCTCTCAACAGATACCCCTCCGTTGTGGTTGCACCTATGGCACAGCTATCTGTATCGCTGAGGCACGCGAGCCTCCCCACCAACGGTAAGATCCGTGGTTCATGGGAGGGAGGAACGGTAGAGTTCAGAAAAGCCGCCCAGAACCCTGGGGTAGGGGAAATTAACCGTAAGGTATGAGAAGGAAAGACTGATTGCTGGGAACTGCATCAGACAAGATTTGAAAACCTGAGAGATTAAACTTTGAAGGTAAGGAAATATGCAAGACAGAGATTATTGCTATAACATCGTGCATGGATTGATAAGAATGAAAAACTAAGTGCATTGTATGTGATGGAGGTGGGAGGGAACAACAAAAATCAGACAGATCAGAAAATTGAGGGAGTAGAAACTAAAACTGAGTGAAGAAAAGAATAGTTGCTGTCAAGAAATGCAGAGACTGTAGAAATTAATGCAAATTAAGACCAGGTGGACGGTGAGAACCAAGGACATGTTGTAGCACCAATTCCCACTTGTGGAGTTCTGAGAAACTGGTGTCCGGGGCAAGTCTCGTGGTGTGGATAGTCTCAGGGGTACGAGCCATAGGGTAGGGAGATGGATGCCGTAGAAGCATAGGGCCTGACAAGGATATGTGGAAATTGGGAGGATGACAAAAAGCTATTCTAAGTGTGGTGGGCAAAATCTCAGGCAAAATGGATCTCATTTCAGGGCATGATTTTAAGAAGTCATTAAGTAGCTGATAAATACATTCAAGATCAGGATAATACTGAATGACAAATGGTGTATTCGTAAGTTGTTTTTTGGAGAGGACAGCACTACCAGGATTGTTTGTGATGGCCCGGGCCCTCTACTTTTGTACTAAACCGATAGAGCAATTATGACCAGTGAAGGCTCAGGTGAAAATGGTGTTGTATTGCTGTAAAGAGTCAGCGTCTGAACAGATAAGTTTGCCTTGAATGTCAAGGCTGTATGAGAGGGAGCATTTGACTTGGAAAGGATGGCAACTGGTAGAATGTAAGTACTGTTGTTTGTTAGGAGGTTTAATGTGAGTGGAAGTGGGTAGCTGGCCTTCAGTGAGGATGAGACCAACATCAAGGAAAGTTGTATGGGATTCAAAACAGGACCATGTGAAATTTAATTAGAAGAACATCTTTAGAGATTGTAGGAATTTTAACAGATCAGTGTTGACATGAGTTCATTTGGCAAAGACGTCATCAATGTATCTAAACATTGATGACATAAATGACATCTTTGCCATATGGACTCATGGTGAGGCTGACATGTTAAAATTCCTACAATCTCTAAAGACATTCTCCCAGTTAAATTTCACATGTTCCTATTCTTATTCTGAATCCCATGAAATTTTCCGTGATGTTGATCTCATCCTCACTGAAGTCCAGATACGCACTTCCGTTCACATTAAACCTCCTAACAAACAACTATACTTACATTTTGACAGTTGCCATCCTTTTCTCAGCATTCAAGGCAACCGTATCTGTTCAGATGCAGACTCTTCACAGTGGTATACCACCATTCTCACCTCGGTCTTCACTGGACATAATTATCCCATCAGCTTAGTCCAAAAGCAGATGGCCTGGGCCATCACATCCAATCCTGGTACTGCTGAACCCTCCAAAAAACAACTTAGGAGTACATCGCTTGTTACTTAGTATTAACCTAGTCTCAAATGTATTAATCAACTATTTCAGCAAGGTCATGACTTCATAAAATAGTGCCCTGAAATGAGATTTTGCCCACCAAACTAGAATAGCCTTCCATCACCCTCCCAATCTCCACATATCCTTGTCAGGCCCTATGCTCCTTCTGCACCCATCTCCCTATCCTATGTCTCCTAACCCTGTCACTGTCCTCACTACAAGAGTTGCCCCATGCACCCTCCTACTACCACCTACACCAGCCCTGTAACTGGCGAAACATAAAATATCAAACCAAGAGCTACCTTTGAAATGACAAGTCATATGTTGTTGTTGTTGTGGTCTTCAGTCCTGAGACTGGTTTGATGCAGCTCTCCACACTATCTTGTGCAAGATTCTTCATCTCCCAGTACCTACTGCAGCCTGCATTCTTCTGAATCTGCTTAGAGTATTCATCTCTTGGTCTCCCTCTAAGATTTTTACCCTCCATGCTGCCCTCCAGTACCAAATTGGTGATCCCTTGATGCCTCAAAACATGTCCTACCAACCGATCCCTTTTTCTAGTCAAGTTGTGCCACAAACTCCTCTTCTCCCCAATTCTATTCAACACCTCCTCATTAGTTATGTGATTACCCATCTAATCTTCAGCATTCTTCTGTAGCACCACATTTTGAAAGCTTATATTCTCTTCTTGTCTAAACTATTTATCGTCCATGTTTCACTTCCATACATGGCTACACTCCGTACAAATACTTTCAGAAACGACTTCCTGACACTTAAATCTATACTCGATGTTAACAAATTTCTCTTCTTCAGAAACATTTTCCTTCCCATTGCCAGTCTACATTTTATATCCTCTCTACTTCGACCATCATCAGTTATTTTGCTCCCCAAATAGCAAAACTCCTTTACTACTTTTTTTGTCTCATTTCCTAATCTAATACCCTCATCATCACCCGACTTAATTCGATTACATTCCATTATCCTTGTTTTGATTTTGTTGATGTTCATCTTATATCCTCCTTTCAAGACACTGTCCATTCTGTTCAACTTGTCTTCCAAGTCCTTTGCTGTCTCTGACAGAATTACAATGTCATCAGCAAACCTCAAAGTTTTTATTTCTTCTCCATGGATTTTAATACCTACTCCGAATTTTTCTTTTATTTCCTTCAGTGCTTGCTCAATATACAGATTGAATAACATTGGAGAGAGGCTACAACCCTGTCTCACTCCCTTCACAACCACTCCTTCCCTCTCATGTCCCTCCACTCTTATAATTGCCATTTGGTTTCTATACAAATTGTAAATAGCCTTTTGCTCCTTATATTTTACCCCTGCCACCTTCAGAATTTGAAAGAGAGTATTCCAGTCAACATTCTCAAAAGCTTTCTCTAAGTCTACAAATGCTATAAACGTAGGTTTGCCTTTCCTTAATCTAGCTTCTAAGATAAGCCGTAGGGTCAGTATTGCCTCACGTGTTCCAATATTTCTACGGAATCCAAACTGATCTTCCCCAAGGTCGGCTTCTACTAGTTTTTCCATTCGTCTGTGAAGAATTCACGTTAGTATTTTGCAGCCGAGACTTATTAAACTGATAGTTTGGTAATTTTCACATCTGTCAACACCTGCTTTCTTTGGGATTGGAATTGTTATATTCTTCTTGAAGTCTGAGGGTATTTCGCCTGTCTCATACATCTTGCTCACCAGATGGTAGAGAGTTGTCAGGACCGGCTCTCCCAAGGGTGTCAGTAGTTCCAATGGAATGTTGTCTACTTCCGGGGCCTTGTTTCGACTCAGGTCATTCAGTGCTCTGTCAAACTCTTCACACAGTATTATATCTCCCGTTTCGCCTTCATCTACATCCTCTTCCATTTCCATGATATTGTCCTGAAGTACATCGCCCTTGTATAGACCCTCTATATACTCCTTCCACCTTTCTGCTTTCCCATCTTTGCTTAGGACTGGGTTTCCATCTGAGCTCTTGATATTCATACAAGTGTTTCTCTTTTCTTCAAAGGTCTCTTTAATTTTCCTGTAGGCAGTATCTATCTTACCCCTAGTGAGAAAAGCCTCTACACCCTTACATTTATCCTCTAGCCATCCCTGCTTAGCCATTTTGCACTTCCTGTCGATCTCATTTTTGAGACGTTTGTATTCCTTTTTGCCTGCTTCATTTACTGCATTTTTATATTTTCTCCTTTCATCAATTAAATTCAATATTTCTTCTGTTACCCAAGGATTCCTGCTAGCCCTCGTCTTTTTACCTAATTGATCCTCTGCTGCCTTCACTACTTCATTTCTCAAAGCTACCCATTCTTCTTCTACTGTATTTCTTTCCCCCATTCCTGCCATTTGTTCCCTTATGCTCTCCCTGAAACTCTGTACAACCTCTGGTTTAGTCAGTTTATCCAGGTCCCATCTCCTTAAATTCCCACCTTTTTGCAGTTTCTTCAGTTTTAATCTACAGTTCATAACCAGTAGATTGTGATCAGAGTCCACATCTGCCCCTGGAAATGTCTTACAATTTAAAACCTGGTTCCTAAATCTTTGTCTTACTATTATATATTCTATCTGAAACTTTCTAGTATCTCCAGGGTTCTTCCACGTATACAACCTTCTTTCATGATTCTTGAACCAAGTGTAAGCTATGATTAAGTTGTGCTCTGTGCAAAATTCTACCAGGAATTCTACCAGGCGGCTTCCTCTTTCATTTCTTAGCCCCAATCCATATTCACCTACTACGTTTCCTTCTTTCCCTTTTCCTACTACCGAATTCCAGTCACCCATGGCCATTAAATTTTCATCTCCCTTCACTATCTGAATAATTTCTTTTATTTCATCATACATTTCTTCAATTTCTTCATCATCTACACAGCTAGTTGGCATATAAACTTGTACTACTGTGGTAGGCGTGGGCTTCGTGTCTATCTTGGCCACAATAATGCGTTCACTGTGCTGTTTGTAGTAGCTTACCCGCATTCCTATTTTTTTATTCATTATTAAACCTACTCCTGCATTACCCCTATTTGACTTTGTATTTATAACCCTGTATTCACCTGACCAAAAGTCTTGTTCCACCTGCCACCGAACTTCACTAATTCCCACTATATCTAACTTTAACCTATCCATTTCCTCAGCTGTTATGTAAACACTGTTCAGTCATCGGCACGACTGCCACCAACTTATTGGTTAGGATGAAAGGGCATAGGCAAATGGTGTATACTGCAACACACAATATCCTGTTGCAGAGCATTCACTACAACATGACAGTTGTGACCTCAATGCTTGTTTCACCACGCTTGTCATCCAGATTGTTCCGCCAGACACCAGTTTCTCAGAACTCCGTAGGTGGGAACTGCTGTTACAACATGTCCTTGATTCTCACCACCCACTTGGCCTTAATTTACATTAATTTATTCAGTTTCAGCATTTCTTCATAGTAACTATTCCTTTCTTCACTCCATTTTAGTTTCCTGCATCCTCCATTTTCTGACCAGTCTATTTTTTACTGCCCCCCCCCCCCACCCCACTCTCTCACATGCAATGCAAATATCTTTTTGCTCTTACTAACTCATGCATGATGTTTTAGCAGTAATCTCTGTCTAGCATATTATCCTATTTTCCACCTTTAAGCTCTGTTTTTCAAATCTCGTCTGGTGCAGTCCCCCAACAATTAGTCTTTCCTTCTCATCCTGTGCGATAAGTCTCTCATGACCAGGGTCCTGGATGACTTTTTCTGAGGTCTACCCCTTTTCCTAAACCTCACTAGTCCTTTTCCATCATCCATCTTTATTCCCGTTCAACCTTTCTGCAGGAAGAAGGAGCCACTGGCTCTGAAAGCTTGTATATGTAATACCTTTTATATGTGTGTTCTCCTGCTACCACTTAGTAAGTAGATTGTTTATCCATCCAGTTATGAAAGGGATAGATCGTTGCTCACCACAGAAGGGCCACTGTTATGTACAGGCGCTTAAGCTCAGCTGTGACACTGTGTGCAGTGAGAAGCAGTGTTGGCTGATGTGGGTACAGAAAAGATGTGCATTGTGGAGGGTAAGGGCCAGTTGGGTACGGATAGGGGAAGACGTAGTGCTACCTGTGGGAGAGCACCTCCCTCTACACTAACTTCTCAGTGTCCATGGTCTTGCTGCTGTTAAACACTAACCAACGACTGACCAACTATATTCCACCTACAGTTACTTTTCCTTTAATGGCAGCCCCCTACAAATAAATTAGTGGCACAGCAATGGGTCCCCATATGGCACCATCCTGTGCCAACCTATTCATGGGCCATGTAGAAAAATACTTTATGGCCCCCAGAATCACAAACCCCTCACCTTTCTCAGACTCATTGATGTCTGCATGATCTGTACCAAGGCTGATGTCAACCTGTCCATTTCCCCATGATTTATTCCCTGTAATTGTCCTCCCACTATCACCTACTCTATTCATATCACAGACATTTCCTATCCTGCCAGAGTCGAGGCCACCTGTGAAAGAGGCTATATGATCTGCCAGCTTAGCTGCAACCACTGTGTGGCATTCTACACATTACACATTGGCAACCTATCTGCATGAATGGCCACCACCAAACTGAGGCCAAGAGACGGTTGGATCATCTATTTACCGAACATGCTGTACAACATGTTCTGCTTGATTTCAGTGACTGCTTCACAGCCTATGGCCTCTAAATTCTTCCCACCAACATCTTTTCTAAATGTAGCTTGTGAGAACTCTCCCTCCAATATACATTTCATTCTTGTAACCTGCTAGGGCCTCAACATTCACTAGTCCCTGCCCCCATCTGCCTCATCCTGTTCCCTGCTCCTACTCCAGATCTGCGTGAGTCTTCTTCCCAACCATCAGAACTGCATAGTCCTTTCCCTTTCTCTCGTCTTATTACTGTTGCAATGTATAGGACGGGTGATGTAGCAGATATTAGTAGTCGTTCAGCAAATTACTTTGCAGTTTTTCAAGCAAACACTTACTGCTCAGTTATAAAACTGAATTTAGATGTCAAAGATGATCCACCGGAAGTACACCCCAAAAGTTTAACTACAAATGAAAATTCAGAAAAGAGCACAATACGGTATTGAACAATCACAAAATGTGTATGAAGTAACTGATACCATAGGTATATAAGAAGAAAAGACTGTGGTGCAAGTACATGAAAATTAACTAGAATTAACGAGATGGATACTACATTTGGTGAATGTTGATCAAAAGCAAATGTAAGAAGAATTTCATAGCCTTGTTAGGACAATTATGTTCCTTCTATTTTTCTTCTGCCTTCTCGTTTCTGTGTCATAAATTTCCGTGTTATGTTATATAGAAATTAATTTTTACTTGAATTTATTCTTATTCAACATATTTTGTTATTGTCCTAAACATGAGTTGTGTATTTCTATCTGTTGAGTTATGAACACAATTTGTTTCTGTTCTTTTAGTTAGGCTATTATGTAACACACAATTAAATAATAATCATTTCACTAAGTTTATGGACATCCATAAATGGTATAAGTAAGGAAAAATGCACTGGGGAATCATGTTATATAACAATTTTGTATGTTCTGACTGCATTTTGATTTCAAGCTGAAATAAACTTTTTGGAGTAAACTGCTAACATAAAATCCATGTCAAGTGTAATAAATCAAACAGTGGAAAATCCAGGATGGAATGCTACAATATTATGAGAAGGAAAGTTGCTACTCACCGTATAGCGGAGATGCTGAGTAGCAGATAGGCACGACAAAAAGATTTTCGCACTAAAACCTTTCGGCCAATAACCTTTGCATACATACACGTGCGAGCGCCCGCCACCCCCCCCCCCCACACACACACACACACACACACACGACTGCAGTCTCAGGCAACTGAAACCACACTGCGAGGGGCAGCACCAGTGCGTGATGGGAGTAGCGACTTGGTGGGGGTAAGGCTGCGGTGGGGAGGGGGAGGGATGGTAGGGTGGGGCATGGGAATGTAGGATGTATTGCAGGGAAAGATCCCACCTGCGCAGTTCAGAAAAGCTGGCATTGGTGGGAAGGATCCATATGGCACAGGCTGCGAAGCAGTCATTGAAATGAAGGATATCATGTTTGGCAGCTTGTTCAGCAACAGGGTAGTCGACTTGTTTCTCGGCCACAGTTAGTCGGTGGCCATTCATGCAGACAGACAGCTTGTTGGTTGTCAGGCCTATGTAGAACGCAGCACAGTGGTTGCAGCTTAGCTTGTAGACCATGTGACTGGTTTCACAGGTAGCCCTGTCTTTGATGGGGTAAGTAGTGATAGTGACCGGACTGGAGAAGGTGGTGGTGGTGGTGGTGGTGGTGGTGGTGGTACGACATATGGGATAAGTATTGTATCTAGGTCTATTACAGGGGTACGAGCTATGAGGTAAAGAATTGGGAGTAGGGGTTTTGTAAGGTTCAGTGGATGGTGGAATACCACAAAGTGGTTAGGACATTTCTCAATTCAGGGTACAATGAGAGGTAATCAAAACCCTGGCGGAGAATGTAATTCAGTTGCTCCAGTCCTGGGTGGTACTGAGTTACAAGGGGAATCCTCCTCTGTGGCTGGATAGTGGGACTTTGGGAGGTGGTTTGAGGCTGGAAAGATAATGCACAGGAGATTTGTTTTTAGAATAGAAGATACAAACAAAATTTATGTTCGACATGAAAGAGATTACGCAGGAACATTTCGTATTACATGATTGATTGAAATGATGTTTTTTTGAAATCTCTTGCTTATCACAAAACTCCTTTGGCATTTGAACAGTACCAACCAACACCTCAAGTCTAATGATAGACCTGAAGATGTAAGTGACAGACTGTTTTGCACAGCAAATGCATAAAGCTGCATTTGTAATACTTGCCCCCTTAATATGGTGTTATTGAGACTTGTATTTGTAATTTATTGGTTCCAGTTTTTACCAAAAGTTTTGATCATAGAGCACTCCTGAGCAAAAGTGGGAACTTTTTACAGTGTCTTCTAACTTTGAAATCACTTCCATACAAACCATAGTCTTTCATTTGAACTTTCTTCTCTATGGCAGCCTAAGATTTATCTGCCATATTGTAAAAGTATTGATTTCAGCACGGCCCATAAAAGAGTAGATTGCTTGCATTGCATTGTACTCTTTTTTTTTAAGTTAGTGGTTGTATTCATTTTAATGTATGCAATTGGCAGGATGGTGACTTCCTGGTCCGCGAGTCTCAGGGATCTCCTGGGCAGTATGTTCTCACTGGAATGCAGGGTGGTGTAAAGAAGCATCTGCTTCTTGTAGATCCAGAAGGAGTGGTAAGTTGCCATCAAAAAATTGCAACCTTTTTTTATTATTTTTTAAATTTATTTTTATTTTTATTTTTGCTTACTTATATATTTTCTGATGTAAATACTCTTTCAGGTTCGCACTAAGGATCGGATGTTTGAAAGTGTTAGTCATCTCATAAATTACCATTGTCACAATAAGCTCCCTATCATATCAGCGGAAAGTGCACTTGTGCTGCGTCGTCCTGTTTGCAAGTGAAGCAGGTTTGTCATTTTCTTTTTGCTCGTAAATGTTCAGACAGTTGTTATTTTCAGATGCGTATGGAAATTATTGATTTTTCTGTTTGTGTTTGCTCTGTTGTATATTTTGTGGTGCCGTGCAGCTTTTGCTGTTTTTTGTGTAGCACTAAATACACTTTTGTGTACTATTATTAGATGATTAATAAGTTAACTGTATATGATATCGCATTTTCCTATTATATAGGTTTAATGATACGTATCAAAATGCGCCAATTGTTTAGTTTTCATTATGGTTTCACGCATGACCTGGTTACCTGCTCTTCATAAAATTGAAGTTCAGGTGCATAAAGTTAGAACAGAAAAAGCCATTTTATTGTATTCTGGGAGTGACAGTCTCAATTAAAGGGAGCAAATTATATGCTGTACTATGAGAGAACATTACTGTTTTTTCCGAGGAACATGTTTTGTAAGCCATGAATATTTAAAAGCATATAAGTGTTGCTATGTATGTCATTTTATTTTATTTACTTTTCTATAAAGAGTGTATCATATTTTTAAGACAACTGCATTACTGTGTGTGCTCATTGGTGCCAGTTAGTTCTTACAGCTATATTTCAAAAGTAGTGTTAGTAATGTTTCGAAGTATCCTTTCTAATTTTACGGTGGATGGTTCCTATAAGGGACTAAACATCAGCAACCTTGATAAGTATATACTGTGCCATTTACTTTAACTGTATCATGTAATTGTATGTGCTATGTAACTAAATGTGGTGACTGTAGTTGTTGTGATCTGAATAAGAAAATGAGACATCAGCTGACACATCTTGTTAGGTGTGAATTGGAAGAGCAAGGTAGTTAAACTGAGTACAAAACAATACAAAGGGTGTGGATCTCTGGTTACGATACTGGTATCATTTACTGTAGTCACTTTCCATTGTATGTGTAAATTATTATGGTTGCAGTAAATGAAGTAAATGTGATCGTATCACCATAATTATCATCATAGACAAAATTTTTGTTCAATTGTCTCTTTTTTTTTTTTCCTCTTCCCTATACATTTGTATTTTTGAAGTGCACAATTTTGGGAGAAAATTAACTTAATTACTGCCAGTCGTGGTAGAATTTTCGTTGAAGAAAGCAGTTATAAATTGTAAGACAATTGCATGAAATATGTGTTGAAAGCCTTTTGCAGAGTAGTAAAACCAAGATCTCCCATAACAGTTATTTCTATGTAGTTGATGATGGATTTACTATAGACTGTACCTGTGATAAGAACATTTATAAACCAGTGTGACATGGAAGATATGTTGTGCTACTTTACTTTTACAGACATATTTGTCAGTTTGAAGTGTCTTGGTTTAGCATTGGAATTGTATGTGATATAAACTGTGATAAATTTTATGGTGTTTCATAATGTGGCAACAGCAATTACACATCACATTAAACAGTGCTAGAATATCATTTTTTATTTCTCTCTTTTACAATACTGGTGTTTCACCCAATTTACCAGCTAACTTTTCTGTTTAGTTGTTGAATATTCCTATGTCCTGTAACTCAGTTCAGTTTTCTTCCTCAGTCTGAAAGCCATTGTTTCTGAAAACATTTGCTCATGAGTATTAGTCTGCTGCCACTCAGTAAGTAGCATATTTTTTAAATCTGTTAGTGAAATTTCACAGAAAAAATGGTAGTACTGTTTCAAAATCTACAAAAGCTATCAATAAATGAGAGGAAAATGATCCAAAAATTTGACCTGAAATGCATTATTGTTTAATTATGTGTTAGCTTATGGAAATGTGTACTGAAAGATAAGTGATAAGTTTGTAATATATGCTTGCAGAATACAGGCAAGCAAATATTGCAAGAATAGTTTTCAGGGTTGCCACAGGTTCGGGAAATCGGGGAATTTCAAACATGTCAGGGAAATTTGAAAAAAAAGGAAAAATCTCTTTTTTGTATCAGTAAATGAGATGGTTTGTTTACTGAGGTTTCTTGCATTGTTACTGGGAGGGTGCAGCTGAGTACATGTGCTGCTTCCCTACTGCCTCACTCCTACAGCTTCTCCCCTTCCTACCACTCCTCTCAGCTTGCAGTCACTGCTGTCACCACTTCTTGCTGCTAGCCTAACAGCTGCCAACAAGAGGCAAGGAGAGATGAAGAGTGGTTTGTTTGGATCTGATTCTCAGAGACTGTAAGAAGTAGTGTTTCAAAAGCTCCATATCATACCAAGTTCGAGAATTAAAAAAGAAAGACTTCTTCCACTTAGACTGCTGCCATACCATCGAGATCTAAATTCCACTGAAAGTGTCTAGAATCTTGCAAAGAATAAGGTCTGTAATTGTAATCAATCGAGCATCTTGATCTTGGAGTTGCAGAAAATAATAGCTAATGCTTTTGCTATTGTGGCTTGAAAGAAGTGTCATCTCACATGAAAAAGTGTGTGATGACTATTGGGGATGATATTTCGTGATGGGCGAGGAAACTGAGACTATAACAACATCAGTTGGTGTGGATTGAAGCAAAAAGTCGTACTGACGTAGCAGTTGGAGGCGGCGCTCGTGTGTGCACGGGCTGTGTGTGAGTGAGTGTGTGAATGTATGTGTGCACTCCCATTTTCTAATAAAAGCTATGGCTGAAAATTTAGCTGTGAGTGTGATTGTCTTTTCTACTTGCCTGTCTGCAGCTCAGCAATCACCTTTACAGTGAGTTGCTACCTATCCTCATTATTGTTGATTCTCAGAGTATTTGAACAAGTTATCTGTTGCATGGATTGATCACCGTGGTCTCATTTCATTAACATGCTGTCTGTGGCTCTTGAATACCTGGCCACGCAAGTGGATTTCCACGACGGCAGGTCGTTTCTGTGGGTATCTGTAATGGATCGGGCCTGTTGATCTGAAGCCATTCAGTTCCTGCTAATGTGGAGGCTCTCCCCATCGGATCTAGTCTCACCGATGTGCCCACAGACCAGGGCTGTTTGTGTGTGGCATAATACAGCAGAGTTTCATGGTTTATCCATGGACCATCGGACTGCAGTGCTCCTCAGCAGGCTAGAGACCATGGGCAATGGATTTCAGGAATTGCAACTATCTCACTGCAAGCATGTTGTGCAGTGCGGCATTTTATAGACAGTTTATTTGTTTTAGTTCATTTTGTCACTTCAAAAGTAGTTTGTGTTAGAAAGGATAGAAAGACAGGAAGAAGAAAATTGTCAGTCGCTGGCAGTTTGTGCGCTATGTACTCGTATATTTCTCAAAAAAAAAATTTGCACAATACCTGTAAAATAATAGATACAACACAGTAGGTAATAACCGACAATAACAAACATAGTAAAACCAACGTTTTATTAGCGGTCACCTACTGTGTTGGTTTACACAATTCTTCCCCATCTTATACACTTCTTTCAAGAGGCCTACTTTTTTCTGAGGTTATTTCTGAAATCAGTGAAGGTATTTTAAATCCATCTTGTAACTCCAAGGAAATACGTATTTTTGTCATCAAATGTGTTTCGTTTTATTGAAATAAAATAATTTGATTGGTCTTAATGGAACACACATGCCATTTGGCTTGCTTTCTCCATCTAAAAACAGTTCATTACAAAAGATGCTGATGTTAGTACTTAAGATTTTTGCCAAAATCAGAAAAATGCCCTCTACTTGCAAGTTTATTTTAGATTCTTATTTGCACTATTGTTTCTTGTACCTTAGCTGGAAAAACAGGTTGGCAGCTTACGTCTTAACTGACCTGATATCTCAAAATTCAGGGGAAAATATTAAAATTTTCTGGAAAGCAGGGAAATAGGGAATTTCACCTGGGGAACTTGTGGCAACCCTGGTTTTGGAATTAAAGCCCCACCAAACAACTTATGTGCTTTTTAGAGCATCAGTGTACTTTGTAATTACTTGGTGCACAGTATCTCAGTAATTGTTCCTTCCTCATCTGCATTCTTTCCTAGAAAAGTAGAGTAATAAATATTGCAAAATCTTACCCTGGTGCAGTTGCATCTGTCCTGTATACACAAATCTCTCTCTACATTACCTACAGATGTAACTTTTTTCGTGATATTATGCATTGACAAATACAAAACCAAAATACATTTTTTAAATGTTTCGTAAACCACTAAGGAATGTTATGAAAGCATGATTATTTTGTTTCATTTAATCTGTGTCATATATGTTATCAGTTTAAGAGACATCATAAAATTTAAGCAGCTCTCATAATAGGAGACTGTTAAATATCCTGTATGGCAGATTTATGAAATAGACGTAAAGTTATTTCATACCACAGATTGTAATACTTTATTACATTTGAGATGTACATTTCATTATTTTGTAATAAAATTTAAACATATCATATGACTTATTTAATTAGCAAACATATCCATCTGCTTGGTTTGAAATTCTGTTTGCGAGTGATGCTAATTTTTGAGTGGGCGTACCTGTTCCTTCTGTATTATGAGGAAAGTAAAACTCCTTCCTTTATCGCTTGCGGGTGAAATAGACATTCTGAGGAAAAGCATAGAATTCAGTCCCCTTCCTCACCCCTCTTGTTCCTCGTGTCTTCCTCCCTTGATATAAAATGTATATAACCATTTGTTGAATGTATATACATATTAGAGTTGTGCAAAATGTATATCATCCTCAATTGATTGTGTGCACTAATATCTATTATTTTAGTGTGTAAAATGTGGTGGGTACTAACATCTGTACTTTTTTATAATTTTTTATTTTTTTGTAGGTAAACTATGGCCATGTGGCCATATTTACAAATGAATTTGTGATGTGAATATAAAATGGCTCATTCTACATCACGATTTATTGTGTAAAATAACAACATGAAACTAAGGGAACTGTAAAAGTTACTGCAAGCTTGAAAAATGTGTGTGCAAGCATTTTGCAGAAATCGTTGTCACCCATATACAATTCAAACATGTTTGTACAATTTGTATAATGATTGTGTAGATCACAGTATATTTCACAATCACTTTGGCAACATTTGCATCTGAAAAAGAAAAGAAAATGTGAGATGTTATCTAAAGAGCAGTAAATGAAATGAAAAAATTATTTCCTCATTAACTTGCTCAGTTAACTGAAGATATATATGTATGATAATTGCCTATATGAATGAAGAGGAATTTGTTAGTTTTATCCCAGGGTTTTTTTCTCATTATTTACACAAATCATTTACTTGTGTGATACAGCTTCAGATCTCTGAGAAAACTTGTAAATTTTGTAGGGTAACATATCCTAAACTTATATTTGCTTCATTGATATTATTATAAAATTATTTGTTTAATGTTCAGATGAAAGTTGCTCCAGTCGGTATGTAGACCCACTCTGAATGTTTTTTTTTGCACATGAGGAGTTCCTGTTGTTTTGTACTGCAATTCATCCTGACTGCTTCAAGTGATTGGAAACTACTCCAAATGGGTGTGCTGTGAAGGCTACTGAGATACCTATACGAGGGATTTCGACAGTATCTCAAGTAGTGTCTTCGCCCACAGATAATGATTCTGCTACAATAAGTTCAAGATCTGTCAGCACTCATTCATTTGACTGTAAGTGGCATGTCAGTGGCTGGTGTACGGCCCCTGTAAAAGAGAGGCTGGGGCTGGGGAGGACCCACGGTATGACAGACATCCTGCTAATGCTCAATAGCAATTTTATCATTTTGATAATATTGCTGGTACAGAGAGTATAGAAGAGGAGCAGAGGTGAATAGGAAATCATTCTAGTGACAATATGAACCTCAAATGGGGAAACCCACTGACATGAGTGACTTCGACAGAGAACAGATTGGCATGACCCATCACCTGGGAATGAGCATCTAAAAACAGTGAAGCTGGTCATCTGTTTGTGTATTACTGTTGCAAGCATCTATGGAAAGTGGTTGAAAGACAGTGAATCTGTGAGTATGTGACATAATGTTGAATAATTTTTGATAACATGCATGGAGATAAAACAGTAGTTGATAAAAAATTGCAATGCCCGTATTTGATATGGAGTCTTGCTCAGATAACCTCACATGCAGCTTAAATTTCTATTTTAATGGATTTTATTTTATTGCATAATGCGACAAATACACCAACCCCATTTCCCAGCGGCCTATTATTTCTTGCACCAAAAATCAGGTTTTAGTCAGCTTTCTGTAGCTATTGTGGTATGATGTCTACTGCTTATATGGACTGCTTCAAACTTTATAATAAATACTTAGACAGTTGATCACTAGCATTTTAATCATGCATATGTGGAGACCATTTCTTTGAAACTTTCACTAATACCTTGGGGTCTTGTACAACTACTTTATTTGGAATGGATGGAGAGTTGCCCAAGCTAAAAACCATGCCTTTCAGCTCTCAGCACAATACAACAGATTGTGAACTTTGTTGAAACTCGGTGAGTAAGGCTGGTATTCCCAGTCACCTGCCAGTCACTGTAATGATCACAGTATGACCTCAAAGCCTGGACAACAGGTATCATTCACTCCAATGTGCACCACAAGCTTCAGTTGACTGCTCCTTATTCCTTCAGTGGCTGCCATAACAGCCTCTTCACCATGTTGAATGAAGCCTGCAGGCATACACACTCAGTGCACAACATGAGCCTTCCCATCCGTTGCTGCCATTTTCTTGAGGGATATCATCATTCACTGTGCATTTGAATTGCTAGCAATTAACAGACCCTTATCCTTTTGTGCTAGCCTTCATCTGACACTGGTCACAGCAGGTAAAATATGTTTCACTGACTCGATGGCAGTTTCAGTTGAAAACAGCACATTGAACTTGGTTTGGAGGATGGGTGTAGTACTTTGTTTTTCCTGGTCACTGCCTACTCTGTAATGGCACCTAGAGTACACGGACTTGCCCATTACAGAAGTGGACAAGCAGTGATGGCCTCTGTACTTCCCGCAGACAGTGTCCATTGGAGAGGACAGTGCTTCAGATACCTTTGATATTCTGGTCCACGAATCTTAGGATTTCACCCAGAACACCTGTTCAAAGCAGCTTCCAGTTGTGTGACAGTAATGGGAGCTATTTCTGTCTGCTTACAAGCAGCAAGTAATTCATCCCGTACCCAAGTACAGCATTTTCATTGAGGCTGAATTCCGATTAGTGCTATGTTTATCTGCACTATAAACAAATAACTTTAAATTAGCCTTGCTAACAATGCTTTAATTTCAGGAAGTATTATGCTACAAAGATATCATGTTCCCTTTAAGATCTGAAGCTACAACATCCAAGAAGGTGGTTTGGGTAAGTAATTATAAAATTTGATGAATTCCTAAAAAAAACTTAATATCATCAATTTTTATGCTCGCAGATAGACTCATGTAACAGTGTCTGAAAAAGTGTAATGTACGACAAAATGTCAGTGGTATCCACTGATGCAGCAGGAAAGTAAATGAAACTCAATGTGACAACTGTAATATTCATATAACAGAATATTACAATACTGCAGTTGAATTCGAAAGTGGTACGTTTACATCACAGTTGTAAAATTTAAAATGCTGACTTCAATGAAACTAGTCAGAGAGAGGAAGAAAGGTGGAACTACTTCACTGAACACACAGTACTTACACTGCAATAAGGGAGTGATGTTGAAGATGCTGTTGCAGCAACTAATGGGGAAAAGGTGCAACCACCTGCAGATTGTGGCCCACTTTGTAACGAGTGATGTGAGAAGACCAACCTTGTTCATGGGGTTTCAACAAAGTGCTCAATCTTGCAGCATTGTCCCTAGAACTAATCAGGTACCTCTGGGTCTTAACCGAGTAAAAGTTTGGAACTAGGGACGTGAAGGTTCAGTGACAAGCTGGGCTGTAACTTCCTGGAGTTAAACCATAAGGCTGAGAATTGTGGGATACTCCTAAATGGGACAGGGATGCATTACACATCAGTTTACTTCCCAGGTGGCTGACTGTGTGTGAATTGCACACAAGAGAAATTCTCCACTTAGGTAGTGATACCTATAAGAGACCCCAAAGAATCAAAAATGTTCCTCGCAGGTGAGAGTATTAAATTCCTAACGATCAACTGTCAAAAAATTTACAACAAAATCCCAGTGTTTGAAACAGTCCTAAAAAGCAATGGTGTTCATATAATATTAGTTGCAGAAAGTTAGCTAGCTAAAACCCAAAACTGATAGCAGTGAGATTTTGAAAATATATATAATTTTGAAAGGATAGGCTAATGGGAAATGGAGGCGCTGTATTTGTTGCAATGAACAAGAAACTCAAATCCACTGGGATATGAATTGAGACTGCACCCTTACTTTCATTTGATAAATTTTTATACCGGTAAGTAATTGTTTGGTTTAGAAGGATCAGAATCCATTAAGCACCTTTGTTTGGCATAGGAGTAAAATATTATAGTACAGCATTTGCTTTGACCTATGTCCTACAGAATTGGTTGTTTGTGACACGGTCTAAAGAAAATATTAGGAAGTTGTTACTTGATGTGCTTCCATAACATAGCATGCCATCAGCAACAAAAGCACTTTTCATTACTGTAAAATGTGCTATTGGTGGTAATGAACTTGAGCATTATTTTAAATCTGAATTTACCTATTTTATCAGTAGACAACATTTGGAGGTACTGTAGTTGTATTGTAAGATGAATATTAAAACAGCTACCTTCCAGTAAATTGATGACGTAATGTTTTGAGTAGATCACCACTTGCACATGAACACTCTTATGCTAACCCCTTAAAATACTGATTTTGTTTTACAAATTATATTCCCAAAAGTAATATTTTTCATTAATGAAAAATGCCCTTTTATGGCCAACATTACATATAGGTATATAAAGATAGCTTTTAAAGCTCAAAATGAATTAAAAGTTTTGAAGATCACCAATAATAAAATCGTGACTATACATGTGCACTGTACTTTGACTGAAGTATCCTGAAACTTAGTCATTTTTAGAATCTATGTAAACGTGAAGTTGAACCATGTGTTTCTGTGAATGGAATCTTCAAGGAGCTGGCTGGAGCACAGTAGACATATTTATCTTGCACAACGGGCAAACTGTATTCACTGTCAGTCTCCAATGAAATAACATCACATTCCTCATCACTTTCTGAGCCACTAAATTCAAGTTCACTGTAGCCATCCATTTTTCGAAGCACTCCTTGAATAACAGTGCAGTACGGAGGCTAAAAGCCCGTGTTTTGCTGTAGAGCATCCAAAGCTGCACACAGTAAAGGCGATCTCTAGTGGCAATCATTTCAGCCAAAACTCGACAGCTAGGCTACAAATGTAGGACCAGATGCCCTCTAAGGGCTGAATACTCAACTGTCAGCACTGAAGAAAATAAAAAACCTCTCTCTCTCTCTCTCTCTCTCTCTCTCTCTCTCTCTCTCTCTCTTTTTAAGAGCTGTTAATAAGTTACTTGAGTATACTCAGGATTTTAAGCTTCTGCCAAAATAATAAAAGTGAGAACTCTGGATTTTATGTTAAGGGGTTAAACATGTGAAGTTAAGTGATGTCAGGTTGCCCAAATACAAATTGTGATCCACTTCTAAACTCAAAATATTTTTAATTTTGGTGGGAGAGGTACGCAATACTGTGGTATGTTTATCAAGTCCATATTCTGTGCAACACATAAAAGTAAAAACGTTGGTTGGAATTGGGACACTTTCATAAACACCATGGTAACAACTGATTAAGAGTTCACTATGTAAAGGTAAGGTGTCCATGTAATGATGAATAAAATGCTAGAAACTGATAGTAGTAAGAAACAATAAAATGAAAAGCTCTTTCACTCTGCAGTGAAATGTCACCTGCTTTGAATGTTCTGCATGGTTAAAATTTTTTCAGATCAGAACTTGAACTCACGGAGTCTTGGTTTTCACAGCTAAAATTATTATCATTAACCGAGCTATCCAGGCACAACTCAAGACCCACCTTGACAGCTTCAGTTCTAACAGTACATCTGTCCTAACTCACAACAACTGTCTCACATATTTGCCAGGAAGTTTCCACAGTACAATGTTTCAAAAATATGCCATTAATTTAGTGAATGGCAGTTGTTTTAAAACACCAGTTGAGATGGTAGGGTGGCAAGACACTGGATTCGCATTTGAGAGGACAGTAATTTAAATCCATGTTGCACCATCACTATTCAAAGTTTGTGCTCGTTAATCTGATTTAAGAAATACAATAGCACCAAATACAAAACTTTGATCCATATCTGTAGACTATGGCCATGTGAGCATGAAAATGGGAGGGGGAGGTGGGGCATGGGGGTGTCTTCCTGTAATTTCATCTTCTGTTTGGGAAGCCAGTCTTCGGATAAAAAAGTTCTCAGTAACTTGGCACAACAAATTCAGATAAAATCCCAGGTGCTCAAAGATTAATTCCATCATTACTATCAGGTGCAAAGTCTGGCATGAAACTGATGATGCTCCTACTTTTGTGCCCAGAGGATGGCATCTGACTGGTGAAATTGTGTCACAGAAATTATGCGTTGTAAGGTGGCACCCACTGCATCCACAGATTACATTCTAGCTACCTGTACAGCATTGTCTGCAGCACCATCACTTACATCAAATGATAAACTGTGAGGAGTCTTCCTATGTGCTCTTTCTTTATGAAGTGCATAGTTAGTGTCTCTGTGAAAGTTGTCACGTAGTCTAATTTCAATTTCATCCATAAACAGAGTCCCAATAGTTCAATGCCTCAGCCATAATTCTTGTAAGTTGGAATGTAATTATGTGTTTGTCCTTTTCTGTGGACACCACAGAATTATTTCAAAATTCTTGTATTTAAGGTGACACTGATATTCAACACAACAATTGGCAATAGCCTGTGCAAACTGCTGCCACACTCGCAAGGAGTGTGATGAATACCTGGCAGACTCAAGCTGATATCATCTGTAATTTTCCTGGGTGGTTGAAGACGTGTCTGGTTCCTTCATGATTAATACTCTGTCTATCTCACTGGTTGTTAAAGTTTGGTATGCCAGTGGAAATGACGCCCAGGTAAACACTAAAGAACATAAACAAGTGCTCCTTCTTAGAGTAAGTTATTTGCAAGAGAAACCAATATGAATTAATGACCGAGGGTCAAGATGAGTATCAAAAGACTAAACTATAAATTCACTAAGTTGTTTTTTATTTTTTGTTTTTTATTTATTTTTTTATTTTTTTTAATCCGGTGCAGATTATCACTTGGAAATGTTCAGAAGTTAGGCACACAACTGATGCGTAGTTGGCCTAAGGCTAAAGTCTAACAATTAGTCACTGCCCTAAGCTCAGA
Source organism: Schistocerca piceifrons (assembly GCF_021461385.2). NCBI lineage: Eukaryota > Metazoa > Arthropoda > Insecta > Orthoptera > Acrididae > Schistocerca > Schistocerca piceifrons. Next base: position 277,673,025 of record NC_060142.1, on the reverse strand, counting down.
AGGGATTTGAAGATAAGCACAGCTTGGCAACTGTCCAATGATGATTCCTCATCGAGCTTTTGATTGACGGACTGTGGATCAGCTGACACCTGGCCCAGAGAGCTCAATGAAATAACTGGCTCAGAAGCTGAACCCAAGCTGTCGATCTGCAGATTATAGGAAAATAGTGCCCACAATTGCAGTGCTGTGGTCTTAAAGCACATTCTGCTGGCAGCAGACTAGGTGGCTGCCAGAAACTCCGAGGACAACAAATGAGCATGTTTTTGATGTTGTCTGGTATCTTTACAAACATGCAATATGAGTGTGGCTCATTGTTTGGCTTGCAGGTGCATGTACCTGTCACACAGGTGATGCCTGAAGCGTGACCACCTGCAAGTTACTCACTTGTAGCATCCCTTTCCCCAGGGAAGAGATGACTGTCATCTGTGACTACTGGGCTGCCATCTCCCCTCCGGAAAAATGATGGCAACACCATCAGGAGACATAGGGTGAGAAGCCATTGCAGCATTGGCACTGAGGAAGTGGAGTAAGATGTGTCCTGCAGCTTGTGTAGAGATTAGGATCCTAGATCCACTGCAAAGCTGGAATGGGCGGAACTTAAGTGGGTGGTAAGAATGGCAGCAGCTTAGGAGCAAGCTGCCTGGAGCGAGTCTGCAAGGAGACCAAATGTAGTAACAGACACTCTGTATGTAGAAGGCTCATAGAGGTCAGAGAGCACTATGGAATGGATATGTTTGTGTTTGTAGAGCATAGATGCGGGCAGAAGCACACGAGAAGTAATTTTGTTGTACTCAGAGTGCATAAATGGGTGCCGATGCACATGAGAGGGAGGGAGTGCATAAATGGGTGCCGATGCACATGAGAGGGAGGGAGAAGCATGCGTGTATTAGGCACAAAATAGATAGTCGTGTCACTTATGCATGGATTAGGCACAAGAAAACTGAACACATTGTGTAAGTGGTTTTGGCATAGAAAGAAACATAATTTGCATGTGTGGATTAGGCACAGGTGGGACATGTGGAATATGTGTGCATGAAATTAGGCACAAAAAGGTTATTGGATATTGCGTTTGTGGATTAGGCAAATGCTAGATATTCAAAACATGTGACTGCAGTAGACACACGAAAATAGAAGGAAATTTGCATGCATGGACTGTGCCAGGTGGGAGGGAATAGGTACTACTAAGGAGGTGTGCATTTGGGGGTTGCTGTGACATCCATCTGAGGAGGAGATCTGCCCAAAGCATCTGGAGTATGCAAGAAGGGAAGCAGGCCGTGGTGGTGCTGTCTAGAGGCAGTTGACCCTGGAGGTGCATTGTGGATGGCAGTTGGTTATCTCCAGTGTCACGTTGAAATCAGCCAGCTTCTCTAACATGAGGCACTGCATCTGCTACAAGTGATTCATGAGTATTAAGACTTCAGGAGTTATGTGTCAAGGGTGAATGTACTCATCAGCAGTGGAGAGGATGAGTGTTATAGGAGGCACCGGAGCCCCTGGTGGTGCTGGGGGTGACTGGTGGCACTGGAGCCAAATGGAAAAAAATCTTGGTCCCTATTACCAAATGGTGGGACAAACCGGAGAAGCTGATGCCAGTGACGGGATGAAAATGTTGATGCTATCACCAGTTGTGGGACGAAAATGGTGAAGTGTTCACCAGTAATGGGATGAAAATGGTAAAGCCATCAACAGTGGTGGTAAGAAAATTTTAAGTGCTGGACTCAAGAAGACACTGTCTGCCTGGGATGAATGAGAAACTGGGGTCAGAAGAAAATAGTGCATTGCCAAATGGTGGAGCGAAATATAGAAGCTGTCCCCAGTGATTGGACAAAACTTAGAAGCAGCACTGGAGCCAATGGAAAATGTTTACTCACCACCAAATGATGTTGGGAAAAAACTGGGAGACACAGCACTGGAATTCAAAAAGATATTTATTCAATGCCAAATAGTGGGACTAAAACTGAGTGGGGAGGGGGGGGGGGCGTCGGCGGCGCTAGAGTCGAAAAATCCTTGTCGTCAATGTTAAGTAGAGGAGATATGAATACATTGCACTGTGGGATGAAAGAATCAGCAACATTAAGATGATGTGGTATGCCACTGAAGACACAATGAAAATGATGTCCAGGTAAACAATGTAGAATAGTTTTAGTTAGAATATTAAAGAACATAAACAAAGCTGCTTCATGGAGTAGTTATTTACAAGGAAAGCCAGTACTGAATAGTGACTTTGCAGATTTTGACCTGGAATTTAAGCACACAGTTGTTACATAGTAGGGATTTGAAGATAAACACAGCATAGCAATTGTCTGATGATGAGTCCTTAGCGAGCTACTGATTGATGGGCTGTGGAGGAGCCAACGCCTGGCCCAGAGAGTTCAAAGGAGTTGTTTGAATGTTAGCTGCCAATTCATGATTTAGTGCTGGCCTAAATACTTAGATTGCACATGGATATGGTGTGAGCTGCTGGTGAGAATGTGACGTCGTAAGAAAATAGTGTGTGCGATCACAGCACCTGACAGAAACGCCAAGGCCAACAAATTGGTGCATTCCTGTTTGTTGTTGTCAGGAACATTAACAAACATGAAGAATGAGCATGGCTCATTTGTCTTGCAGGCATGTGTACCTGTCATGGTGTATAATGCCTGAAACAAGACCACCCATGGGACATGAGTGTGTTACAGGTTGCTGTCTTGTAAGAGGTACTGGAGTATAAAGGGTTGGGGTTTGATTGTGAAGTGTTTCACTCCATACATGATCTGTCAACCTGCTGATATTATGCCAACTTTTATACCTTACAAATATCTTGCAGTTGCCATTGTTGAAGTTATTTTATTGTTGTGAACCTGCTATGCAGAGCCACTAGTGCATGACATGTGACTTCTTCACCTTTTGTAGTGGGTGGGTGCTGAAAGAGAGCTACTAAATTAATGTACTCAGTTCTGCGATAACCCTTCTGTATTGTATTCACAATGTTTCCTCTGTACAATTTCATTTACAACTGTGGGCGATAAAGATCTCCTATAACTTCTAGCTCACAATAGATCATAATATGTACTGCTGTACTCATTTGAGATTTCTGAATGAGTGTTCTTATGTATGTCTTCAATTTTTTTGGTTTTGGCATTATTGTCCACTCCCTTTGCTCCATGGCTTTGAAGCCACCACTAAGCCATGACACCAAAGCATAATTGGGCCTACACAGCGTGTGAAGATGCACACTCCCTATCGCGCCTTGTTCATGTTCTGAGCTGACACCTATGACACCGTATCTGCATATATGGCAAACCAGAGCATGCACACTAGGCTGTTAACAACTACCTAAACAATATTTACTGTTTCCACAAACATCTTTCGCCAGCCTATGTGGTTAGAAATGGAATCTGTTATTCGGCAGAATCAACATATGCCACAGATATCCTCCACTAAGACAAATGGTGTTGTATAAACCAACTTACTTGACTAATTACAAACATTACATAACAAAAAATTGTTCATCAAATAACAACAGTTGTAATTTTCATTCAGTTATTATTATTTATTTGTGTTAAGGTCCCTTAAAACTCCTTATTTCCTCAAACAACAAAGACGTGGGTAAACATCTTTCATTTATTTAAGTCCTTTTTAATTAATGGATATTTGGTTTCCCAGGGTAAACATGACAGTTATTGTCCACAGTATCTCTATTTACTTATCTGTACATATTACAAAAATTACCATCACATTAACCATTCCTTTTATTTGTAACCTATGCCCTGAGACATCATTTCATGTACACGATTCTTTTTAATTCATGAGAGCTTAGCTCATCCCTTTGCATTTCCACTCTTGAAAAGTATGTCGCATATTTCAGCTTGTGTATTTAAAAGGTACAATGTTCTTTAATAGCCTCATTTTATGCTTAACTCGCTTCCTTCAGAATACAGATGTATGTCTATTCAACCATACAGTTGTGCTTTGCATTCAGTAATCTAGTAAATGTATTTCTCATTTTGCAGTTTATTGCCCTATTCGTATTTGATTCCCTTTGCACTATCATGCAATTATTTTATACATACTTTGTTTCCTTTTCGTAGGTAAGAATATGAGAGATATTTGTGCTGTTTGATCAAGCTATACCATTATTACAGTACTCTTACTTAAAGGCAACTGCAGTTACTTGCTTTTATTTGTTGATCACAACAGCATAAGTGTGTAAAATTTTTTTAAGACAAAAAATGTTTACGTTCATCTTTACTATAAGGTGTTACATGCTGACATTTTAATGTACACTACTCTCTACAGCTCTCTGGTAAGTCAAATGTGCGGAAATGTATTTGTGAAATTGTGAAGAATCATCAGTGCCCAGGTAAGTGTATTTTGGAGAACACTTCAATTGTGTGATTAGCAGTCACTGTACTGCTTCCTACCTCTGTAAGAGCTGCACTTACACCTCCTTATGAGGAGATCATGTGTAAATATCTATTCATCTTTTCAACGGAAATGTCCCTTTAGTAACCTCTCCAAAAAAGGAAAAAGGCAGTTCAGGTCATTCCATCTATGAATTTACCTGACCGAGGAGTAGACCATCCCTTCTGTGGGTTCACCTATCTTTCTCTCCAGTACCTACTGATACACTCATCTTACGTCTTTACCTATATGCACAGCCTGTGACCTTTATCTTTATACATCCTAATGATGAAGTGTTTCCTGATTCCTTCTTTTTGTATGCCTTTACCTACGCTTTTTGCAATGCCATAAATATATTCTATTAAATCATCTGATAATAAACTTTGTCTCATGGTACTCTCCCTATTTTCATTGTACCACTTGTTACTGATAACATTAATGCACGCTTCTCCAGGAAGTCTTCACCTTCCAACAAATACTTGCTGACCATGACTGTCTGCCAGGGACCTATTCATTGCAACTAGATTATAAAGTTTATCTTTAATCTTCATTATCAAAGTGCTCACATTCCACCCACATCAAAAACCACGCAAAAGTACTGTTCAAAGTATTTACCTATGTGAAACATAGTCTTAGCCACAACGGAAAAACAATTGACTCAGCAAGTCATCGCTTTCTTGCTTGCACGTTAGAACACCATGCTCCACTTAGGAAATGGTTCCTTTCCCGTCCTCTTCGCCATTTACTTGAAGTGCCTCACATGTATTTTGACATGCTAAGGTCATAAGTAACATACTTTTTATAATTACCTAACACCTTCTAGGGCTGTATAGAACTGTCGTGACTCTTATTTATCTCTAGGACAGGACAGTAAGAGATGGATTTATGTTAAGGTAACAGAGTAAAGCTGATCCAGAGAAAACAAAATGTGGAACACTGAAGCAGGTAACTCGGACACCCGACAGCCATCAACCTGCCGAACCTGAAAAGATCACAGTTTCTCCTGGGTATATGAATTTCATTAATATATAAATATTGTATAATCCCTTTTCTTGACCAGTATCTGGTCTAATTAGAATACCACTTTTGGATAAGGTATGGTTAGCACCTTGAAGGGTGCCATATAGTGTGGAAAAAATTTGTATGTTTCCTTATTCAAATTAGAACTAAGCTGGAAATCCTGAACTAATACAAAGTCACTAATCTGGAATGCAGATGTAATTGCTTTTTTTAATTCATTTTCATAATCTACTTTCCGTTTGTTTTTGTAAAATTTCTTTCACAGTACTCAAAGTTGTTCTACTTTAATTTTTATTGAAGGTGGCCACACAAACAACATTATTAGTGGTTCACCAATGAAAGTTTTAATCTTAACTTCTACCAGTGATAAACCTGTAGACATAAACCTGTAGACATATGAGGTAATTCATTCAAAATAGTTCAGAACTCAGTAATCAACTTAGTCCATGTGCTATGCTTGTTAGAACAGTATATTCGACACAGACATCCCATGTCCTTCATTACTCATTCACAGGGGTTAGATATTTTGAAATAGCTGCATGTTTTATTCCTGCCCACATCAGAAATTCTTTGAAGTTGTTGCTTGTAATTGTGATCCATTATCCAAAAAGAATAAGCAAGGCTTACTTCTATTTTTTAAACAGTCTCTCAAAAATATGTTATTACTGTATCTGTGTTGGTTTGCTTTATAGGATAAAGTTTTATGTACTTTGACCAACATTCTATCAATACAAAGATGTGACTACTTCTCCATCTGTGCTTAACTGTCCAAAAAATTCAAAGCGATTAAATCATGTTACTCTTGCAGTATTACTTGATATACTGTAGGTGGCTATTAACATCTTTAACTTTCTGGTATACTTCCCAAGATCACAGTAGTTTTACTATTTTCTGGCTTAAATCTTTAAAATAATAATATTCATTCAAATGCATTATGCAGGAGTGAATACCGAAATGTCCATATCCTTTATGGATAAACTGTATTATATCTTCTTCAGCACATCGTCGTATGCATAATTTCCAACTGGATATGTTATTAATTAATCTTTAGGCCAAAGTACCATCACTTAATTGTTCATAATGTTGGCTCAGCTGTTAACAACAATGCTTGTTCCCACTGCTGAAATTCAATACTAAAATATTCATCTGTTTTTATTCCCTGCTGTATTCTTAAGACTAGGGTTCTAACTTCGTTATTGATATAATCTGAGATTAGAACACTTGACTGCAAAAATGACACCAGGTCCGTATGTCAGTCTGAATTCATTCATACCTGAAGGTAGCCAAACAATGGAAGCTCCAGATAGGAATATCAACAATGTGAGGAAAATACAGATTCCTACTTAGTATAAAAAAGACACATCAAATTGCAGACAGCCACAATTAGAAGTGTATGTAAGTGTCTTTTAATTATAACTGTAGCTAATCTTCACAACACATCAGGAACTTGGTTCTGGAACCCTTTAAGTAATTAATTTCTATTTGGAATTCCTCTGAAACCAAGATCCACCTCATTAAATACTTGTGTAATGATCTACTCTCCATCAAGAATGCTAACTCCTGATGGTCATTGTAAATGATTATTCTCAATCCCCAAATCAAAGTTAGGAATTTTCACATACTCCACATGGTATCCAGTAGCTCCTTTTCCGTAGCTGGGTAATTTAATTCATGTTTATTAAGGCTTCTACTTATGAAAACAACAGTTTTATGCACCCAAACTTCAGGATTACATTCCCCTTGAAATAATTCTGAAATGCTGCCACGTTCCGACACATTCATTGCTAATTTAAATTGCTCATACATCACAGGGTGGTTCAGTTTATGTGCATTCACTAATGCTTCTGTAATATTCTTAAGAGCTTCCAATGGTCCTTTGTCCCACATCCATTTAGCTCTTTGTTTCAATAATTTTAACAGTCTAGGATCATTCATTACCTGACCATGCACACATATATGATAAAATCCTGCTAGTCCAAGGAAAGAGCATAATTGTTTTATGTTCTGGGAATCTGGACAATTTTTATAGCCCTTATCCTCTCAGGGTCTGGTATGATTCCATATATCCATAAAACATGTCCTAAGGACTTTAATTCCTCTCTGCCGAAATGAGATTTGGACAGTTTATTGGTAGTACCTTTCTTATAAGACTTTTGCAGAGTTTTTGTTAATAGAGTACCATGCTCTTCCCATATCTTGGACACTATTAAAATATCATCTGCATAGGTAATCAGTTCTTGTAACAACTATTTCCCGAAAGTGTTATCTAGAGCACGAATAAATAACGAAACAAATCTGGAACCTAAAAGACACTACTTTCACCTGATATGAATTACTCTCAAAGAAGAAAGCTGTATAGTGTTTCAAATTTTTGTGTAACCTTGCTCTCTAATATCCATCTGTCAAATCCACTGGACTGAAACATCTGGCTTGTTAAAACATAGCTAGCAATTGATCAATTCACATTAGTCTCTCTCTTTCAGTCTCTATATACTTGTTGAGAGTACGTATGTCTAAGACCAGGTGCACTCCATCTGTAGCTTTCTTAATGACCAACAATGCACCCTTGTAAACACTTACATTGTATTCAGTGATTTGATTGTCTATCGTCTTATTTATTTCCTTGTGTACTGCAGATATTGAAGGTTGTTGTTGTTGTTGTTGTTGTGGTCTTCAGTCCTGAGACTGGTTTGATGCAGCTCTCCATGCTACTCTATCCTGTGCAAGCTTTTTCATCTCCCAGTACCTACTGCAACCTACATCCTTCTGAATCTGCTTAGTGTATTCATCTCTTGGTCTCCCTCTACGATTTTTACCCTCCACGCTGCCCTCCAATACTAAATTGGTGATCCCTTGATGCCTCAGAACATGTCCTACCAACCGATCCCTTCTTCTGGTCAAGTTGTGCCACAAACTTCTCTTCTCCCCAATCCTATTCAATACTTCCTCATTAGTTATGTGATCTACCCATCTAATCTTCAGCATTCTTCTGTAGCACCACATTTCGAAAGCTTCTATTCTCTTCTTGTCCAAACTATTTATCGTCCATGTTTCACTTCCATACATGGCTACACTCCATACGAATACTTTCAGAAATGACTTCCTGACACTTAAATCAATACTGGATGTTAAGAAATTTCTCTTCTTCAGAAACGCTTTCCTTGCCATTGCCAGCCTACATTTTATATCCTCTCTACTTCGACCATCATCAGTTATTTTGCTCCCCAAATAGCAAAACTCCTTTACTACTTTAAGTGCCTCATTTCCTAATCTAACTCCCTCAGCATCAGCCGACTTAATTAGACTACATTCCATTATCCTTGTTTTGCTTTTGTTGATGTTCATCTTATATCCTCGCTCTTCCAAGTCCTTTGCTGTCTCTGACAGAATTACAATGTCATCGGCGAACCTCAAAGTTTTTATTTCTTCTCCATGAATTTTAATACCTACTCCGAATTTTTCTTTTGTTTCCTTTACTGCTTGCTCAATATACAGATTGAACAACATCGGGGAGAGGCTACAACCCTGTCTTACTCCCTTCCCAACAACTGCTTCCCTTTCATGTCCCTCGACTCTTATAACTGCCATCTGGTTTCTGTACAAATTGTAAATAGCCTTTCGCTCCCTGTATTTTACCCCTGCCACCTTTAGAATTTGAAAGAGAGTATTCCAGTCCACATTGTCAAAAGCTTTCTCTAAGTCTACAAATGCTAGAAACGTAGGTTTGCCTTTCCTGAATCTTTCTTCTAAGATAAGTCGTAAGGTCAGTATTGCCTCACGTGTTCCAGTGTTTCTACGGAATCCAAACTGATCTTCCCCGAGGTTGGCTTCTACTAGTTTTTCCATTCGTCTGTAAAGAATTCGTGTTAGTATTTTGCAGCTGTGACTTATTAAGCTGATAGTTCGGTAATTTTCACATCTGAAGGTATAGAATAAGAATTACAAAAGAACAGGTTTTCGTATTTTATTTTAAACTGGCAAATGTAAACTCGTAATACTTTCACTTTGTCTGAAAATACTGATCTACACTTCCATGAAATATTGTTTAATTCTTTTTTCTGCTTATCCTGTAAGAGGTTAGATTGATAAACTATACTATATAGTTGATTGTAACCAATCTGAATAGCTACTCCAGATTCATTGTTGCTTAGCGATTGTGCATTAGCAACTAAGCATATGCTGTTTACCAATGTACTTTTATCCAATTATGGACTCATTTTAATAGGTGCTACTGCCCAAAGAAAGTTAGTTTTCCTGAACAGTAATTCTGCGTCACTTTATATTTTGATAACCAATCTACACCAAATAATACTCGTAGATCAACGTTGACTGACTGCTGCACTGCGAAGCGAAGTGGAGCTGCAATGTTTTTGTGCTGGTCAGCTGCTGCAGGGATGTTGTCAGAGATTGCTGCTGCAGTTTTAGTCTCATATCACCATGTGGAATTCTTCCATGCTGTTGATGAAATTCTTTTCTACTCATGCGACAGAGGTTACTAAAGCATGTAAAGATCTTTCATTATTGACCTCGTTGCTGTGGTCAACGCACATCCTTTGTCCTACTCTTTATAATAACTAACTCTTCTTCAGTCTTAGTCCAACTCAAATCATTTCTTCTCAAATATTCAAATTAATTCAGACAACACCATTGTGTGTGCTTGATTATATTTTCTAAGCTGTTGGCTTGATGGTCTCAACAATATTGTATCTTGTTCCAATATTGTTGTCAAAATTCTTAAAAAACCTTTTTATTGTTATTAAAGCTTTCTTCTTTTAGCATCTCTAATTTGTTCCCTGCACAAGGATGCCAAATGAAGTGTGATAGATGTCCTTTTGTGGTACGATGTGTTCCATTTCTTGCACGATCTGTCATCCGGTAATGTGTGCAACAGTCACATATATGAACAAAAATAAGGCCCAACTACAGGGAAGTGCATATCAAGAATACTCACGATTATATTTTTAGATCATATCAAGAATAATTTTTTTGAAAAGCCCAAATACCTGACTAAAAAGTAGTATACAGTCACCATTATGTAGATGGTACACTAGTCTTATTTGATGGCACTCTTGCCAAAGGTAATAGATATTGCCAAAGATTTAATCAGTTACATAAGAACATCACCTTCACTGTAGAACTTGAAGACAATTGGAGTATTAACTTCCTAGACCTAACTGCTAAAATGGAAGGAGATACTCACCTTTTCAAAATATTTCAGAAATCCAGTGCATCTGACTGTATAATTCACAGCAGTTCTCGCCCTCCATGATATCATATTTCCACTCAGTGGTTGACAGGTTAATCAAATACCCTTTAAATGAGGTGAATATTAATGCTGAATTCACACACTGGAGAAGGCAGCATCTAACAATAGCTATGACCTAGAACTAGTTACGAAATTAAACAAAAAAATTTGAGATGTATATAAATATGATTTTAGAAATGACAAAAGACAGATAATGTAACTCTTTGGCCTGTCGGTTCCATATTTACACTATATGACAGTTATGTCATAAATGATCAAGAATTGTCACTGCCTAAGATTTGACAGCAGTAACATATTCAATTAACTGTTTACTATGTGATAGGATGGACTTCATATTGTCCGACATAAACTGACATGTATGTCATTGCTATAGAGATACATAATGTGCGTGGACTTATATTTCTGCTGTTATATAGACAGTTATCATGTAGAAATCGATGTACAAACAATTGTTTGTTCTTCTGTATCAGATGCTCCTGACAATGGGGTGTACTCTCAAATACTGATTTGGCAAATAAACCTTTAAAGTGCGGCTCATGGCATTTGGATGACATCCTATAATAAACACGCTTACCATTTACATGATTATCTTCACCACACATTCAGAAATTCTTCTATCAAGTAGGAGTTGTCAAGCATATATGATTTTGTTCATTTGCCAAAAGACAATGGTGAATGAAAACAGGAAAACTATGTAAACTTTTTCACATATTTATCTCCAAAATCTGTATTATCTATAGAACAAAAGTTGCACAGATTAGATGTTTAAGATTATAATATAATAACATGTGACTTCAATTTCAGGTTCTTACTGATACAAACTGCTATGAACTAACAACATTCCATTTAATTTATTGATTTAAGGCTTGCATTATTTTTACTGGAATGGTCAGGCCTTGTGCAGTACAGAATTTATACTTTATGCTTGATCTGAGTTCAAAGAAAGTCTATTTGGAGGGAAACAATGATCAATTTTCAGGAAAATGTTTTGTAAATTTTCAAGTGTCAAAGGTTCCGTATCAGGCTTGATTATAATTCTTACATCATCAGCAAAGAGAACTATTTTATGCTTGTTTGGTATATGCTAGTAGGTTGTTTATGTGTAATAATAACAAGAGAAAACGTAATGCCGATCCCTTTGGTACACTGTAGCAATTGTTACCCATTCTAAAAATGTAGTTGTATTATATACACTTCCCAAGTTTCTTAATGCACACACCACATCATTTTAGTTGAATAGAATGAAAACCAATTACCAATAAGGTTTCCGATACCAAATAAAAATGCCTTTTACAAGTTACAGGAAAAAGCGTTATAGCAACATTTTGGCATTTAAATTTTTCATAATCTGATTTGTCAATTAAAAACTGTATTCTGTGGAGAAGCCTTTTGAAATTCAAACTGAGACTGTTTCTTGTTCTAAGAGTGGTGTGTTAAAACTGCTTCAAACATTCTCTTTTCCAGTACCTTCAAGGAGGAGGTAAGTTATGAGACTGGTTGTAATTGATATTGTGTGTTTTATTACTTTTCTTGTAAAGGATTCTGTTGGAAGATATCCCCTTTGATAGTGATCTAGTGTGTATGTGACTCAATACATTGCATATATGTGAAGAATGAGTTTTTAGTATTTTACTTGAGATAGCATCAACTATGTGAGAATTTTTTGTGTTTGAGGGATTTCATTACATGCTTAACTTCTTTGGGAGAGCATAGAGTAATTCTTGTGATTTGTCTATATGTACGTGGCACTGATTCTAGCATTTATTTTGCTGATTTATACATTGAACTGTCCATACTGATATAATTCTGGGAAGTGAGAAATGACTGACTATTTGACTGCTTTGATTTATTTGGCTGCATTCTGTAATAACAAAATCCTGACATTTGAAAACTTATTCCTCGGTATCTCCTTTGGTTATTGCTCACAGCGGCTTTATTTTTATTAACTGAACTATTAATTTCAGATGTTGTACATATTTTAATCAATTTCCTTAATACATACTTAATGCAGCACATTATTTCTTTTAATAGAAATCGGTCCTACTTCTCTGCTTGTCCCAAACATTTCATACAGTTTCCTTTTTCTGTAAATGTCCTTTTGCTGTAAATGACACCTTGATTCCTTTTTTGATTCCTAGTCTGCTTTGACTTCTTATAAGTGTTATTTTTTCCCTTAGAAAAACAGCTGTTAAGGATTGGTAGAAATTCATTTATAAATATAATATATTTGTGATTGACATGTCACATTATACACATCCCAACTGGTTCTATTACAGTATATTTTAAGAAGATAGTACTCAACAGCTCATAAATATTTGAAGAACATTATTGTTACTACCAACTGTTGCTGATAAAATTTCTTTATTTGACAAACCAGTTTCGGCGCACAAACCTTCATCAGGTTCATAAAACATTTACATCATGATACCAGACGACACACAATCAGTGGGGTCAAATAATAAAATCCGTGAATTCATCACTGTTGTCAAATTTTAATATAAATTACATTGTTAATCATAAATTTTTTGTGGTTGACAATACAATTTGGATTTTATTACTTGATCCCTTCAAATTTATATAATGATGTAAATATTTATGATGGCCCACGGACTGAAACTAATGGTTCAATAAAGAAATTTTATCAGCAGCTTTTGGGAGTAATAAAGACATTCTTCAGATGGTTCTGCTACTTCACAGCACCTCTAAAAGTTAATCAAAATACTCAGTTCTGCCTGCTTTGCACTTAGAAATATCTCTCACTGTGTTGACCTGCATACAGGATTGCTAGCACACTGTCCTGTGGTGTAATCTTCTGGATCAATGCAGCTAAGATAAGAAAGGTATTTACCTGACAGAATGTGCAGTAGAAGTACTGCGTAAAACTGATAACTGAGCATCTTCCAGAAACTTCTTCAGAGGATCTTGTGATTCTTACAGTCACACACCAGTATGTTTTAATTTAACTATTGAAAGGCAAATACCAATATGGTTCCATAGGAAAGTATGTGGTCAATCTGCTTCCCCTTTATCGATCAATTCGGGCTTGTGTTCCATTGCTAACGAGCGTGTAGTCCATGAGGACATTAACCCTTCTTTTTTCCAAGATTTCTTTACTTTGTTCATATGCTTCGAATAATTGCCTTTGATATTGTTGTGTTTGAAAGCTACAGTCTAATTTTTAGCAAAGATTTTATTTCATCAGTTTTTACCAATATGACTGTGCCTTCTTTCTTCTCACAGTCATCTACATCTGCATGTATATATATAATCTGCAAACCTCTGTAAGGAGCATGGCAGAAGGCATATCCCACTCTACCAGTTTTTAGGGTTTCTTCCTGTTCCATTCACATATGGAGCATGGGAAGAATGATTGTGTGAAATTTCTCTTATCCTCAAGATCTCTTTGCGGGCTACACATAGGAGACTGGAGTATATTCCTAGAGTCATCATTTAAAGCCAGTTCTTGAAACTTTGTAAGTAGACTTTCTCTGGATAGTTAACATATATCTTCAAGAGTCTTTCACTTCAGTTCCTTCAGTACCTCTGCGACACCATACCATGGATCAAACAAATCTCTGACTGTTCGTGCTGATCTTCACTGTATACATTCACTATCCCCTGTTAGTCCTGTTTCACACACTTGAGCAATATTCTAGAATCGTTCATGTGAGTGATTTGTAAGCAATTTTCTTTGTGGACTGATTGCACTTTCCCAGTGTTCTACCAATAAACTGATATCTACCACCTCCTTAATCCACAACTGGGCCTTTGTTATCATTCCATTTCATATCCCTACAAAGTGTTACATCCAGGTATTTTTATGAGTTGGCAAATTCCAACAGTGCCTCATTGATATTATAGTCATAGGATACTACATTTTTTCGTTTTGTGAAGTGCACAATTTTATACTTCTGAAATTTTAAAGCAAGTTGCCGATCTTTGCACCACTTTGAAATCTTATTGAGAACTGACTGAATACTTACGCAGCTTCTTTCAGATAGTACTTCATTATAGATAACTGTGTCATCTGAAAAAAGTCTGAGATAGATATTACTATTGTCTGCAAGGCCATTAATATACAACATGAACAGCAAGGGTCCCAGCACACTCCCCTGGGACACACCGGAAGTCACTTCTACATCTGACGGAGACTCTCCATCCGAGATAACATGCTGCATCTCCCAACCAAAAATTCCACAATTAAGTCACAAATTTCAGCTGACACCCTATATGATCGTACTTTTGGCAATAAACATGATACTGAGACAAATGCTTTTTGGAAATCAAGAAATACTGCATCTACCTGAATGCATTCATCCAAAGCTTTCAGTACGTCGTGCAAGAAAAGTGAGAGTTGTGTTTCACATGATCAATGCTTTCGGAATCCATGCTGGTTGTCAGTGAGGAGGTCATTCTGTTCAAGATACTCCATTACATTTGAGCTCAGAATATGTTCTTAGATTCTACAACAAATTGATGTCAGGGACATTGTATGGTACTTTTGTGGGTCACTTTTAGTGCACTCCTCGTAGACAGGTATGACCTGTGACTTTTTCCAAGAACTGGGCACGGATTTTTGTTCAAGGGATCTATGACAGACTATAATTAAAAGAGTGGCTAAGTCTGCCACATATCCGGTATGGAATCACAGTGATTTCATTGGGCGCTGGAGCTTTGTTCAATTTTAATGATTTCAGCTGTTTCTCAACACCGCTGACTCTAATACTTATTTCATTCATCTTTTCAGTGGTATTAGTGTTAAATTGTGGCAATCATGATAATCTTTGCAGTTGTTTTTCTACAGGCAATGCTCATCCAAAAGAATATTATTCTCAAAATGCCAAGTTTTGGGCATACTGTTACAGAAGCAATAGTTGGTTTAAAACAAATACAGTTGAAACTCACATGGTGAACGTAATTCATTCCAGAATCTTAATCGTAGTGCAAAACAGTCACTAATTGAAACAATTTATCCTGTGAAAATTAATGTAAAATACTATAATACATACCATACAGAAAAAGTACTAAAAGTTTTATCTTATTCGTGCCATTTATTCAAAGAAAACTATACATACAGTATTATGTACTTTATTATTCATAATATATAACTAAATCTTTGTTACTAGGAAGCTATGTTCCTTGTTTCTGCTGATACTTCAACAGGTGGCAATAATGCAACACAGAATTATCATCAAATAAATTTGTAGTGCACATACACATAGCCACTGCATTATTGGAGTGATGATTTTCAATGTACAATGCAACTGATTCTCATGATTTCAGCATTTCTCTTATTATTCCCACTGCAACTTCATAAGCTCTTCAATGGTCATTTCTTGACTGTGATCTTTCACAAGCTCACCCATATCACTGTTACCCACTTTTAGTCCCATGCTTTTGGCCAAAGACACAATCTCGTTGACTACAGGCTCCACAGGTACTGACTCAAATGCCTCAGAGTCATATTTGACAATGCGCTCCAGCCAAAACTTCTTACAAGTAGAAGTGAGAGTTCTCTTGGTAACCCCTTCCCTTGTAGCCAATGATATTGAAGTGATATTTCCAAAACTCTCTGATGATGAAATTTGTAGCTTCCGTCAACTCAAAGCAATGCTCAAAGAGTGCTGTAGTGTAGAGCTTCTTAAAGTTAGAAATAAATTGCTGGTCCATAGGCCGGAATAATGGAGTGGTGTTGGGAGGCAAAAATTGGGCAGGAGCATTTTCCGCAACATGCAAGATATGGAGTGGCAGATTCATCTCAAGGAAATATTTTTTCACCAAAGGACCAAACACTTCATTGATCCAATCACTAGCCTTGTTGTTGGACCTCCACATCACATTTAACACTTCATTGATCCAATCACAAAAAGATCATGTCTCACCCAAACCTTGTTGTTGGACCTCAACATCTCATTTAATCTGCTCCTCTGGAATTAACACGTCTTGAAGGCTTGTGGGGTTTGTGAATGGTAAACAAGCAGCGGTTTAATTTTCAAATCTCCTCTTGCATTGGCACAGAACAGCAGTGTGAGACGATTTTTCATTGGCTCGTGACTGGGCGATGCATTCTCCTGTGCTTTTAGAAAGCTATGCTTTGGCATCCTTTTCCAGACTAGACCTGCCTCGTCACAATTAAGAACCTGTTGTAGCAGTAACCTCAGAATATATGAGTATCTTGAAGTTCCTGATGAAGTTCTCTGCTGCCTTTGTGTGAGAGCTGGCTGCTTCGCCGTGCCTCACAACACTGTGGATGCTGATTCTTCTCTTAAACTTCTCGAACCATGACGGCTTCCCTTAAACACTTCTTTGACCGCTGATTACCTTGGCATCTTCTTAACGACGTTGGCAAAATTCTCACCTTCTCACACATTATGTTCTCGTTAATATTGTCGCCTTGCAATTGCTTTTCATTTATCCATGCACTGAGCAACCTTTCGACGTCATCCAGAATACGAAACAGTTGTTTGGCTACTCTTTCACTCCTTTTGAAGGATCTATCTCCTCCACCTTGTCCTTTTTCTTGAGGATAGTGCAAATAGTTGATGTAGACCGATTGTTTGTGGGTGCTAAACCAGCAATACTCACACCACATTCGCGTTTTTGAGTGAATTTACGTTTGGCTTTTAAGGTCATTTTCTTTCTGTTATGGTCATCTTGTGGCTTTGTCTTCGAGGACATTTCGACGAAGGTTATTAAAATGTGCACGCACAAAAGTGCAACATAAGTTTACAAAAACGTGTAATCACAAGTTGCATGAAGAGACTAGCAAAATGAGCTCAAAGCCCCAGACTGCAGTAAGTTCTGAAGACATTGTTGATATGCCGCTGCCAACAGTGAAAGGTGTTCATATTGTTGAACGTTTCCCACACCGCGCGTGAATGGCTGGTGACGTCTCACTAAATCGTCACTCGTTATACGAAACATCTCTCGCTAAGTGAGTCATTCTTGTACAATTTTTTATGATCCTTATGCGAATTGCGCGTTATGGGAGGTGCTCATTAAGTGAGGTTCTACTGTATACATATAGAACGAATGTATCAAACAATGACATTTATATGGAAAAATGTGAAACTTATCGACAAAGCCATCCAGCCATTAATAAGTTTCACCTGCCGCTGTGGCCGAGTGGTTCTAGGCGCTTCAGTCCAGAAACGCGCTGCTGCTACGGTTGCAGGTCTGAATCCTGCCCCGGGCATGGGTGTGTGTGATGTCGTTAGGTTCAGTTAGGTTTAAGTAGTTCTAAGTCTAGGGGACTGATGATCTCAGATGTAAAGTCCCATAGTGCTTAGAGCCATTTGAACCATGAATAAGTTTCAGCAGAGACAACTTATTTGACAGGCTCATTTTCTAACAAAGGGGAAAATGATAAGTTACACTGAAGAGCCAAAGAAAGTGGTACACCTGCCTAATATCGTGTAGGGCTCTCGCGAGCACGCAGAAGTGCCGTAACACGACGTGGGATGGACTCGACTAATATCTGAAGTAGTGCTGTAGGGAATTGACACCATGAATCCTGCAGGGCTGTCCATAAATCCATAAAAGTACGAGGGGATGGAGATCTCTTCTGAGCGGCACGTTGCAAGGCATCCCGGATATGCTCAATAATGTTCATGTCTGGGGATTTCAGTGGCCAGTGGAAGTGTTCAAACTTGGAAGAGTGTACTTGGAGCTACACTGTAGCAATTCTGGACGTGTGGGGAGTCGCATTGTTCTGTTAGAACTGCCCAAGTCCGTCGGAATGCACAATGGGCATGAATGGATGCAGGTAATCAGACAGGATGCTTATGTACATGTCACATATCAGAGTCGTATCTAGACGTATGAGGAGTCCCATATCACTCGAACTGCACATGCCCCACGCCATTAAGAGCCTCCACAAGCTTGTACAGTCCCCTGCTCACATGCGGGGTCCATGGATTCATGAGACTGTCTCCATACCCATACATGTCCATCCGCTAGATACAATTTGAAAAGAGAGTCGTCCGAGCAGGCAACAGGTTTCCAGTCAACAGTCCAATGTCGCTGTTGATGGGCCACGCGAGGCTTTGTGTGGTGCAGTCATAAAGGGTACAGGAATGGGCCTTCGGTTCCGAAAGCCCATATCGATTATGTTTCGTTGAATGGTTCGCACGCTGACACTTGTTGATTGCCCAGCATTGAAATCCGCAGCAATTTGCGGAAGGGTTGCACTTCTGTCATGTCGAACAATTCTCTTCAGTCGTCGTTGGTCCCGTTCTTGCACGATCTTTTCCCGGTCGCAGCGATATCGGAGATCTGTTTTACCGGGATTCCTGCTTCACGGTGCACTCGCGAAATGGTCGTACGGGGAAAATCCCCACTTCAAGATCCTATCGCTATTTCGGATATGCTGTATCCCTTCGCTGGTGATATGCTTTATCCCTTCGCTGGTGCGCCAACTATAACACCACGTTTAAATTCACTTAAATCTTGATAACCTGCCCTTATGGCAGCAGTAATAGATCTAACAACTGCGCCAGACACTTATTGTATTATGTAGACGTTGCAGACGGCAGCGTCGTCTTCTGCCTATTTGCATCTCTCTATATTTGAATACGCATGCCCATATCAGTTTCTTTGGCGCTTAGTGTATATACCAGGATATTTACAGGAAGCATGTAAGCGCCTATTACACGAAGCGCCTCATAGAACACCAATATACTAGAAGTGCAAAGACCACGTTATTATACGGAAACACAGAACGACACCAGCGCTACTTGTGGCCTGGCTGTGAACTTCAATACGAAAAAATATGGCGCGAAAATCTCTTATGTTTATTTCTAAATACGCGAATTAAATGACAATATTTTTCATTTAATCATTGAATGTGGGCCGCATAGTGCAGTAATAAAGGTTTTTTAGATCTTGCAAAGTAATATATAAAATAAATCTCAATCAAAGACAAACATTAACTACTCGTAGCTGCAGTTTACATTGTGAAAATGTTCGTAAATTACGACGTCACCTTTTGACTGCGAAATTTTTTTGTAAAACTCAATATTGCGATTTTGGCCGTGTGGCCATTATCATGTGGAAATAAACGAGCTTTAGCACATGTCAGACTAAAAAATTATCTGGCATTGCATCCATATATAAATGATTTTTACGTTTCTACATATCCTAAAGTACATTATGTCCACTCGCATGATCGAAAGTGGAATAGTAGGTTACACAAATAAATAACTACACAGCTAATCGATAACCAAGAGGTCATTTACAAAAAAATCTGTGCTACAAACCAAGGATGTACTGTAAAGTCTACAAAATCCGATTTATTATTTTTTCTGTTGATTGTTATTTATGGATATTCAGTCATCTGAAATTGAACTTCTACGCAGTTCAAATAAATTTATGAAACACATAAAATACTACTTTACATCAACTGAAAAACAAATTGGGAGCAGAGCAGGTAGACACTACATGAATGTAGCCAAAATGTTTTTGCCAATGAGACATACAAAGAAAATGAACTGCAACACATAACACTTTTTTTTCTTTTTTCCCCAACTTCGCTGTTATTTTGGCAACACCCATCATGTTTAAATAATGAAAGAAGACGCTGGTACAACTTTTGTTTTTAACATTTTTATTTATTTACTTCCTCTTTGAAAACTTTGTTTGGTACACTACTGAAAATTAACACAAATTCCCCTTGACAGCACTTTATTCATTATACTTTTAGAATCCAATCATCACATCTAGAAAGTGTTAAGTTATGTTCCTGCTGAATTACCAGATTTTGTCATAACAAATCAAAGGCATGATTTTGATACAAGAACATGTAATACTAGCCACCAAGCAGTAAGCAAATAACAAGCAGAAGGAAAGTTATCTTTGTACCATCTGCTTCTAAGGCGAAGCTTAGTTTTGTTCAATAATATTTGTGTACCTCAGGCAAAAACTCATTTGTATTAAATGTCAATCCCAATGTCATCAATACACAGACTGATCCATAGGCTATAGTATCAAGAGGATTTTGTCTGCCTTCGCAAAATAAGCCAGCCACCCTGTTCAGTGAATGTTGCTTATTTTTGAACTGTATTGACATCCACAAAGATATAGAACATATGTTCAAGGATCAGAAATCAGTGCCATAATCGAAAGAAAATACGTTAACTGAACACAGCAGAGAAAATATTTTCTTCAGATTTAATTCAGCAGGACGACGAAATCAATCATGATATACCTGGCTGACACAGTACCTTCCCGAGCCAACTGAAGGCTATAAACAGCAAATTCCAAGCCTTATAGTGACATAGGCTGCTGTAAATTGAGAGATCGTGAATGGATTAGTCTCGCATTGCTTCGTCAAGAATAGGAAAAAAAAGATTACAGTATAAAGACAACGAGAAACAATGTATAACTGTGATATAAGTCGTAAGTGTGCCTGTATCAAAGGAGTCTCCAGATAAAACATCTTTTACCCTGTACAAATTTGCTTTAGTGATATTTTTGTAATGAAGAAATGTTGTAATTCCACACTTGCAAAACAATTCAATGGAATAAATTCCACAATGCATTTGAAAAGGCGGTATTCACGCAGGCCGTCAACAGAGCCCGGCCTCAATGTAGATTTCTCGGGAGACCCGATGACTGACTTTAAATCTTTTGCTCTCTGGAGTGGCTGTGCATGACGCCACGCCGCTAAGTACCTAGGGCTGCCACTCAGAGAGTTGCTCTTTTCCAGGCCATTGAATTTACTGCAATGCATCAGAGTTGCTGTCGGATGTATTACGCCTCGCGTATGTATTTGCATTCCGGTCAGATAGCAGCTTGCGAGGTGCCGGGGCTAGCAGTGTATTTAACACTAAATTCTTCTAGAATCTACATACAGGGTGTTTCAAAAAGACCGGTATATTTGAAACGGCAATAAAAACTAAACGAGCAGCGATAGAAATACACAGTTTGTTGCAATAGGCTCGGGACAACAGTACATTTTCAGGCGGACAAACTTTCGAAATTACAGTAGTTACAATTTTCAACAACAGATGGCGCTGCAAGTGATGTGAAAGATATAGAAGACAACGCAGTCTGGGTGCGCCATTCTGTACGTCGTCTTTCTGCTGTAAGCGTGTGCTGTTCACAACGTGCAAGTGTGCTGTAGACAACATGGTTTATTCCTTAGAACAGAGGATTTTTCTGGTGTTGGAATTCCACCGCCTAGAACACAGTGTTGTTGCAACAAGACGAAGTTTTCAACGGAGGTTTAATGTAACCAAAGGACCGAAAAGCGATACAATAAAGGAGCTGTTTGAAAAATTTCAACGGACAGGGAACGTGACGGATGAACGTGCTGGAAAGGTAGGGCGACCGCGTACGGCAACCACAGAGGGCGACGCGCAGCTAGTGCAGCAGGTGATCCAACAGCGGCCTCGGGTTTCCGTTCGCCGTGTTGCAGCTGCGGTCCAAATGACGCCAACGTCCACGTATCGTCTCATGCGCCAGAGTTTACACCTCTATCCATACAAAATTCAAACGCGGCAACCCCTCAGCGCTGCTACCATTGCTGCACGAGAGACATTCGCTAACGATATAGTGCACAGGATTGATGACGGCGATATGCATGTGGGCAGCATTTGGTTTACTGACGAAGCTTATTTTTACCTGGACGGCTTCGTCAATAAACAAATGGCTCTGAGCACTATGGGACTCAACTGCTGAGGTCATTAGTCCCCGTCAATAAACAGAACTGGCGCATATGGGGAACCGAAAAGCCCAATGTTGCAGTCCCATCGTCCCTGCATCCTCAAAAAGTACTGGTCTGGGCCGCCATTTCTTCCAAAGGAATCATTGGCCCATTTTTCAGATCCGAAACAATTACTGCATCACGCTATCTGGACATTCTTCGTGAATTTGTGGCGGTACAAACTGCATTACACGACACTGCGAACACCTCGTGGTTTATGCAAGATGGTGCCCGTCCACATCGCACGGTTGACGTCTTTAATTTCCTGAATGAATATTTCGATGATCGTGTGATTGCTTTGGGCTATCCGAAACATACAGGAGGCGGCGTGGATTGGCCTCCCTATTCGCCAGACATGAACCCCTGTGACTTCTTTCTGTGGGGGACACTTGAAAGACCAGGTGTACCGCCAGAATCCAGAAACAATTGAACAGCTGAAGCAGTACATCTCATCTGCATGTGAAGCCATTCCGCCAGACACGTTGTCAAAGGTTTCGGGTAATTTCATTCAGAGACTACGCCATATTATTGCTACGCATGGTGGATATGTGGAAAATATCGTACTATAGAGTTTCCCAGACCGCAGCGCCATCTGTTGTTGAAAATTGTAACTACTGTAATTTCGAAAGTTTGTCTGCCTGAAAATGTACTGTTGTCCCAAGCATATTGCAACAAACGGTGTATTTCTATCGCTGCTCGTTTAGTTTTTATTTCCGTTTCAAATATACCGGTCATTTTTGAAACACCCTGCATGTAAATGATGCTCTAAGCCCCCCCTCCCCCTATTCTAACTCCGACTTCTGCTGTTGCACATGGATTAATGGATTACAAAGAAACGCGAACTGACTGTAATCGACCCTGCAAGTGGAGCAGAAAAGAGTTTGGCACCTGCAACAATTTAATTTGATAAATAAGTTAAATAAAGGAAAGTTTCATTAACTTAGTGAGAAATGATAGGGTTGCTCTACCGATTAACAGAATGAATGTTCTGTTCAAAATAACAATATTATTTATTATGACTAAACTCAAAATAAACAAAACACATGAAACATTTGCAATACATCAAATTGGCTCAAAGTGGATACTCAAATAAATGCTGTGAAGGTGAAGTTGTCCCTAAACTAGATTGTGACATTTATGACGAAGTGGTATGTGGAGCCAATTCCTTGCAACTCAAATCTTAAGAGAAACACACAGCCAACCCAACAAGACAGAACAAAGTTAGAAAAGACGAACAGGCGCGCACTCCTGAGCTCTGATTATCACCTAGCAAAATTATCTGCTTTGCCGGTGCTGCGGACGTACATTACCAAGGTGTCTTCTTAACTGCAAGGACACGATCTGGCGTACCGGAGCCGATGGCTCGTCGCTTCGACGTGCCGCCGTGGTGATGATAATGTCGCGAGTATAGCCCGAAACAAATTATCCTGGTCTGGTTGTTCCAGACTAAAGACTTCCTAGCAATACAAATGCGTCTCTGAGGGAGACGAAGAAGGATCGCCACACAATCACTGACGGTACAGTGATTGATTTTAACAAGCGAAGTCACACAGTAACTCAGATACAGTCAACTTTAGCCAAAACTGCTCAAGACAGACAACATAGGCGGCTTGTACGAAAGGACGCTCAATTGCCAACTGTGCTCAGAAAGTTACGTTGAAGTCGAAACTTCAACACCTTCGTCAAACAGTTACAATTAAATAAAAGTATATTAGACTGCCAACAGAAGGCAGGCTGTCCAGAGCAGCGAGAGCTCAGTCTTGTAACCTACTCCGACCGAAAGGCGAGAACCGACTCTGTTCAAGAGCACCCGTACAAGCCAAACACAGAACCTTCCCGCCCCCCCAACAGTGGCCGTGGTTAAACGTTTCAATCAGCAACTCGAAAACCGGCGGAAAATTCCACTCTATTGCCGAAGCACTACCATTCCACCAATGGAGATTCTTGGCGCCAATTTCTGCGCAGATTTTGCTACGTCACGGAGCTATGCCTTGAGCAAGCCAATCACAGTTACGATTTTGCAGAAAACGCGGGAATTTGCCTGCCAAGACTGCCTGGGAACACAAGTCATTCCCACGCCTCGCTGGTAGCCCGCCAGAAACGGTTTTCACTAAGTTTCTGCGAAGTAACGGAATCTCTACCCCAGCCGCCCCTTCTGGCCCATCTGAGCGTGTCACCGCCACTCTTATGACAATGTCGGCGTCTGGAAAGCATTCACTCGACTCCCTCACACCCGTTGCCTTAACCCTTTCAAAATCAGCAGAACTCGCCTGTCACCAGACCACCCGGGTGACTAGAGACGCTTCGTGGGAAGTCCGCGTGTGAAGGAATAGCAACTTTTCACCGCATGCAATTGGAGAGGAAAATCGAATTACTCAGTGTAAGATAGAAATATGAGAGAGGGCTCATGCCATCTCTCAAGCTTGTATAGATATTACGCCTGTGAGCGTATATATGAGCTTCTATCTGACCAGGGATCTTGTGGACTGGCCCTGTTCCTCTTTATTGTTGTTGTTGTTGTTGTTATTGTGGTCTTCAGTCCTCAGACTGGTTTGATGCAGCTCCCCATGCTACTCTATCCTGTGCAAGCTGCTTCATCTCCCAGTACCTACTGCAGCCTACATCCCTCTGAATCTGTTTAGTGCATTCATCTCTTGGTCTCCCGCTACGCTTTTTACCCTCCACACTGACCTCCAATACTAAATTGGTGATCCCTCGATGTCTCAGAACATGTCCTACCAACCGATCCCTTCTTCTTGTCAAGTTGTGCCACAAACTCCTCTCCTCCCCAATTCTATTCAATACCTCCTCATTAGTTATGTGATCTACCCATCTAATCTTCAGCATTCTTCTGTAGCACCACATTTCGAAAGCTTCTATTCTCTTCTTGTTCACACTATTTATCGTCCATGTTTCACTTCCATACATGGCTACACTCCATACAAATGCTTTCAGAAACAGCTTCCTGACACTTAAATCTATACTCGATGTTAACAAATTTCTCTTCTTCAGAAACGCTTTCCTTGCCATTGCCAGTCTACATTTTATATTCTCTCTACTTCGACCATCATCAGTTATTCTGCTCCCCAAATAGCAAAACTCCTTCACTACTTTAAGTGTCTCATTTCCTAATCTAATTCCCTCAGCATCACCCGAGTTAACTCGACTACATTCCATTATCCTCGTTTTGCTTTTGTTGGTGTTCATCTTATATCCTCCTTTCAACACACTGTCCATTCCGTTCAACTGCTCTTCCACGTCCTTCGCTGTCTCTGACAGAATTACAATGTCATCGGTGAACCTCAAAGTTTTTATTTCTTCTCCATGGATTTTAAAACCTACTCCGAATTTTTCTTTTGTTTCCTTTACTGCTTGCTCAATATACAGATTGAATAACATCGGGGAGAGGCTACAACCCTGTCTCACTCCCTTCCCAATCATTGCTTCCCTTTCATGTCCCTCGATTCTTATAACTGCCGTCGGGTTTCTGTACAAATTGTAAATAGCCTTTCGCTCCCTGTATTTTACCCCTGCCACCTTCAGAATTTGAAAGAGAATATTCCAGTCAACATTGTCAAAAGCTTTCTCTAAGTCTACAAATGCTAGAAACGTAGGTTTGCCTTTCCTTAATCTATTTTCTAATATAAATCGTAGGGGGGGGGGGAGGTCCACCGGGGGCCGAACCGCACAATAACCTTGGATTCGGTGTGGAGTGGCGGAAGGGTGAAGTGGACTGCGGTAGTCGTCGTGGGGTTGTCGACAGCGGCTGCAGCGGGGATGGAGCCTCTCCGACGTTTCTAGGTCACCGATTACCATACAACACAATACAATACAATGGTTATGATTCATAATTATATTTTTCAAAATTTTGCTAATTTCGTAAATGTTTAGTATCTTTTATCTAGTCATCTTAAATGTAAAAATCTTGTTTATTTTAGAAAATACTTTTCCGTATTTATAATATGTCTGAAAGCTACAATATGTCATAACTTCTTCTCTGTCTTCATAAATTCAATAGCTAATTTTAAGGTTTTCGTTTCTTAGTTAATTTTAAGTTCATAAGTATGTAAAGCTGCACTATTATTAATCCTTTTTAAAAATAAGAAATAAGCAAGTATCATAGTCTGTACATGTACGATTTCGTATTGTGAAAGTACAACCTGTCTTAGTAACAAGGCGGCAGGTCATTTGTAAAT
The DNA here is from genome assembly GCF_021461385.2 of Schistocerca piceifrons. Lineage (NCBI taxonomy): Eukaryota > Metazoa > Arthropoda > Insecta > Orthoptera > Acrididae > Schistocerca > Schistocerca piceifrons. The sequence continues at coordinate 277,646,456 of NC_060142.1, read as the reverse complement.
GGCAGCAAATAAATAAATAGTGTGTGTATTCGTGGCTGCGAATACATTTCATGAAATTGAAATTTGTGGTAAGATCTTATGGAATCAAATCGCTGAGGTCATCGGTCCCTAAGCTTACACACTACTTAATCTAACTTACGCTAAGGGCACCACACACACCCATGCCCGAGGGAGGACTCGAACCTCCGACGGGGGGAGCCGCCCGATCCGTGACAGGACGGCCACAGACCACGCCGCTACACAGCACGGCTACATTTTAGGTATGAATAAGAAATTAGTGGATATTAGCCATAAATAGAGGTGATATGGAATACCCAAGGTAAATGCATTTACAGTTGACCAGCAGATGTTTCTGTAAGTACAGTCCAGCCTTCTGAATTTTTACGTACTAGAATCTACTAGCTGACTAGAGATGGGGATGCCGTTCATGATATTTAAAAGTATGCTTCTTCGCTTTACTCACAGAGGCTTTCAAAGTTTTGACTTTACTAGTTTGTTTTTTGTAAACATAATTCAAAAATGGTTCAAATGGCTCTGAGCACTATGGGACTTAACTACTGAGGTCATCAGTCCCCTAGAACTTAGAACTACTTAAACATAACTAACCTAAGGACATCACACACATCCATGCCCGAGGCAGGATTCGAACCTGCGACCGTAGCGGTCACGCGGTTCCAAACTGACGCGCTTAGAACCGCACGGCCACCCCGACCGGCAAACATAATTCATTCTACCAAGTATGGAAAAGTATTAATATTTTGATGGACTATATTTCTTTAAATTCCGTGAATACGACCATCAGACATCTCCCAGTACTTCATAACATGAAGTTTCGACTCAAGTTTTATCACGATCCAGAACACTAGAATCGGTTTTGCTTTCGGTATTACCGTTGACAATCGGTGCAGGTACAACTGTGGGGACACTCATTGTTTTTTACACATTTGTAGTTCGTTGTTGTAGAATAAGCGTCCGTTTGAAGACATTTTGCTGAACAATACTTGTGAAATGTACCATAACACAAGTGCAGATTCACTCTGTAAATTAAGACAATATTTATTGTGGAGTTTCATCTCCTTGGCCTAATGTGTACTTCATTTATTTACACTCCTGGAAATTGAAATAAGAACACCGTGAATTCATTGTCCCAGGAAGGGGAAACTTTATTGACACATTCCTGGGGTCAGATACATCACATGATCACACTGACAGAACCACAGGCACATAGACACAGGCAACAGAGCATGCACAATGTCGGCACTAGTACAGTGTATATCCACCTTTCGCAGCAATGCAGACTGCTATTCTCCCATGGAGACGATCGTAGAGATGCTGGATGTAGTCCTGTGGAACGTCTTGCCATGCCATTTCCACCTGGCGCCTCAGTTGGACCAGCGTTCGTGCTGGACGTGCAGACCGCGTGAGACGACGCTTCATCCAGTCCCAAACATGCTCAATGGGGGACAGATCCGGAGATCTTGCTGGCCAGGGTAGTTGACTTACACCTTCTAGAGCACGTTGGGTGGCACGGGATACATGCGGACGTGCATTGTCCTGCTGGTACAGCAAGTTCCCTTGCCGGTCTAGGAATGGTAGAACGATGGGTTCGATGACGGTTTGGATGTACCGTGCACTATTCAGTGTCCCCTCGACGATCACCAGTGGTGCACGGCCAGTGTAGGAGATCGCTCCCCACACCATGATGCCGGGTGTTGGCCCTGTGTGCCTCGGTCGTATGCAGTCCTGATTGTGGCGCTCACCTGCACGGCGCCAAACACGCATACGACCATCATTGGCACCAAGGCAGAAGCGACTCTCATCGCTGAAGACGACACGTCTCCATTCGTCCCTCCATTCACGCCTGTCGCGACACCACTGGAGGCGGGCTGCACGATGTTGGGGCGTGAGCGGAAGACGGCCTAACGGTGTGCGGGACCGTAGCCCAGCTTCATGGAGACGGTTGCGAATGGTCCTCGCCGATACCCCAGGAGCAACAGTGTCCCTAATTTGCTGGGAAGTGGCGGTGCGGTCCCCTACGGCACTGCGTAGGATCCTACGGTCTTGGCGTGCATCCGTGCGTCGCTGCGGTCCGGTCCCAGGTCGACGGGCACGTGCACCTTCCGCCGACCACTGGCGACAACATCGATGTACTTTGGAGACCTCACGCCCCACGTGTTGAGCAATTCGGCGGTACGTCCACCCGGCCTCCCGCATGCCCACTATACGCCCTCGCTCAAAGCCCGTCAACTGCACATACGGTTCACGTCCACGCTGTCGCGGCATGCTACCAGTGTTAAAGACTGCGATGGAGCTCCGTATGCCACGGCAAACTGGCTGACACTGACGGCGGCGGTGCACAAATGCTGCGCAGCTAGCTCCATTCGACGGCCAACACCGCGGTTCCTGGTGTGTCTGCTGTGCCGTGCGTGTGATCATTGCTTTACAGCCCTCTCGCAGTGTCCGGAGCAAGTATGGTGGGTCTGACACACCGGTGTCAATGTGTTCTTTTTTCCATTTCCAGGAGTGTATTTATGTAGTTAGTTAGTTATTCTTTGCCCATTGACTCTAGCTGATAATGTTCACCCGAGAGTATAAGGTGCGTCGTACAATTTTATATGTACAAGAAATGTACAGTAAAGAAAACAGGATTACCTTTTAAAGGGGCATGTGAGGTTACTACTTATCTGCTATTACAGTACAACAGCTAATATTTAATTTAAAATTTAATATTTATACTGTATATACATTTCTCTGTAAGATACACTTTTAAACGTTTCGTAAATAAATTTAATGCCTTTACTTTTTTAATTGATTTTGGAAGTTTGTTGAAAAACCTTTTGCCTACTCCATAGGGAGCACTCATTTTCAGTTTCACATTATCTTGTGTACTAACTTTTCCTTCCTCTTGTCGCGTGGTCATTTACGACTTTATGTAGGGGGTATTTATTACTTATTCTCTACATCTACCTCTACATGGATACTCTGCAAATCACATATAAGTGCCTGGCAGAGGGTTCATCGAAACATCTTCACAATTCTGTATTATTCCAATCACGCATAGCACGCGGAAAAAACGAACACATATATCTTTCCGTGCGAGCTCTGATTTCCCTTATTTTATCTTGGTGATCGTTTCTCTCTACGTAGGTCTGTGTCAAAAAAATATTTTCGCATTCGGGGGAGAAAGTTGGTGATTGGAATTTCGTGAGAAGATTCCTCCGCAACGAAAAAAGCCGTTGTTTTAATGATGTCCACCTCAAATACTGTATCATTTCAGTGACACTCTCTCCCCTACTTCGCAGTAATATGAAATGTGCTGCCTTTTTTGAACTTTTTCGATGTACTTTGTCAGTCCCATCTGGTAAGGATCCCAGGCCGCGCAGCAGTACTCCAAAAGAGGAAGGACAAGCGTAGTGTACGCAGTCTCTTTAGTAGGTCTGTTACATTTTCTATGTGTCCTGCCAATAAAAAGTAGTGTTTGTTTTTCCTTCCCCACAACATTTTCTGTGTGTTCCTTCCAATTTAACTTGTTCATAATTGGAATCCCTAGGTATTTAGTTGAATTTACAGCTTTTAGATTTGACTGATTTATCGTGTATCCGAAGTTTAATGGATTCCTTTTAGCACTCATGTAGATGACCTCACACTTTTCGTTATTTTGGGTCAATTGCCAATTTTCGCAACATACAGATATCTTTTCTAAATCGTTTTGTAATTTGTTTTGAACTTCTGGTGACGTTACTAGTCAATAAACGACAGCGTCATCTGCAAACAACCTAAGACGGCTATAATATTCTGATTATATACACTCCTGGAAATTGAAATAAGAACACCGTGAATTCATTGTCCCAGGAAGGGGAAACTTTATTGACACATTCCTGGGGTCAGATACATCACATGATCACACTGACAGAACCACAGGCACATAGACACAGGCAACAGAGCATGCACAATGTCGGCACTAGTACAGTGTATATCCACCTTTCGCAGCAATGCAGGCTGCTATTCTCCCATGGAGACGATCGTAGAGATGCTGGATGTAGTCCTGTGGAACGTCTTGCCATGCCATTTCCACCTGGCGCCTCAGTTGGACCAGCGTTCGTGCTGGACGTGCAGACCGCGTGAGATGACGCTTCATCCAGTCCCAAACATGCTCAATGGGGGACAGATCCGGAGATCTTGCTGGCCAGGGTAGTTGACTTACACCTTCTAGAGCACGTTGGGTGGCACGGGATACATGCGGACGTGCATTGTCCTGTTGGAACAGCAAGTTCCCTTGCCGGTCTAGGAATGGTAGAACGATGGGTTCGATGACGGTTTGGATGTACCGTGCACTATTCAGTGTCCCCTCGACGATCACCAGTGGTGTACGGCCAGTGTAGGAGATCGCTCCCCACACCATGATGCCGGGTGTTGGCCCTGTGTGCCTCGGTCGTATGCAGTCCTGATTGTGGCGCTCACCTGCACGGCGCCAAACACGCATACGACCATCATTGGCACCAAGGCAGAAGCGACTCTCATCGCTGAAGACGACACGTCTCCATTCGTCCCTCCATTCACGCCTGTCGCGACACCACTGGAGGCGGGCTGCACGATGTTGGGGCGTGAGCGGAAGACGGCCTAACGGTGTGCGGGACCGTAGCCCAGCTTCATGGAGACGGTTGCGAATGGTCCTCGCCGATACCCCAGGAGCAACAGTGTCCCTAATTTGCTGGGAAGTGGCGGTGCGGTCCCCTACGACACTGCATAGGATCCTACGGTCTTGGTGTGCATCCGTGCGTCGCTGCGGTCCGGTCCCAGGTCGACGGGCACGTGCACCTTCCGCCGACCACTGGCGACAACATCGATGTACTGTGGAGACCTCACGCCTCACGTGTTGAGCAATTCGGCGGTACGTCCACCCCGCCTCCCGCATGCCCACTATACGCCCTCGCTCAAAGTCCGTCAACTGCACATACGGTTCACGTCCACGCTGTCGCGGCATGCTACCAGTGTTAAAGACTGCGATGGAGCTCCGTATGCCACGGCAAACTGGCTGACACTGACGGCGGCGGTGCACAAATGCTGCGCAACTAGCGCCATTCGACGGCCAACACCGCGGTTCCTGGTGTGTCCGCTGTGCCGTGCGTGTGATCATTGCTTGTACAGCCCTCTCGTAGTGTCCGGAGCAAGTATTGTGGGTCTGACACACCGGTGTCAATGTGTTCTTTTTTCCATTTCCAGGAGTGTATTTACAGTGAGTACACTGCTTTAATATTATAGTGATGAAAAGCTTGTCAACAAGTTTACCAGGGTGGTATTTTGGCTATGCGTCTCACTGCTCTCTTTTGAATTTAAATATTCTTTTTAAGCAGCTATCTTGTACACTTCCCCATTTACGAATTGAGCAGGACAGATGTGGGCACCCAAGTCAATGGTATTTGTCCTGAGTACTTTATCATCCACAACTTTTGCCGTTTTGAGCACGAAAAAAATCTCAGTGTTTAGCTTTTTACACAGAACAACTTTGTGCTTCCCCCATTTCTAATGCTATAATAGTTCCTAAGAATCTTGCGCTGCTTACTTCTTTAATTGCCTCACTACTTACTTTAATATTTAAATTATACATTTTATGATTAACTTCTTTTACTTGACATGAAAAACAAATCTTAAAACACCTAACTTTATAGTCTACGTTCTTGTTAATTCAGTGATTTGTCTCCTGAAGAAGATTCAGAGCAGAAATATGTAGCTGCATTAATATTTTTATCATTCACTAATCCCAATGAAAGCAGGTGTTCACAGATGTGAAAATTACCGAACTATCAGTTTAATAAGTCACAGCTGCTAAATACTTACGCGAATTCTTTACAGACGAATGGAAAAACTGATAGAAGCCGACCTCGGGGAAGATCAGTTTGGATTCCGTAGAAATGTTGGAACACGTGAGGCAATACTGACCCTATGACTTATCTTAGAAGAAATATTAAGGAAAGGCAAACCTGCATTTGTAGACTTAGAGAAAGTTTTTGGCAATGTTGACTAGAATACTCTCTTTCAAATTCTGAAGGTGGCAGGGGTAAAATACAGGGAGCGAAAGGCTATTTACAATTTGTACAGAAACCCGACGGCAGTTATAAGAGTCGAGGGACATGAAAGGGAAGCAGTGGTTGGGAAGGGAGCCAGGCAGGGTTGTAGCCTCTCCCCGATGTTATTAAAAAAAAAAGTAGTAAAGGAGTTTTGCCATTTGGGGAGCAAAATATCTGATGATGGTCGAAGTAGAGAGGATATAAAATGTAGACTGGCAATGGCAAGAAAAGCATTTCTGATGAAGAGAAATTTGTTAACATCGAGTATAGATTTAAGTGTCAGGAAGCCGTTTCTGAAAGTATTTGTATGGCGTGTAGCCATCTATGGAAGTGAAACGTGGACGATAAATAGTTTGGACAAGAAGAGAATAGAAGCTTTCGAAATGTGGTGCTACAGAAGAATGCTGAAGATTAGATGGGTAGATCACATAACTAATGAGGAGGTATTGAATAGAATTGGGGAGGAGAGGAGTTTGTGGCACAACTTGACAAGAAGAAGGGATCGGTTGGTAGGACATGTTCTGAGACATCGAGGGATCACCAATTTAGTATTGGAGGGCAGTGTGGAGGGTAAAAAGCGTAGCGGGAGACCAAGAGATGAATACACTTAGCAGATTCAGAAGGATGTAGGCTGCAGTAAGTACTGGAAGATGAAGAAGCTTGCACAGGATAGAGTAGCATGGAGAGCTGCATCAAACCAGTCTCAGGACTGAAGACCAGAACAACAACATTTTGAATTGCACATAATGTTAGCGTAAATAGCGCTAGGGAGATGTGTTATTGGTCGAATGACCATACTATAGTTCAAAAGACGTTTAGTAGCGTATTTTCCGCAATTTCATCTGATGCTTTTGCACCAGTGCCAAAAAGGTATAACAGCGGAGTTTGCACTCAGCTAACGTCCGTTCGTACGTGCCGCCGCCGAAATGTAGCTGCCTTGGCATTGGCCACTCACTGAGTGTGACATCTAGTGGCAGCATGAGGTAGCCGTGACGTGACGTCATGAGCCGTGACCTAAGGAAGCTCAGGGTCGAGCCGCGGGAAGAAACGTTTGGCGCTGGCGTCGTCTGCTGTAACACTAGAAAGTAAACACGTATTCCCGCCGCGCTCACTCACGTTGTTGCAGTGGATTCCGTCTTGTTTTGACTGTATTGTAATGTTTTCTTTGTTTTCGTGTTGCATTTTGAAGGCTCCATGAGGACTTGGATATTTTTTTTTTGGGTATTTTCTTCTACAATAGAGGCCATAACGAAAAGTAATTCCGGTTTTGCAATACCTGGGCAAAGGAAAAACCTGTCCTTTGCCCAAATAACATAAACTGATAAAACGATTTTCAAAGATAACCTATATTCAGTGAAGTCAGCTTTATCGAAGGAGAAAAATAGTTTTTCTGACGTTATTGGGTGCTTATAAAGGTATTAAGCAATGAGCGAGGTAAGAAAACTCTGTGTGTCATATTATGGATGTTCTTAGCTGCGTTCGTATGTATGTTTTGAAATGTCTGGGCGGCACTATTCCTGTATTTCACTTCTCAGTAGTTAACCGTACAAGCTCTGTAAACAAAATCTGTTGTTAATTTTGCTCTGGCCTTCAATAATCTTTAACATTGCTAGTCCTTTAATTCTAAGTTTCGACTGTTTTGTGTTGTGGTTGGCATCTCGTAAAATCTTATTTTCACTGTTTGGTACATGGATAAACGAAGCGACGTTTTGACATTCCGTCTGGTATGAAAACGCGACGATTAGGCTGAAAAACTCTTAGGCCCCGCCATAGCTCGGTCCTCTTTGTAGGCCTGGAACCGCTTTTTGATCAAAAGGGCCTACGCGCAAGTTTCAATGTACCTGTAAAATTCAGAATCACTTCGAGAGGGAAATCGTAAGGCGCGTGGAAGTTGTTCAAATTTGTGTCAGGTCTGAGCAGTAGTAAGTCAGCGAGCGCGCTGTCGCCCTGTCGCGTTCACATGTGGTCTGCAGGTGCATGGTACCCCTCCCGTCCCCACCACCTGCACCAAGTTGCGCATTCGCTGAGAGATACAGTCGTCGGCACATCAGAGCCAGGGTAACGCAAGTACAACAAGCTCTTCATTATCCGGGCCCAGAGGTGTTTGCAAGGACGAGCAGGAGGAGGAGGGGGAAGAGAGGGGTACCCCCCCCCCCCCACCTTCCCTGGAACCTGAAGTTTTCTCGCATCACCTGCTTTCAGCTCACTTTCGGGAATTAACCTATTAATATTATTATGTTTTTCATTCAGGGTTTTTTTTCCTGACAACGGTTCTCTTTCTTTGGATAAGTAGTAATTTTTTAACGAATTTTGTCCTGCATACTCTAACGACAGATCAACTCATTTCACTGCCTTAATGTGCATGATAACGGATTCCTCGATCACCTCGTCTTCTCTTTTTTTTCTACCAAACACACTTATTTCACTCTATCCGCGTCTCTTCGACGCTAAAATTCCAAACCCCAGTTTATAGGCATCTTCTACAGGGCGACAAAATGCGTAGTTCAGTAAACGAACATCTCATTGAGCTTAAACCTTTTCTCCCCGAATGTGTAGGCGCAGAAGGAACAAACGTAGAACGGAACCCGTCTTTGAAGATAGCATCGCCGAGCCCAGCTCATTTCTGATGCAAGTAGTACACTGGCAAGTTCGCTACTCCTTCGAACAAGCGCGGTTTTCTTTCGATTTGTCGCTAACTTTTCGCAGAAAAGAACAATTAAGTCTTTCTTTATTAGTAGCACGCTCTTCTATCCGAGATGAAAGTTCATCCGGGTATAACCTACTCAAAATGGTTCAAATGGCTCTGAGAACTATGGGACTTAACATCTGAGGTCATCAGTCCCCTAGAACTAACAACTACTTAAACCTAACTAACTTAAGGACATCACACACATCCATGCCCGTGGCAGGATTCGAACCTGTGACCGTAGCGTATGACCTACTCCAAACCAGTTTCATCGGCGTTGAAAATTTATTACGGGAGGAAATTATTCTGTTCATTGTGAATGAAAAATACGAAGCAAAAAGCATCAGCTTCGTCTTTGTTTTGTGTTAGCACCAATTTTCTCTCCCTGAAAAGCAATTTCTAGAATACCGTAGCGATGTTTAAATTCAGCCAGCCATTCTGATGAAGTGTTAAACATTCTTCCAGTTTTCATGGAACTCTGCTGCTTTCTATGATAATACCCTTCTCGTGCTCTCTTCCGCTGGAACCGCAAGTTGCAGTGGTTCATTCAGTTTCGGAAAAAAAGATGGTTTCATGCATTTAAGCCTTGACGGTTCGGCTTAGCTGTTAGCTATGTATACAATAATTCTGAGAATGTTTTGCTGCAGATTCTCGCTTTTCTAACTTACCAATGCTTCTAATTTACCGTTATTACAACATTGCGTTTACCTGCCATTTCTGATGTAAGCAATCCTCCTGACGATGTTCAACAGTATGCTTTCATTTCGTATAAACACTGCTTGTGAGTAAAAATCCTGGATGAATCGCCCCAGAAAGAACCTAAATCATTGTCTTTTACCATTGGCTGTAAGTGAGGAGGGAATTGTCGACTTTTAGCTCATAAGAAAAGGACTTGGCAAACATTAGCCTCAGACACGTTACGAGAGTAAAATCCAATCATTTGCTTTAAGATGAAACAGGAAACAGAAACATATTTCAGGAATGTCCGACGTTGGGATATTGATTCGTGTTGTTTTATGGCAGAAAAACACGGGTCGGAACGAAAATATTCGTTCTAATTACAGCAGAATACTTCAGGCTTCGATTTCTATTGTTTCAAAAATCGTCGAACTGTGTATGAATAATCATCAATCCGAATAATACTCACCTGGATAATCAGAAAGCTAGTAATTAAGTGGAATTCGCTGCGGACGCAGCCTCTCTAATTATTGCATCATGTCGGCCACACGCGGGAGCGTCTGACGTGGCAAGTGGCAAATTGTCACAAACAGATTCACCGCCGCGACGGCGACTGCTGGCGCACTTCAAAGTGATCCGCTATTCAATTTTTCTTACGCGATTTTAGGGAAACTATTCGATTAAAAAGTAATATTTTGCATATCATAACCTCGTATTATACTGTATTTCGGTGGCTCAGTGATGAAGTGACATACGGCGCCAAAGACCTCGCGTTCGATTCGCGGTCAATCCTAAGATTTATGTCTGTTACTTTTCTTCCTTTCACCTCATCCAATGTTTTCTAATGTCAAAAATGTCGAACTGCGCTATGGTTCGCACTGCACGTTAAACTGTAGGCCCCTTTGTAACTGGCTCGGTAAATTAATTCAAAGGTCGGAGGACAACAATGGCATACGAATGCCATAGGATGGCTTCTAGTAAAGCAGTGATCGCCGAACCAACCTTCGGGCTGATGACAGCCTTATCTTTAATCTTATATTACGGCTTGATTAAAATCTTCGTTATTCACTGTAGTTATATGATGCTTCAAAATCAAGTTACTGTTTGCACGTATTTAAAAAAAAATTGCTGTGAATTTTGCTGTCGCTGTCTACTTTGCGTCGAGACATGATCCAGCGAAAAGCAGCGCGATTCGTCATGGGGACATTTAGTCAGCGCGAGAGCGTTACGGAGATGCTGAACAAGCTCCAGTGGCGGACACTTCAAGAAAGGCGTTACGCAATACGGAGAGGTTTATTATCGAAATTACGAGAGAGCACATTCCGGGAAGAGATGGGCAACATATTACTACCGCCCACATATATCTCGCGTAATGATCACAACGAAAAGATCCGAGAAATTAGAGCAAATACGGAGACTTACAAGCAGTCGTTCTTCCCACGCACAATTCGTGAATGGAACAGGGAAGGGGGGATCAGATAGTGGTACAATAAGTACCCTCCGCCACACACCGTAAGGTGGCTCGCGGAGTATAGATGTAGATGTAGATGTAGAGCACACTTTAGATGATGCGTTACTGCCTATGCCATGTTAGTAATTATTCGAATGTTTTAACCTTTCTCACTCTTCTGTGTACTTCCGCGGAAAGCTATGGGAGAGGGATCAAGGCTCTGAAATCGCCATTTTTGATATAACTGATTTGGTAGGTCTGATGCTGTATCGTGCCCCAAGCAATAAAATTGACTGGAATTCCACCAAATTTATTGTGTCTCAAACGACAGATACGTATCCATTCCATGTTTTTAAGGTAAATTACTTTTGATACCTAAATGGTAACCATATTTGTTCAGTATACGTTATACTATTTTCAACCTTTTTGTAATGTGAATGTCATCGCTTTGATCCAACGACCTGAAACTACATCCTTAAGTCCAGCCTATCGCATACCAACAATGTTAGGTCAGCATTGTAAATTAAAAATTCTAAACAGAAAAACATCATAATGATGGAGAAAATGGTGGTAGAGAATAACAAAATAATCAGTAACAAATGCCAAACTGGAGTAACAGGATACAAAGTTTAGAAAAACACTTATTCGACGAAGATACGATCTATGTCATTTTGTTTGCCTATAAAGGTCACATTTGACCATGTTAATCGGCTAATTGCATTAATTCCGTGCCTTCTGTTATCTAAAGTTGAACAAAATGTATAGCTGATTTTACGGGCTCTTTGAGTAAAGTGAAAGCCATGGCCAGAATCCGACAAGATCAATGTGGGGAAACTCCGAAAACCGCCCTAAAATCAGACCGTAGAGTAGACTATAGTGTAGGATCGAACCAAGGCAGACCACGTCTTGCCATCGTGCAGCCATGTCAGGTGTACAGTGTTGCCAGTTTAGCTGCTAGATCAGATCACTGGCGTATTTGAGGGGAAAAAAATTTAATTCTAGTTTATTAGTTCCTCATGACGGGCTAATTATCATAATATGAAGTGCGTCACAAATTTCTGGCAGCATCTGACGTGTGCGTAACCAATAAAGAGAAGAATAAAACTTGAAACTACCTGGCAGATTAAAACCAGCGCACACTCTGCTGTAGAGTGAAAATTCATTCTGGAAGAATTAAACCTACTACTAAGCGAAAATGATCACAATGCGCTCATTGTCATCTGCCCTTGTAGCTTCAAAACGCATTTGTACAGGCACTACAGCGAACTTCCCCAATCCAAGAAGTGATGCAACCAGATAGTACTGCCTGAACAGGGTATTCCCTACCGTGCCTCGCTGAAGGCCTCGTAGTATCATGTCCCCAGCAACGAGTTTCCTACTCGGTAGCCGTACCGATTCACATATCACAATCCCTGCGAATTTATTTAGTTTTCTTCGCAGTATTTATAAACAAGCAGAAAATACCTCTTTGTTAATTTAAGATGCCTCCACAACTCCAGTAGAGATTTTGCGAAGTGTGGTGAAATGATGATTTGTTTAAGTACTAGTTAACTAAGGTTCCGAAAGAGAGTAGTAAGGCAAAGTGTAAATTTTGTAAATCCTATATTCACGCTAAACGCAGCGACCTTGTGCATTACACCAAAATATCATTCAACATAATTCCTCATGGAGCTGGTTGGACGAATTTGTTACATCATCTAAGGTAACCGAAGCAGTCTATCTGAAGCTTCCCTGGTCCTTTTTGTAACATGCCATTTATCAAAACATAATATTACGGAAGTATATTTAATGATAGTCCAGCTGCAGTTGGACTTAACAACAACAGAACAAAGCACAGTGCAGTGGTGACTTTTTTTTACCTCATTGTGAGAAACTTTCGTTGCACGATATAGGGGCCTTTTAGTATTCTTATTGACGAGTCTAATCACCAGTGTTAACAAAACGTTGAGAATTGCATTTGTCTATTTTAGTCGTAATAAAAAGATTTGACTTACACTTTTCTGTCAGTTTCCTAGTTATGAAACTGAGACACCGAAAATATCACTGCATATGTGCCGCAAATGTTACGTGACGAGAGTGAAAATAAATAACATGAAATGACTTGGTGTTGATAATTCCAGAATAACGGTAGGTATTAACACAGGAGTTCGTGTAAGGTCACGAAATAAATGTCCCAATCTCATCATTATTCGATGTGCATGTCATTCATTATAGTTAGCACTTTTTTTTTTTTTTTTTTTTTTTTTTCAACGTCGTAGAATTTCTCTCACGAGATACTAGCATCCGATTTGCTCTTTCTGCTGAACGACAGTGCTTGTACAAAGCTGTGTTTGCCGCAATGAAAAGTAAGCTGTCACAGGCGAAAGAGCGGATGCTCGAATTGTAGAACAATGGCTGGAACTCTCTTCTGTGTTTGGAATCACGATGTCAGATGAAAGGAATTATACAGCCTACATTCCATGTATCTAGCTGAAAAAAATGTTGCACTCTCATTTTTTTTCGTCCTCTTTTGGCTGAAGGGCAAAGGGGAGGTAGGTCATTTGAAACCTTGGCTGCAGATCCTTCTACAGAGTTTTAGTGGCGGGCAATGCAGAGACATTAGTCTTCCTAACACGCAGGAAGAATTTCTTGGCAGTGTGTCCTGTCTACTGGAGAAGAAATGGCATTTCGTAAAATGTACGTTACTCTGCTTTTTAAGTCATTCAGTGAATTTCAAGCAACACTTTCTGATAAAGTTTTGAGAAATATGTCAGGTACAGTAAGAAATATGTCAGGTACAGTAAATTTCAAATTCTTTGTGAGTAGTCAAGGAATTACTTACACCGATAATAAAAAATCAGGAAGGCCATAGCGAAACGATTAGTGGTAAAATTTAACGTAGATTTATTAAACGGGAAGAAACTTCTGAGCGTCTGTGTTTCTGAGTGGCGAATATGCTTCAGGCGTTATTCCGTTTGAATGTTTAGCGGATAGCAAATTCTTTACTAGTTTTTCCGTGCTCAAATATAGAGGCGGAAAGAATTTTCGGTATCATGAGCATTGTGACACAAACTACGCAATATAATTTCGTCAGAAGTGTTAAACGTAATAATTAGCCTACAGTAAAACTAGAGCTTACTCGCATGGGAAAGTGTTGTAAAAAGTTCAATCGGAAATATTAAGCAAAGCAGTTTACATTTTGAACTCCCATCGCACGTTTCAATATGGTGCGGACGTAAACATCAGCCTTCGCTGTTGGTCAGTGTATTGCCGCAACCCGATTTTCTGCTTTTACGTTCGCTGGCTTCGCCAACTCAAACAAAACTGTCACCCTCCAACCTAACGTAGACCTCAGCCTGCGCTAAGCCGGCCGCTGTGGCCGAACGGTTCTAGGCTCTCCAGTTCGGGACCGCGCTGCGGCTACTGTCACAGGTTCGAATCCTGCCTCGGGCGTGGATGTTTGTGATGTCCTTAGGTTAGTTAGGTTTAAGTAGTTCTAAGTTCTAGGTGACTGATGACAGATGTTTAAGTCCCATAGTGCTTACTTAGAGCCATTTGAACCATTTCAGCCTGCGCTAGTGATCAGCCTGACGCCACAGCCGAGATTTCAGGGAGAGATCCAATACCACACTTTAAGTGGAACGATGGCTACATATAAGAGTGACACAGCTGATAATCTGACGATCTGAACTGAATCTTCTAGAGCTACAGACATTTCGAGTAGGACTGCACACCTTAATTTCTGTCGATTACCGAACTGTAATTTGAAGCTGGTGATCGAACTACAATCGTTATTTACAGAGGTAGTTAACTATTTTGTTATCTTGTACGGTATTAAAAATGTATGGTAGATAAATGTCATTACAAATAGCGTTTTGGCTGAAATGGCTCTGAGCACTATGGGACTTAACAGCTGAGGTCATCAGCCCCCTAGAACTTAGAACTACTTAAACCTAACTTACCTAAGGACATCACACACATCCATGCCCGAGGCAGGATTCGAACCTGCGACAGTAGCAGTCGCGCGATTCCGGACTGAAGTGCCTTGAACCGCTCGGCCACCACGGCCGGCCAAATAGCGTTTTATTGCATGCTTTTTAATACTTAGAAATATAATACAATATTCGCACAGTCTAGTTTATTGCTGAACGCCTTTTAGCGGGACTGTTGCTACGAATTTGGCAATACGGAGCAGGAGCGCAGGATTTGTTAAGTTCTGTAAGATGGAATGTTGGGTTGCGAGCATCCCACAGGTTCGGATTCAAGGGGAAGTTGAATAAAAAATACAGACCTAACCACTGACGTAGATATATTATTAAGATTACATTCAGATATAAAATTATTTTTTCGTTATTTTATTGTAGCACGTTAAATGTACGCGTGCCCTCCCCACAACCTAACCCTGGATCTGCAGCTGTCAACTTCATAGTGTTTAAGAAGGCCCCAATTTCATGAGGGGACATATTTTCGATCTTAAAATGTCACTTTTTTTTCTTCTCTTCTCGAGTGATGCATTTGGATCCATAGACAAACATATTTCCAGTACAGCACAGCCATGCTCTGCAGTCTACAAGAGCTCTGCGGTGCAGAACTTAATTCAAATTCAACAAGTGGATCTTCTTCTCCCACAGGGAAATGGTGAACTGCTGTTGTGATTACGTTGTGCTGCTAGGGGAGTGGCCGTCCATGTGGAAATTCTGGACGGGTGTCGGGAAAATGTGCTGCAGCGACAGCGGTGTAAGCCGGCCGAAGTGGTCGAGAGGTTCTAGGCGCTTCAGTCCGGAACCGCGCTGTTGCTACGGTCGCAGGTTCGAATCCTGCCTCGGGCGTGGATGTGTGTGATGTCCTTAGGTTAGTTAGGTTTAAGTAGTTCTAAGTCTATGGGACTGATGACCTGAGATGTTAAGTCCCATATTGCTCAGAGCCATTTGAACCATTTGATAGCGGTGTAACATCCCGTGAACCACACGCGGATCCAGAAGGATATTACAGTGTGTTCCCGATTTAGGATGATTTTCTAAATGTGGTTGACCTTCGACGTTTGTTTGGTGTGGAGGAGGAATGAGAATGTTTTTGTTGTTGCTCGGTATGTAGGCTACTTTCACTGTGAGTTATTAATGTCGATACTAATTCTGTCTTCCTCTCGCCCTCCTCCCCCCTATCCCCCCCCCCCCCCCCCATATTTTAGCACGACATATACATGGGCTTTAATATAAAAAACAATAAATATATAAATATTTTAATACATTAATAATAATAATAATAATAAACATAAAATGTCTTTAAATCAGCGTTTATTAAATCACTATGACATAACTTCAAGAAGATTGCAAGTCGCGAGAATATATCACTAGAAAATCTGAGTAATTTTTATCTCATACAGCGTCATAATTCACACAGTATAAAATCGTGCGCACTCACCATTGAAGTGATGCCGTATGGTACACTTCTTTTTACTGTTCTCATGTTATATTCTGTTTCTGTTACCATAATACGGCTCATTTTACACAACCTCACCTAACAAACGATCTACTTCTGCTGCGATCCCGACAAATTCCAGCAACTCATTTCATTATTATCAAACAAACAAATAACGACACAGTTACGAAAAACTGATAAAAAATCTCATTGCTGTTACAAAAACGCACACTCGATTTTCTTCATTTATAGAATTGTAAATATGTAGAACAAATGCGATGAATTATCGTCTATAATGAAGCAAGAATGGTGTGATGTTAAAGCTTTCTTGCAAGACCCGATAGTGTATTTGTATTTTCTGTTTTTTGCAAAAAAGTTTGAGATTAGTCACTGACATGTACTTTAGTTCCGTACTTCGCCTTTTAAGGGTTGTCGAATACCGTTAAAGAAAGCGCTTGGTTGTATTGCAATAGCTAAGATTCGACGGTCTTCATCCTTATTTTCGGTCAAATACAGCAATGCACTTCGACGTCAACACAAAATTATTACACGAGTAGCTTCGAGCTCACGACCAACAGCGCGTAAATACGCCGCTATACGCCACTATCTCGACTTTTTTCAATGCGGCTATTGTAATGGATGCTAGGTAAACTGACCTCGGGCGGTTATCGAGGATGGGGCTCTTGCACGACGGCCTTTCGCGAGTATTGTGAGAGGCTATACTGCGAGATATATCACCATTTAGTCCGCTCTCCGACCCCCTTCCCAACCCGCATCCGTCTCTTGCGAGAAAAATCGTTCCCTGTATGAAATTTGTTTTTAAATTGTGTCTCAATAAACGAGTATCATGTACGAACGAGAGGGCATCATATTATTAAGCGACGATCCCGGAACCTGGTACCTATTGCACGGCTTCTAGGAGTAACAAAAATTTGGTTTTCAATATTTTGCGTAATCATTGACCGAATTAAAAAAAAATGGCTCTGAGCACTATGGGACTTAACTTCTAAGGTCATCAGTCCCCTAGAACTTAAAACTACTTAAACCTAACTAACCTAAGGACACCACACACATCCATGCCCGAGGCAGGATTCGAACCTGCGACCGTAGCGGTCGCGCGGTTCCAGACTGTAGCGCCTAGAACCGCTCGGTCACCCGGCCAGCCAAATTTTAAAAGAAATTGAATGCTGCCGTAGGCTACTCATTAAGAAGTACAATTTTATAACAAAAATTTAATACACGGAGAAAAGTGTAGCTAAAATTCAACAGTCTTCATCCTTATTTTCGGTCAAATACAGCAATGCACTTCGAAAACACAAAATTATTACACGAGTAGCTTCTACCTCGTGCCCAACAATACGCGTCCTCAGGCGGCGTAGCTGACAGCGCGGAAATACCCGTCTTCATTCATCCAAAATTTGAGAATGAAAGCACTTAGCGGCTTCCAACCAACTTTACACGTAATTTCAAACCTTTACGAAACTATTCCCCACCCATAATAATCACAAAATGACGAAAAGAAAAAAAGGTTGTCCGTTTACTGCATTTCGTGCAGTAAAACCTTAACATCAGACATGACGTTTTAATCTGTTACTTCTTTACTACTGAATCTATTCACAGCGCAATTTACACACTGTATCCACATATATCAATAAATGTACTTGCAAAATTATCATTGTTCAGGAGATATGACATCACAAACATTGACACGCGTTAAAAATTAGCTTTTGTTCAAAACGGAGCGCAAATTACTCAGACTGTATCCATCCAGTGTTTCATAATGAGAACACTTAGAGACTTCCCACAAACTTTAAGCATAATTTCAAAGCTTTTCCCGCTTACATGCTTAACGTCAAATATTTAACACATTAACCCATTTGTAAAGTAATCAGACGTTTGAAACTGTTGTATATGTGGGAGTTCGATTCTTTAAAGGATCGAGGATTTACTGGTAGTTTGAAGAAGTTTTACATTTCTGATCATTTAAACCAAGTCGCCAGTATGTGCAGCTTCGTTCAGATGTACTTACTTTAGATAAATTCATCATGTTCGAAGAATTTGCGGTTAGTGTTAGTATTGTCCGCAAGGTCATTAATATACAACGTGGACAGATAGACACCCAGTACACTTTCCTGCAGTACACTTAAGCTACTTCTACATCAGTCAGTGACTCATCTATTCAAAATAAGATGCTGCATCCGCCCTACCAAGAAATTCTCTGTCCAGTCACAAATTTCTCCTGATATCCCATAAGGACGTACTTTTTAACAAAAGCGTAGGCGTTTTACTGAGTCAAATACATTTCGGAAATGGAGAAGTACTACATCTATATGACTGTCTTGATCTACGGGTTTCAGGATGTCATGTGAGAAACGTGCTAGTTAGGTTTGTGTGATATATGTTTTCTCTATTCGTGCTGGTTGTCATGGACGAAGTCGTGCTCTTCGAGATACCTCATTATGTTTGAGCTCATAATACCCTATTAAGATTTTGTGGATCATTTCTGCTGCCCTTCTTGTAGACGGGTATGACATGTGTTTTCTTCCAACTACTGGGCACGGTTTTTTGTTCGAGTGGTCTACGGCAGATTATAGTTAACAGAGAACCTAACTCAAGCCGCAAATTGGGTGTAGAATCTAATAGGGATTCCATCGGACCTTGGAAATTTGTTCAATTTTAAACGTTTCAACTATTTCTCAACGCAACTGACACTAATATCTATTTCATTCATATTTTCAGTGGCACGAGGATTAAACTGGGGCCGGCCGGAGTGGCCGTGCGGTTCTAGGCGCTACAGTCTGGAACCGAGCGACCGCTACGGACGCAGCTTCGAATCCTGCCTCGGGCATGGATGTGTGTGATGTCCTTAGGTTAGTTAGGTTTAATTAATTCTTAGTTCTAGGCGACTGATGACCTCAGAAGTTAAGTCGCATAGTGCTCAGAGCCATTTGAACCATTAAACTGGGGCAATACTCCTGGGTTTTCGTTTATAAAGGGACATTTGTAAACAGAGTTAAGTATTTCTGCTTTAGCGTTGCTACTCTCAATTGCAGTTTCTGCTTTGTCTGTGAGTGACAGTATTCTAACTTTGGTGCCATTAGTGCCTTTAAATGCGACCAGATTTTTTTTCGGTTTTGTGAAATTTTTATGACAGTGTTCTACTACGGCAGTCGCTGAAGCTTCACGCATAGTTGTCTTGATGCCACACGCGTTTTATTCAGCATCTCTCTACCTGTAGCTCTACGCATTATTATACCTCTTATGCAGTAGTCTCTGTTTCTTTAGAATTTTGTTAATAGTGACTGTAAACCATTTTATATTTTCTAACACTAATAAGGAAATGCAAACAGTTATTAAAGGCTGATCACGTCAGACCAATAATTTGAATCCTGTGGGTTGTGATTTTGTAAATACTAGTGTTAAGGTAATATTGTTGTGGGGAGTGGTTCAGTAGAACATGATAGACTTGATGCAGTAAAATCGATAGTAGATGGTCACGTAACTCCTGGACAAAAGATCTTTTGTAGTGCGGACGCGAACTGGTGAGCTGCTAAGGAAACTGTATCGATGATGGTTCTCCGGTAACAAAAGAAAATTGTTGCAGCCAACGTTCTCGGGAGTGTTGTCTAGTTCGCAATGCAAATGCGGTAACTGAAAAAGTCCCGCCTCAGTTGGGAATCCCATTCGTCACTGTCGTACTCGGTTCACATTCGACTTGGAAGAACCGAACGATCTGTAACAGGTAGTATCTCAAAACAGTCCGCCCTGCCAGACAGGACGGGGAAATAATATGAACAGCGGCGGGAGAAACTGCAAGGAGCAGGCGTGGAGGTGAGGCGTGGATCCGCGGCACCCCCTCCTTCCCCCACCACCTGCGGCCAAGCTGTTGCCAGATAAACCACACGCAGAGTGATTCAGTCGGCGCTCGGCTGTAGACAAGCGGCAACGTAAGGGTAAGTACGTCTTTGAGAGCTTCGCGGTCACGTACCAAATATTCATCTGAGAACTTGACGTAACGCACCCTAGCTGTTAGGGACGCCGTATGCTTCGGCCAAGCACCCGGCTGTGCTCGTGTACTGTCTGGAATGTGGGATATCAAGCAATCTGCTGCGTCTAAAGAAAACAGTTTTATGTAAATGAAGCAAGCTATATCCGTGTCTGTACTTAGTTTACTAGCAACATTTTAATTTTGAGCGAAAAAATTTTAAAAAGAATCTATTTCGCATTAACGTGTTTTCTTTGCAATGCAATGTTTCTCGCGCGATTTTAAGAAAACTATTCGCAAAAGAAATTGATTCTTGCGCTTATTAATTTCGTATCGCCGCTTGATTATGAACTTGTTATCTTTTCTTTACTCGACGTAGTTTTTATGATGGAATTAATGAAGCAGTTCTTGGATAAATCATATGACCTTATGTTGATCAAATATAAAGTACATCTGCAACTACACTCCGCAAGGCACCTGGCGGTGTGTAGCGGAGGGTACTTCTGGTACCACTGCCTGATCCCTCCCCCTTTCCCTGTTTCGTTTGCAAATGGCGCATGGAAAGAATAATTTCGGTAAGCCTCCATATTAGCTCAAATTTCTAGAATCTTCTAGTTTTGGTCGTTTTGCGAGACGTGCATAGAAGAAAGTGATACCTTGTCCAACTCTTCCCAGAAAGTACTTTCTCGGTATTTCAGTAGTAAACTTCTCCGTGATCCGTAACGCCTCTCTTGTTTCGTCTGCCACTGGACTTCGTAGGGCATATCCGTAACTCTTTTCCGCCGACGAAACGATCCCTTGGCAAAAACGCGCCGCTGTTCGCTGTGGTATCTTGCCTCCCTCTTATCAATCCAAGCTGGTAAGGATCCCAGACTGATGAGCAATACTCAAATGTCGGTCGAACGATAATTTTGCAAGCCACTTCCTTCGTGGATGAATTACATTTCGTTTAATATTTTCCCTACGAATCTTATTGGCATCTGCTTTTCCTACTGTTTGTTTCATGTGGTCATTCCACATCAGACCGACCCTGATCGTTACTCCCAGACATTTTTTACGGTAGATAATGTTGGCCGCAGTTTGTCACCAATACCGCAGCTTTACAGTAGAAGCTTTCTTCTCGTAAGTTCAAATGGTTGAAATGGCTCTG
Source organism: Schistocerca piceifrons (assembly GCF_021461385.2). NCBI lineage: Eukaryota > Metazoa > Arthropoda > Insecta > Orthoptera > Acrididae > Schistocerca > Schistocerca piceifrons. The sequence continues at coordinate 277,625,042 of NC_060142.1, read as the reverse complement.
AGCACTATGGGACTTAACTTCTGAGGTCATCAGTCCCCGCCGGCCGGTGTGGCCGTGCGGTTCTAAGCGCGTCAGTTTGGAACCGCGTGACCGCTACGGTCGCAGGTTCGAATCCTGCCTCGGGCATGGATGTGTGTGATGTCCTTAGGTTAGTTAGGTTTAAGTAGTTCTAAGTTCTAGGGGACTGATGACCTCAGTAAAGTCCCATAGTGCTCAGAGCCATTTCATCAGTCCCCTAGAACTTAGAACTACTTAAACCTAACTAACCTAAGGACATCACACACATACATGCCCGAGGCACGATTCGAACCTGCGGCCGTAGCGGTTCCAGACTGTAGCGCCTAGAACCGCTTGGCCATCCCGGCCGGCTTCTCATAAGTAACCACTTTTTTTTTTTACAAGGACATGATCAATTTTCACTCCTAGTGCGATTCATCAATCCTCTGCAGGATTCTGACATTGCTATCTCCTTGTAGAAACCGCATCATATGCAGATAGCCTCATGAAACTTTGAACGTTATCCACTAGATCAATTACACAGGGTAATTCACGAAGATATACAAATATTTTAATATGTTATTCTACAAGTAAAGCTAAAGAAAAAAGTTCATATAAACATGTTTGGTTACGGAGTTACGGTAATAAAAGATTTTGCATTAAATTTAGCAACTTCGCTAATATGAGGCCATCGCAAAACTGTAGCAGGTTAAAGTAAAGCACGATTTCCATTTATATATTTATTTATAATATGAGACCATCGCAAGACTGTACCAGGTTAAAGTAAAGCACGATTTCCATTTATTTTGTTGTTATTGATCGGTGAGTCTAATAAAACATGTTCCAGGCGTGTATCTGCAGTAGTTTCTCAGAACAACCAGAGAAGCAAAGACGTAATTTCGTGAAATTTTTAATTTAGCAACTACTTGGCGCATACTGACCCTACGAATTAGCAGATGGGTTGAGGAAAGGCAAACTTACGTTCATAGCATTTGTAGACTTAGAGAAAGCTTTTGACAGTGTCGGCTGCAATACATCCTTAGAAATTCTGAATGTAGCTGGGATAAAATACAGGGAGCGAAAGACTATATACAGTGGGTAGAAAAACCAGACGGCAGTTATAAGATCCGAAAAGCAATAAAGAGAAATAGGAAGTGATACACGGTTGTAGCCTATTCCCAGTGTTATTCTAATGGAATGTAGTTGAAATAAATCAGGCAGTGCTGAGGGAATAGATTAAGAAATGAGACACTAAAAGTAGTAGAGGACTTTTGCTATTTGGGTCAAATGGCTCTGAGCACTATGGGACTTAACATCTGAGGTCGTCAGTCCCCTAGAACTGAGAACTACTTAAACCTAACTAACCTAAGGACATCACGCACATCCATGCCCGAAGCAGGATTCGAACCTGCGACCGTAGCAGTCTCACGGTTCCGGACTGAAGCGCCTAGAACCGCACGGCCACAGCGGCTGGCTTTGCTATTTGTGCAGAAAAATAATGGCCAAAGTAGAGAAGATATAAAATGCAGGGTAGCAATAGCAGGAAAAGTGTTTCTGAAAAAGAGGATTTTGCTAACACCTAATATAAATTTGAAGTGATGGAAATGTTCCTGAAGGTGTGTGTGTCTATCACGTGTAGCCTTGTATGGAAGTGAAACGTGACCGATTAGCAATTCAGACAAGAAGACAGAAGCTTTTGAAATGTAGTGCAACAGAAGATCGCTGAATATTAGACAGATAGATCGAATAACACACGAGGTGGTATTTGCACAAACTGGGGAAAAAGAAACATATGGCACAATTTGACTAAAAGAAGAGATCAGTTGATAGGACACGTTCTGAGGCATCAAGGCACTGTCAGTTTTGGTAATGGGATGAGGTGTGTAGCTGAGACGGAGGGGTGGGGGGATGGAGGGGTAAAAATTGTAGCGGGTGGGAGAAGTCACGTGCGGTAGATATGCCGAGATGAAGAGGCTTGCACAGGGTAGACTAGCATGGAGAGCTGCATCAAACTCTTCTTTCGAGTGAAGACCAGCACAAACGACATAATATATGGAAACCACGAAAAATGGCCGGGCGGAAATACCGGAAATGTGAAATGTCGGCCTCCCGAGGGTGACTTAACTATTGCGCCAACTCTCTCTCTTTCTCTCTCTCTCTCTCTCTCTCTCTCTCTCTCTCCGTCTGACTTCATTAGCAGAGGCTTCTCATTCCACTATCTTTTATGGTTGTGACAAGACGAAATTGTTACTTCCCTAGATGCAAGTGTTCTGTCTAGGTAAGAAAATATCCAGTAGCAAGACGATATTGCCTCCATTTTTAGTTTTTTGAAGATGTGACTTCCTTTGGGTGAACATCGTTATTTTGATTTCAAGTCAGTACTTTTTCTTACAGAGGATAGCATTTAATTCCCTAAGCATAATGGTTACAGGTACGTGCGGGATATACACACTCGTGACGATCCTGGCTTGGTGTTTCCGAAATTCTTGGATGCCTTCTGTCAGGTCGACTTGATAACAACTTCAGACATTTGGGGAGTGCTCAAAAATGTTTCATTTGCGTCACGTAGATTTTTTTTTGTTAACAAATCTACTGCAATTTCCGAGAATCGTGTGAACAAATATAAATCTTCCTCCGCCTTCCTTACTAAAGATTTCGTTTGTTCTTTCCATTTTATATCGCTTTGTAGTACTGCCTTTAGGTATTTAATCCGTGTGACTAACATTTCTCTTGTTTATATCACTATTTTATATTTCGGTACATCTAAGGAAAGCTAACGTTAAATATGTTTGTGGAAATACGAAGTCGTTCTGTATTTCCTTACAGTCATCCAGAGATAGTATTTTCCTGCAGATACGCGCATTGTCAGCGAACAATCTGTGTGCTGCATGCACTATATGATAAATCGTTTATATGTACAGTCTGGCAGAGTGAACAGTAGGGTATAAAAAAAGACAGAACTTCGAAACATATTTATTGAAACGCACGTTGAAAACAAAGAAAATTATGTGCTATTACATATCATATACGCCCTCTACTTGGTTTTAAATATAAGAGTAAACAGATTATGCCAAACTAAGCCACACTGCACCCCACAGTCACACGTTCACAGTGCGTGGGTTTGTCATGCAACCGAAGAGGGATTCCCTTGGTTAGACAGCGCTCAGTAATTCTGTTTATTTACACCCCTGTCTAGTTGAAAATGGGTCTCATTCCGACACCAGCAAGTTGTTTGGCATCTGCGGGTCAGCTGCTAAAAGTTCCAGGAAGTGCAAAGCGAATGTTCATCGGTCAACATTATTTATTCGCTTAGTTTCTGTACGACCTGAAGTTTGTATTTATCACGGATAGTGTGCTGCGAGTAACGATGTGACATTGTTATTCAGCGCCAATGCATGTCTGCCTGCAGAATGGTGACTTCGGATGACAGTTCGACGCGCCTCCTCCACTCGTCCCGCTGTGTCCTTCGTCACCCTGGACTTCTCTTACTTGCGCAGGGTACAGCAGCCCTGAATTCTTGCACCGCCGTACAATCGTCCGATGATCTGGGATTTTATCATGTCGTTTCGACTCGGAAGACAAAAAGAGTCTCTGAACTGTGATGGGAGACTCGTTATTTTTTAAATACGCCTCGACGGGGAGTGCTTGATACCCTGAACTTCACAAGGTCATAATTAAAGCGTGATTGTGCTCTTCACGAGGGTTCATCTATAAATCTGAACTAGGATAGGGGCTAATTGCGCAGTATATTCTTTGTAAAATTTAATAAGAATCATGCAAGCCCTTTTTTATTCTCTATTTTGCCAAGCTCAGTCTCTGCAGTTGGTTAAGTTTAGTGAAGTGTTCACCGATGGAAAAGTTAGTGTCGTTTAAGCGTGTGCAGCCCATGGCAAAGTGCACTGCTCAGTGCTCATTGCACGCAGCGTTGAGGGCACTACAAGGCCTCCCTCACATTACGAAAACAGCCGACGCACGACGAACGTATACGAACACTCCCCCTTCTCTCTAGCGCAGCCCAAGTTCAAAGAACTTAGAGAAGGACGCCGAAGTCAGCCGAGAGAGATTCTGTTCAGCGTTTGCGACGCATTTGACAGGGTTGTCAGTGCAGTCTTTAAACTATGGTTGGCAGTCTAGCGGGCACCCTATTCACAAATATTGCGAATGGCGCATGGGAAGAATGACCGTAGGTAAACCTGCGCATTAGCTCTAATTTTTCGGATTTTCTCATTGTGGCCATTTTGTGAGATATATGTGGGAGGAAGGAGTGTACCACAGTCTAACATTAGACTGTGGAATATACTGTCAGACTCTTTCCAGAATCAATTATGCGTCTTGGCGAAAGTGCTTCCCAATTAGCGTAAGGTCGCTCGTGATACGAGCCTGTGACCCGGAAACGTAATAAGACAAAATATGCACATGAGGAAAAAAATTAATCACATGGTCGCCTGACAGTGACATCTTAATTCCTGACCGTAAAGTACTAAGGATTTAAAATTTTCGACTGCAGTTTCCAAGAAGACACTGAGCGAATAACATCTAACAAACACAAAGCTATATACACAGTTCTGGTGGCAAGTAAAGTACCGATATTTCAATTACGGAATTATTGTGACAAGCTACAGATAATATTTTTTTCCATTTTTAGACATGTTTGGAATTCTATATAGCGTTAGAAATGGTAGGAGTGGTCGATGAGGTATCGGGTATCTAGAGATTGTTTCTAATTCCCTGCCCGAAGTCTACCACCAAGCTTCAGAATTACAATTAAAATTAGCTGTCTTCTTACTACAATCGCTTGCTTTCCACGAGCATTTGGTATTCATATATATGCTGATAAACGCGGCAATGAATTGTCTGGAGCTTCGACGCATATCAAACATTTCATAATAAAGTTTGCACGCAAATACGGGGATCTGTAGACACATGACCGGAACTAATTTCGTGTGCCATTTTTGTGGCGCCCTCCTTTCCATCCGCTGCGATTTGTCAGTGGGTGTGATTTGCGCTCACAGATGTGAACAATTCTGCCCAAATTTTCAAATCCAACTGCCAAGTTAGCGCACGTCTTGATCTGTACAAATGTCTGTTTCACAGCTACGATAAGCCTGCGAAACGCGGAGATGTAACCTCGCGCGGATAGAGGGTTGCGTCGTGACCGGCGTTTACGGGCGAAGTGTGATCACTGCTGTTACTCCGCTGAATTGCTTTGGTTGGTGTTTGGTGGTAAAAATTTCTTTGTTAGTTTTTTTTGCATGTAGCCGGCTTAGAGACGCGTCGCCGAAGGAGGAAATAGTCTTGCTGGACTGGTAAGAAACTGATAGCCTATTATGATACTTAAATTTTGAAGGAGTAATGTTTACGTTATTATTTGTATAGTGGCTAATGACAGTTTAAATTTCGGCGGTAAATGAGCGACAACTTGTTGATTTCGTAAGTGAAACCATTTATAGTGAAGAAATGTTTGAAGTATGTACAGTTCGTAATGTTCATGGAAATTTGTTGTAATAGTGCATTTTTAAATATATTGTGTGGCTAAGTGATATTTATGAGTTTTGTGTCAACCTTCTACTTTCAAAGTAAACACAAATCGTGCTGTTTTTGTGATGTGTGCTTGTAAAGTGAGATGGAGCTGGTGGATTGGCGAAATTTTAAGGATCTGTGGTACTTGTTTGCAGTTGCATAGTCGCGTGCCCAAGCATTTTTGAGGGGTTACTGTGAACCATACCGACGCTATGCGAAATTGAATTCGCGGTGTTATGAATTCGCTCGAGTGACTTCCCGCAAAAACGAATGTTTCTGGTGGCAGATTCATTAGTACGAAAGGCTGTCAACTTTTCTGCACATGCGAGAGAAGTTAAAACCGAATTATATGTGAGGAGTAACAGATTATTTACAGACGTGACATTTCGATATGTATGGGAAAAAGTAGTTCTCATTAAGCCGAAGGAAAACTCACTGATTTATCGTAGTTTTCTTGTGCTTTTCAGAGCCCAAGAGAGAGCACACTGGTGGATGGATATACTTATGGTGTCATAGCAAAGGCTTCGTTGCTATTTATTGTTGGTTAGCAATGTGTGGACGAGTGTTCGTTTATGTAGTAATAGTAGTGTTTTGTAAATATAGATATCAAGTGTGTTTCCTTCTTTCCAGGCGCCAGTAATGGAGCTCGGTGAAAACCTTTATGAAGGTTGTGATCAGCTGAGTGTTTCGTAAGTACAAATACAATAAAGCTTCAGTAAATCTAATGTCTGGCATTATTATCCATTTGCCAACTGGACGTCACTCAGTCATTGCCCTGTATAAAAAAGACACTGTTTTCTATCTTCATTGTGTATCATTGAAATTAAGTAATTCTTATAATTGTGATGTGTAGAAACTTTTCCATTGGATGATTATGTCATGTGCACTGACACCTGGATGAAATTTAGGAGTGAAAAAGTTCTATGGTATTTATGCAATTTGACTGTAACTACCACAGCACAGTACATCAGTTAGCTTGGGAAAATAATTGTAGAATTCGTAAAAGAGCTGTTATCTATCCTTCTAGTTAATAGTTTAAAATAGAAAATGTTTCCTCACAAACAGTGATGTTCATTTCACTTGAATTACTATATTTTCTTCAGAAAGAAGTTGTTTGCAACTCAACTATTTTCCGTTTTAACAAAATTTTTGCAGTAAGTACCTAAGGGACCTGAGTGAACTGAAGCTAAGTTTTACGTCTACATGCATACTCTGCAAACCACTGAGAAGTGCATTGCACAAGGTACTTAGCAGTATACCACATGCTGTTCTTCCCATTATAATTCTGTACGGAGTGCGGGAAGAACGCGTGCTGCAATTAGGCTAGTCTAATGTTGTCTCTATGGGAGTGATACATAGGGGGCTGAAGAATATCTCTAGATTTTTCATTGAATATTGCTTCTTGAGATTTTGTAAGCAGGCTTTCACAGAATAATTTGCGCCTCTGTTCAAGAGTGTTAATTCAGGATTTTCAGCATTTCTGTGACACTCTCCCATGTGTCAGACAAATCTGTGACCACTTGTGCCATCCTCCTTTGTATGCATCCATTCCATTTTAGTCCCATCCACATGAACATTATTCTGAGATGAAACCCACTGTTTATTTGTGAACAGTCCTTTGTAAACTGACAGCATTTTCCCAGTGTTTTGGTAATGAACTGAAGTCTGCCATGTGCTTTACCTACAGCTGAACCCAACTGATCATTCAATTTCATATCCATACAAATTGTTAAACTTAAGTATTTGAATAACTATCTTAGGATACTATGTCTTCTTTGTTAGTGAAGTTCATAAGTTTACATTTCTGAACAACTAAAGCAAGTTGCTAACCTCTGCATCTTTTCAATATCTTATCAAGATCTGACTGAATATTTGGGCAGCTTTTATCAGATGGTACTTCATTATAGAAAATTGCACTATCTGTGAACAGTCTGCAGTTACTATCAGTATTGTTTGCAAGGCCATTAGTATACAGCAATGGCCTCAGCCTACTTCCCCCTGTCACATTTAATATTCATGCAAACAAAGTTGACACAACTCGGTGGCTGATGGAAGTGACTGTATATGGGAAGTGTCGTTATTATCGCTCCTGTCTGCCACCGCGCAGAATGTCAACTTTGTTTGTGCATGTAGTAGAGGTACTTCTACGTCTGCCAATGACTCACTACGCAAGACAACATGATGTGTCCTTCCTACCACAAAATTCTCAATCCAGTCACAAATTTGGTTAGATGCCTCATTTATTCATACTCCTGTTAATAAACATTTGTTTGGTACAAAGTCAGATGCATTTTGTATATAATAAACTGCATCCATCAGTTTGAGTTGATACATGGCTGTCAGCATCTTGTGTGAAGAAAACGCAAATTGTACATCAGAACCCATCCTGGTTGGAATAGAGATGGTCATTCTGTTTGAATACATCATTATGTTTACACTCTGAATATATGTTCTAGGACTACAAGACAGACATCGGTGAGATTGGACAGTGATTTGGGGACCACTTCTGTCACCATTTCTTGTATCGTGTGACCTGTGCTTTTCCCATTTTCTGGGCAGCAGTTCTTTGGGCTAAAGTTATGTATTGGACACCCCTCCCCCAATCATGGTTGTGGGGACAGAAAACAGTCAACAGGGCAGCCCAAGGTGTAGATTAGGTTGGAAGGTGACAATCTGGTTGTGAGTTGGCAAAGCAGTGAAAGCAGAAAACGTGGTTGTGGTAACAGATTGACGAGGAGCAAAGGCTAATGTTTACATCTGCACCATATTGAAAATTGCAAGGGGGTCCAATATGTAACATTTTACTGTGTTTTTTTAAGGGTACCTACAGTATATTATTAATAAAATGGAGCTTTCGTAGCTGCAAATTCTGTATAGAATCTGACAGGCCTCCCATTGGGTACAGGAGCCATTTTTAATTTTAGCTGTTTCTGTACGTCACTTGACATCAGTATCTATATCATTCAATTTTGAAGTGGTGCAAGGATTAAAATGGCAGTACATCTGTACCTTCCTGCATAAACATACATTTGAAGACAGTGTTCGGTAGTACTGCTTTTGCAGTTTCACCATCAGTTTCTGTTCCTCTGTTTTCCTTGAGAATGTGGGCACTTAAGTTTTGTAATGTGGTGTTGGTACTGTAGCCAATTTGCCCAAGGACCAGTTTGTAAGACCCTGGGGGGGGGGGGGGGAATCTCGAATTTAGTAAATCATTGTATCTAACCTGTAACTAGCCATCCTGACAAAAGTTCTTTTAAAGAAATCTTTGAATGTAAAACTTAAATTTCTCTATTTATTTAATGTTATGCATGTTTTGTATGTACTGCAAAAATGGTGATGAGCATCAATAGATTTCATTCATTTAACACGTGGAAAGTTTACAAATATATCTGAACGTTACCACCCTCTACCCTTAAGTACCATGGTTGTATTCTTGTTTTGTGTGGCTAAAGGTTTGAAGTTACAGTACGGAATATTATTAACATCAGTTATTATTTGATTGTAAATGTCATTTATATTCAACATTATTCGTTTTAAATAATTATTGTTTTTCTTTCAGGGAGCAAGAAGTGAGCAGCAGCCAGTCATTGTCGGTGAGTTTACACTAAACTTTCTCATATTTTGTGTTACTTTATTTAATCAATGAAAAGAAACAATCAGAATCTTCAAGTCTAAAAACTGAACATGCATAGAGTTACAATGACTGTGTGTACCCCATTTGATTATCAAAGAACACTAGGAATGTAATGAATGCCTGCAGAGAACTCCTCAAACAAGCTGTCAGTGATGACACATTACAGGCGAGGGTTATGACATTAAGACAAAAGTCTACTCATTATTGTGGACTGGCAGTTGATCTCCATGATCAAAATAAACTCAAGAAGCTGTGTCAGAGTGACGCTTGCTGTTTTTTTATTTTTTTTTATTATTTTTTGACATAATTGGAATTGCATATTTTGAATTTTTGTCTCAATGTTGCGTCAGTCAGTTGCCATTCCTCTTACAGTTTTGAAAAGATAGCATGAAAAAAAAAGTTACGAAAAGTTAACACTTGTGGCAAGAAGTATATTCCTTCACCACTGTTGTGGCCCCACCTGATCACGCAGCTTTCACAATTGGCAAAGGTTGTGAAACTGTTTGTTTAGTGTATCACCTTGCAAAGCACGAATGTACCCAAAGTTGTTACTCCATATAAGTTTGTATAGGAATAAAAGTATGTGAATCGCAAATCTCAAAACAATTGGTCAGATTTTTTTACGTATTTGGTTGCTTCTCGGAGTCACAGTAAAGATGTTTGATCACTGACCAGATTATGGCTGTGAAGGGTAGATAGTTTTTGGTTCCACAGTGTCATTCTGATTTTTGAAGAAGCTGGCATTTCCAGTCAGTATAAAGAGTCCACATGTGATACGGTTTGCTATCCTGTTGCGGTGAGTCCATTGTAGACTCACATTGCTGAGGACTCATGTTTTGTGATAAAAATCAGATTACAGTCCACTCTGTCTCCCTGCTGCCCAGATTCATCCTAATGATGTTTTTGTATTTAAAAAAAAGTGTTAAAGAAAATTGATTTGACGCCTTTGACATTAAGAAGTGTTTGTACAGGCATTGAAGGACATTTCTAAAGGAAGTTTTCTGAGGTTGCTTGGTGAAGTTGAAATGGCACCAAGGGAAGTGTGTGATTAGAGGAGCGGAGTGGAGTACTTTGAAGACAAGGACTGAGGAACTGTAAGTTGAATGAAACAGTTTGCTTAACTTATTTGTGAGACCTTGTACAAAACTTATGATTTCTGAAACAAATTGATCAGGAGAGCAAAACTGTTAAACTGTTTCCCATCTTCTCCAGGCTGCAGCCAACATCTCCTTAGGAACCTCTTTAATTTATTTTGGGTGCCGTTTGAGGAAAATTCTTTTGACGAAGTGTTGAAAAGGCATAGTGACACAGAGACTTAAAACACTTGTCAGTGAAATTTGTGTGTTAATCCCAGCACTATTTAAGGATATTAGATGTTTAGCTCAGTGCTTGAAGAACATATTCTTGTTCATTTAAATTGGAGTATACTTTTCTTTCTGGATGTAAGACTGAGCGAGGTGGCACAGTGTTAAGGCACTGGGCTCCCATTCAGGAGGATGGTGGTATAAATATTCTTCTGGCCATCCAGATGTGGGTTTTCTAGAGTTTTCTGTAATTGCTTATGCTAAATGCTGGGATGGTTCTCTTGAAAACAACAGGGCTAATTTCCTTCCTGAGGTAGAGTTTTTACTCCACTCAGTAATCATGTTGCTGTCAACAGTGCTGAAATGCTAATCTTCCTTCCTTAAAGGTTTAAGGTAGTTATGCTTGAGGAAGAGTTCTCACATATTTAGAGTTACTATTTAGAATTTTTGTGACATTAATATTAGCTTTCTTTTTTCTGCACTTAAGCTATTTGTGTGTTAAAATTTTTATTTCTAGAGGCAATCATTTTATACAAAAGCATGGTTTTATGGCGATATATACTGATAAAATTCTGTTGGGCTTGTTGCTGCCATCATATAGTGACACTACCACGTGTGACATCAGGTGATGCCCAGTCCAGCACATTATAAGGTAATGTTCTAGCTGCAAGAGCACTGTACCTGCTTTAACCTTCTGGTGGCCAGGACCCAATCTGTGCTTAGCTGCAGACTGCTGTCTTATTGAGTGTGTTTTTAGAAATGTGTTGTTTGCTTCTTTTATGAAGCTACCCCAGAATTTTTTTGTCTTTTTAGTAATACATGTGTCATTGAGTGTAATTCAGTGCCTGATTTCCAGAGCATACTCTCCTACTGCAGATTTGTCTGAGTTGTGAGGTCTACATCACCTTTCACATAGCTTGTTGTGGAAAACAGACACAGAATTCCATTTGACAAAAGATCTATTATCAGGTGGACAAACGGTTTCTGTGAGAGTCGTAAAAGAAGTGATTCAGTTAAAAATTTCTGAAAACCTTTCAATAAATATTCTGTCTGCAGTTAAGTATAGCTTGGGACCCAAGCTTCAGAAGGCTGAAGCAGTCATAGTGGTCTTGCAACCGAAACATTACCATATATGGTGCCAGACTGGGCACCAGTGACATCACAGGCAATAGTGCCACCATATAAGAATGACTTCAGCAACCACATGTCGCACATCACCTGACAATGGCTGTAGAATACTTGGGCAAAAGCTTGTGGATTTTAAACCTGTTGACATCATTGTAAACCTGAACAAATTTCATCACTCACATTTCTGGTTTTACATTAGTATCTTTGATCATCCTGACCATTCATCCCCAGTTAAATAAGCAGCATGGGATGACCAAGGTCACAAACTTTGTGTATATGCTTTTATCTCATAGATAAGAATAACTATTACTCATCTTTTGCAGCTGAATTTTTAATGAAACCTGTTTTGCCAAGTTTATTTAGACCCTTTTTTGGTGGTTTATATGCCAGTAACAATATAATGAAACGGATAGTCCCTACTCACCATATAGCGGAGATGCTAAGTCGCAAACAGGCGCAACAGAAAGACTGTTGGAAAGTGAACTTTCGGCCAACAAGCCCTTTGTCGAAAATAGACAACACACATACACACAGTCATGCCAATGCAGTGCACACACATGTGATCACAATCTTTGGCAGCCGAAGCCTGACTGTGTTTCATGTATGTCCATTGGCTCCCATGTAAGTACTTCTTGAGTCAAGCTTCTGTGGTAATTTATCACGCAACTGAATGTGACAACCGGATCCAGAAGTACTTACACAAGGCCCAATGTAAATGACACACACACACACACACACACACACACACACACACACACACACACACACACACACACACACAAACTGAAGGAGCTGTCTAAAACAATGTTGAACGAAACCATTATGACCACTACCTCCAGTGAGATTGAATGCCAGTTGATAGCATTGCAGACATGTGATGGTGTAAGAAAAGTATGTATGGTTGACTGTTTGTATGCATCTATGGAAAGTGATTGAAGAATGATGAAATAACAAGTAGGTGACAAGGTGTTGAGCATCCACACGCCTTCACAGAATGCGGAGTTTAGAGGCTAGGACATCCTGTAAAACAGGATGGGTGCCAATCTGTAGTAGATGTGACAGATAAGTACAATGTTGGTGCAGACACAAATGTTTTGGAGTACACTGTTCAGTGAAAGTTGTTTAATATGGGGCTCTGCATCAGACAGCATCTACATGTTCTTATGTTTACACAGTGACATTGTTAATTACAATTTCTGTCATGTCAGGTTTGCTATCATCCAGAGGCACAGGTGCACCAAACATACACCACGCCTCGGACACAGACCATTCTGGGTAGTGCTATGTGGGTAGAGGGCTTTCACCTCGGCTTCTGTGGGACAACTGGTAGTAATTGAAGGCACCGTGGCAGCTATGGGCCTACATGAATATTGTTGCAGACCACTTCCATCCCTATCTGCTTGATTTGATGCCTTCCTTGACAGTGGTGGCTGCTTCCAGCACAATAACTGCCCATGTCACAAGGCCAGAATCGTGCTACAGTGGTTTGAGGAACATGACTGTGAACTCATATTGACTTCTTGGCCACCATATTCGCCTCATCTGAACCTGATGGCATACTAATGGGATGCTATCGAGCAGTAGCTCTATGTCGACAAATAATCTATCGCTAATTTATGGGGATTGCATGACCTTTGCATAGACATTTGGCGCCACATACCTCTGCTAACCTACAAAGGACCTGTGCAACATGGAATCTCTGCTGTATTATGTTCCAAATTGGGACCGACCAACTAATAAGCAGGAGGTGATAATGTTGTGGCTCAGCAACATAAGTGTTAAATGTTTGGTATAAGTGTTAAATGTTTGGTATAAGTGATAAGTGTTTGGTTAAAAACAAAAATAAAAATCCAATTGAAAAATAGAGATAATAGCTATTCCTACCTACAGTATAATCAAAGAGAAAAAGTGACTGTAAACATTAGTGATGTTCATCAAATGTACGCATGTACCAAAATTTACATACAATAAACCAGCCATCGTAATATTTTGTAATTTTGCAAGTGGCCAGGGCACCACAACAAAAATAATTTCTTAAATATGCTGCTTCTGCAAGCATTTATTCTGAAAAAAATGTTATATCACTCTCATTTTAAAATTATGTAATGACTGTAGCACAAATTTATATTGTGAGCTCAGAGAAATGTTTCATACACTCCTGAGCAAGATCACACTGTCCTTGTAGTAGTTGATGGTCTGGATCCCTCAGAAACTTCATCTCCTTATCTCATATGTCTTCAGTGTTGACAATCTTGAACAGCCTAAAGGCTAGACATGAGCTTGTTAACGTCTAACAAATACATCGAAGGACACAAGTCACTACAAGTGTAATATGGTTTCTGGCCCTAAGCCGAGAATGTATTCAAACAAAATGTCTGAATATGGTTTAGTTTTATGAAACCAAATTTCAGAATTATAACAAGTGAAAATCCTTTATCCATGACTTGGGGGGGGGGGGGGGGGGGGGGGGCAGGCAAACAACCATACAGACATTTTCAATATGCTTGGATGGAACAGAATGTCTGTGTCAGTTCCTACAAGATATTAAAATATAGTGTAATGTTTCTCTTTGATTACCTAGTTTGCAATAATACTTCAGAAGATCATACTAGTTTTTCTGTTTTCAGGAAATGCTTGTATCATCGCGGACAGAGTACTGTCTTGAAGACGCATATACAACAGAAGAAAGTTTAACATGGCCAGCAGCGATGGGGTTAGGGCCACTTTGTGTAACATCAACTACAACAACAGCAACCACAAATACAGCATCAGCTTCCTTCCCAGCTACTGTTAAGCGACCTCATACTGATGCTTTTCCTGGACAATATGATTTTGATATCCAACCATCTAGACACCAAGAGGATGCTCATTGGGTGGTATGTTTCATAATGAACAATGAAAACTCTCAAAAGTGAATTTTCAAGGTTACTTCAAACTTTCGCAGTACATTTGTACTATCTTGGTATCATTTAGATCTCATCCTTTGTTGTGATATGCATATTTTTGGACAATGTGGAAATTTTAAGCTTTATAGTATCTTTTTGGGGCTATTTTGTTAAGCAACTGATTCTTGTTGATAAAATTATTGATATAGCCATCCAAAACAAATATCTCTCATTTTGAAAGTGATATTAATGGGTGCTGTATTAATTTCACCCAACTGTTAGCTTGAGCTGTGGTGCAGGGATGTTATCAACAGAAATGGGAAAATTGTCCATCTATGAACCCAGTCATACAAAATATTTGCAACACACACTTTGAGGACAACAGCATTTACTGAACACCAGTGAACTTGTGTAACAACAGAGTAAAATTTGCTATTAGTCCCTAAAAACAAACAATTATAGCTCTTGGTGGAAAGTGTTTAAGCCATAGCTCCACATAGAAATTAACATTCTAATTCACTATGCATGCATATTGTATGACACTAAGAAAAGCTGCGTCTTGGCTGGTGGTGGTGGAAACCATACACTTAGACATATGAGGTCGATGCACCATGTGACACAAGTCTAAATCAGTTTATGTAAACAGCAGCAACAATTGTAGTTCACTTGGGGAGGCTTTTGGATTATAGTGATTGAAAGGGTGTTTGCCACTGGTCATCCTTAAATTGCCAGCTACAGAAGTTCACGACTGGTCTTTTATATCAGCCGTGTCTCCATCGCATGCACCTTTGTCGTGCGTGTGTGACATTGCATTGATGGATTCTTATCTTCCATTTTTCACATCCAGCAGGGTTACTAAATCCCTCCCCAATGAACTGATATGTGGGGCCATTACCTGCTGACCAGTGTGGAGGATGAAACTGGTAGCTGGGCAGTATCATGGTGAAAGGTTCCTGTGTGACATCCGGGAGTGCTGGCGATTCTAGTGTGGCTGGATGTTTGTGGAGAGTGCACTCTTATCTCGTAGTAGGGGGGATCAGGCAGCCCTCTAGGACTAGAGAGAGCTACAATGTGGTAGTGATACTGAACTCCCCAATGAGAGGAGGTCAAAACCTGGATGCTGTTTCAAGAATTTATTGTGGTGCCAGTGCAGCATCCCACAAGTTGTAGCCACCAAGACTATCTGGATCCACCCCAAATTCAGCTCAGATGTGTGTACCCACAATGGTGCATTTCACACGGAACAGTGTGGCTGCGTCTCCTTCGCATTGTATGTTTGGGAACAAGATCCCAAAGTGTCCTGTTAGGATGACCATGAAGGTGCTGTGACGGGTTACAACCATTGAAAAGGGTGAACCAGTAAGAAACTAAGGATTTTAGTGCTGAAGCAGATGCACCATACCCTGGAGCTCTTAATGTAATTGTGAATTCTTTTTGTTAACACATCTGAGGCTGGGTGAAACATGGGAGTAGCAACATGTTTAATCCTATTGCAGGTGCAAAACCTTTTGAAAAAAAATCATTTTGAATTGGGGACCACTGCCAGTTACCAGCATGTGAGGTTCACTGTCTGTTGCAAAGATCCTCTAAAAAGATCTCACTGTGGTCATCGTTGGCTGCTAGAGGCATACAACATATGGGAAATGGGAGGAATGGCACACAACAATTAATCACCTGGACCCGAAGGAAGTACCCATGTCGGCATGAATTCAGTGCCACAGCTGTGGCACAGGCCACAAGAGAGAACGATTTGGGTGGGGCTGACAGGTGTGCCTGTTGAACCACCTGTGCAACGTCATCATCCAGATAAGATCAATAGATATTGCAACATATCAGTTGCTTAGTGCTTGAAATTCCCGAATGGGACTGATGCAAGAGATGGAAGCCCCAGTATTGCTGGGAGGATGGCTGCTCTTCCCAACGCGATTCGTCAGCTTCTGTAAAGATCACAAAACTTTGCAAAACCAGATGTTGGTGCTGTTGATGGAAAACGAAAGGTGAATGACAAGTGGTCTGCATCTGAGAGCTCAATAGGCCAACCCAAGGGACATGTGTAGGACCTGTTGAAGAACCAGGTCACACTTAGATGCAGGAACTGTTCAAGCAGTTGTTCCAGTTGGCTGTCTAACCGAAAATACTGCCCCCCCCCCTCCCCCCCCCCCTCCCCCCCCCCTCCCCCGAGGGCCCACAGCTCTTTCATGGGTACGTGTGTGGCACACATTCGGCCCCGAGCTGTATGCATTCCCTTCCCCATATCCATTCCTTCCCATCCTAGCTCCTCCTCATGCTGTTTCTGTCCCTTTTTTCTGGTCTCTTCCCACCCCCCACCCCCGCCCCCCTTTCCTTCCCTTACGTTTTCTGTTTCCATAAAGTGAACCATTTGGGGAAGAACTCCCTCTCTAGGGCTCCATGGTTGTTTCCTCTTCCCTCTTCTCTTTCCACCCTTCCTTCCTCTCCTAGCCCCCACACCTTCACCTGCTAGGTCACCAGTATGTGTAACCAGTTTGCGTGATGGGGCTGTTATGTACCCATCTGACAGCATCCCCTGACAACACAGGGATCATTGTCACTGCCTTGTTTATGCCTGGGAGTGGTTGTTCTTGGGACATTGGAATTCCTGACAGTGACTGCTGGACCAGGTGGCTCTAGCTGCAACTGGATGGTGCCTGCGGGGTGAGTCCCTGATTGGAGTGGGTGGTACCAGGGAGGATACTCTGTGCATGAAGTATGCTAAGCTCCTTAATTCTGGCCACTCTTCCATAGCTGTTTCTTCAGACAGAAACAGTTCTCTCTCTGCTTCTACTTTTGCGTCGAAAAGGAGGGGGGCCAGGCCTGCCATCTTGAGGCATTGAGGCAAAATCCTTTCCCTGTGACTTGCTCACTCCAGTACAGATGCAATGGGGGTACTTTCGCCATCAGCAAACCTACCTACTAACCCCCCCCCCCCCCCCCCTCTTTTTTTTTTTTTTTTTTTTTTTTTTTTTTTTTTTTAAAGAATATTTCGATGACAAGTTTTCTAAAGTTGATCCGCTTAGTAGGATGTGATCTCATTCTCTGCTGAGTAAAACTTCTTTTACCAGTCAGTTGACTTCCCTTTGTGCTTGCGAGCACTTAGGGGATATCCCAGTAAGTATTACCTCTCACCAGTCTTTAAATATGACCGAGGGCATTATTTTTCACAGTTCCTTCTCCTTCAGTCTGATGAGGAACTCAGGACTAACCTGGCACGACGTGGCATTTATTTCGTACAGCAAGCCCGCAGAGGTTCTAAGAACTATCACTTTGATGCTGGCACTTTCATCCTGTCTTTTGAGGGGGTATCCTTCTGGAAAATGTCTTAAGTTATGGTTTGCCATTGTGACATGAAGCCCTAAATGTTGTCTCCCACTCACTGTTTCTAGTGTCTCCGTTTTGGTCACATGTGATGTGAGGTGAATCCTATTTACAGTGGCAGTTGTCCTCTCAATGTGAGGAATTCTTCCACCCACTGCCCAAGTGAGTTAACTGTTGCAGTCCACATTCTCCTTGCTTGCTGTATTGCCTGACCTATAAAAAGGAAAGGAAGATTCAGGAGTTCAAAACTCTCAGACCATCTGTCCTACTCTGAGGTCTGACAGAAATTCAACTTTCTCCACCCTGTATCTTTACTGCCCATTTTTGCTTCTGTTGCATCCTTTCCTCCTCCTCCTCCTCCTACTCGTACTCCTTCTGCTCCTTCCGCCTTAACTCCATCCTCTTCCCCTTTCCTCCTCTCTGGCAATTCCCATTCCCACCCCTCGCTGGACTGCACCTTCTCTTCGGCTGGAGAAGAAACCCTCTCCTCAGGCACCCACTGGGGATGGGGCTGCCTCTGTGAACCTCCCTTCACGATGTCTGCAGCACAGAAACTCTGTTATTTCAAGTTGGATGCGGAACCCATGCACAGTGGGCCTCAAGGCCGCTACTTGTCTTTCGGATCCTGATATTGCTTGGGGACTTTCTGTCTTTTCAATCACATCTCCTCTTGCCCTCTGAAGGAGAGGAAGAAGATGCGTAATTCTTGGGATGAAACCTTGCTGACATCCCAGGGTCTGTCACTCCCTCCTTTGTAATCATGTTCTGATCTTACACTAGAGAATGTCACTCTGTGCTTACCGGTGACAGACGCTGACTCTACAAATAACTGTTTCTGGCCTGTTTGACGTCCATATGGGCTCATCTAGTACTCTCCTCCAATGGGACTGTAATGATTCCTATTGTCACCTTCTGGAATTGCAGTCTCTTCTTTCTCTGTACTCTGTAGCTTTTGTTGTATTGCAGGGACCTCGTTTGTGGATACTCACTTACCAACTCTTCATGGCTCCGAAACCTTCTGCCAGAACCGGGTCAGCTCTTTGTGAGCCTCTGGTGGTGTCAGTATGTTGGTCCACATGGACATAGTTAGTTTCTGGGTTCGTCTACATAATGTGCTGGAAGCACTGGCCGTTTGGATCCATTTAGATTCTGTGGTAACAATATGCAATCTTTATCCCTTTTCAGATTGACTTTGTATGCTTCCTGCTCTCCTCCTTCGACAGATCCCTCCCCCCTTCTTTCTCCTTTGGGTTTTAACACCCATAATCCTTTTGTCGGGTGCTACTGCAACCACTGACTGGATCAGGATTGTTGATGACCTTCTACTAGTAGGGCTTGATCTCAGACCCCTCACCACTTGAGCCCCCACTCACTTTAATATTACGCATAGCTCTTTCTTGGCCAGTGATATTTCTGTATGTAGCATTGGATTCCTTCCCCTTCATTCAGTGGGGAGCTCATGACAATTGCGACAGCAATCATCTTCTGATTGTTTCATCTTTTCTCTAGTATTACTCGTTTGGAAGTTCTCTCAGGTGGGCCTTTACTAATATGAATTGGGATGCCTTTTCGTCAACTACCATGACACTGCTTCACCACACAGTGGCATTGATGAGTCCATATATAGTTTGACTGATGCCATTCTTTTAGCAGCTGCTTTGACAATTCCACCTTCATCAGGCTCTCCTCAACAGAAGACTGTCCCTTGGTGGACCCCCAAAATTGCTGCAGCTATTAAAGATTGTTTCCATGCCTCCCGGCATTTAGAAGGCTTTGTGCCCAGACCATTATGTTCCTAAATGCCAGAAACTGATTCGTTGTGAATGATATGTCACTGTCACTGGGCTGCATACTTCCTCTTTGCATGTGTGGGCAGTGATCAGGTGCATTTTTGACTGCTGTCCTGTGTTCCAAGAATTTCTTTGAATGGTTTTATCCTCAGCAGCCTGGGTTCTGTCACTGAGCATATTGCTCAGCATTTCGTCCAGGCCTCAGAGTAGGTTCAACGTCCACCAGTCAGATACGGCTGGAACATCATCCTTTATCTTTTATTCCCTGCTGCCTCGAACCTTATAACACCCCACTTAGCGAATGGAAATTCGCCATGCATTTTCTTCCCCTTTTTAACTGTCTCTCTATCAAGGGGAATTCCCTTCCCAGTGGTGAGAAAGTGTCGCTATTCCAGTTTTGAAATTTGGTAAACCACATTTTCAGATGGACTCTTTCGTCCGGTCAGTTTAAACAATGTTTTCCACAAGTTATATCTAAAAACAAAGATGATGTGACTTACCAAACAAAAGCGCTGGCAGGTCGATAGACACACAAACATACACACAAAATTCTAGCTTTCGCAACCACCGGCTGCTTCGTCAGGAAAGAGGGAAGGAGAGGGAAAGACGAAAGGATGTGGGTTTTAAGGGAGAGGGTAAGGAGTCATTCCAATCCCGGGAGCGGAAAGACTTACCTTAGGGGGAAAAAAGGACGGGTATACACTCGCGCACACACACACACAAACCCATCCATACATATACAGACACAAGCAGACATATCCACAAGTTATATGAACATATGATGAGTTGAAGGCTCTATTGGATCCTCGAATCCTGGGACCTTTTGGCTTCGACCCAGTATGGTTTTTTTCACTGAGGCTGCTGTACTACAGATAATTTAGTTTGCCTAGAGCGTGTTATCCGAATGGCTTTTTCTGATACCGTGCCGAATTTGAATCCCCGCGAGACGTCATGGACGTCAAAGACCCCTAGAGGTCTCTGCACCTTCGCGCTGTAAGGTGTGGTGGTGCGTGCCTCTGGGCCCGCATTTAGTGTGAGGGCACCACAGTGGAACACCTGGTTCCAGCTGCCAATAGTGGTGCCCCGATAGAGTACTGAAGCGCCTGCCTCTCGCTCAGCCATCCAGTCTAACCATGCATGTCTCGGGACACATCGCCTCGCCTTAGACAGCTTATTTATTTTCTTGTTCTGTGTACAAGTGGACGTGGTTGTTAGGTTTTTGTGTGACTACGTTGTTTCGATTTTGTCGTTATTCGCTCTGTCCTTCGTTGGTTGTGTCCGTCCTCCCGTTGTGTGGTTGTTCGCGGGCCGCGCCGCGGGTCCTGCTGCGCTTTCCGTCTCTTCAATCCCGCGACCGTTCCAGTCGCCGTTACATTTTTGGCAATGAGGTCAACAGTGGACATTGTTGGTATGGAGACAGAAGTTAGTCTGTCTGCTGGAGCAACTGCAGCAGCAGCAGCAGCTCCAGTTAGACATCTTACAAAAGTCGCTGCAGTTGCTAACGGACAAAGTCAGTGCCCGGGACGCGTTACCACAACAGCTTCAGAGTCCTCGGATGTCCGATGCTTTCCCATGTCCGCCGTCATTTCCACCCTTTAATGACGCTAAAGGGGACTGGGAAACCTATTTACATCGGTTGAAACAACATTTCATGACTTTTCAAGTCACGGATGACTCCTTGCAGCGGTCGTTGTTTTTGTCTTGGGCCTCCCCAGACACGTTTTTTCTTCGCAAGTTGGCACCATTGTCCGACCCTGTGGCTCTCTCTTTCCAGGAGATCTGCCTTTTGCTGACAAACTATTATTCCCAACGCTACCATGTGGTCACCTCTCGGCTGGAGTTCCACCAGTACCATAAACAGCCTGGTCAATCGTATCGTTCCTGGGTCACGGACTTGCAGGGTCTCAGCCGTCAATGCGATTTTACGTCCGCCAATCAGCAGTATAAGGCTCCATATGCGGCCTCCCGGATTTGGGATGTGGTGGTTCAGGTGGCTGCCGATCCTGAGGTCTGTACTGCGGCTTTGAAACTCGACAACATGTCCTTAGAAGAGATTCTGCGCATTGCCCACTCCTTTGAAATTGCTCAAGCGGCTAATGAGTGTCGTATGGTGCGACCACAGGTGGTGGCGATAGCGGCGTCACTGCGGGTTCCGCCCTCGCGACGTCGACGTGGCCCGGGCAACAGAGGCCAGCGCCGTCGGGACTCCTCATTGTCCAACGTCTCTATGGCATTGGCGCCTTCGGTCGCGCCTCGTCGCCGGTCGCGCGGCCCACTTCCATCTTGCCCACAGTGCTTTACTGCCCATTCACGGGCTGATTGTCCCCACCGCTGGAAAACGTGCACGCTATGTAACAAGGAGGGCCACATCCGATCGGTTTGTCGTAGTCACTTGACTTGCTCCAGTCCTGCCCCTCCTGGGCGTCAAGATACTGTCCATGCTCTGCAATCGGTTGTCCCACAGGATGACCCATCAGCGTGGAAGCTTTTCCTCACGCTCCGCATTTTCACTGAGGATGTCAGTTTTCAGGTCGACTCTGGGGCCATCGTCTCCCCGATTAATATGGCGACATATACCCGGCTGGGGTCTCCTGCATTGTCCCCTCCCTCTCGCCGTTTGGTCGCCAATGGAGACGGTTCCGTTTCCCTTTGTCAACAGTTCGTCGTCCAGGTGACGTACAGGCGTGTTCCCCAGCTCCTTACCCTCTTTGTTGTCGACCATCCGTTGGCTTCGAATATTTTTGGCCTGGATGCATTTCAACTGTTTGGCTTTTCATTTTCTGACGAAGTTAAGGTCGTTTCCACGGCTGTTCCCTTTCAGGACTTGGACGATCTGTGCTCCGCTTTTGCATTGTTGTTTGCACCGGATCTCGGATGTGCTCCTGGTTTTCGGGCGCACATCACCCTACGGCCGGATGCACAGCCTCGCTTTTCCGGGCCCGGCCCCTTACGGCCACCAGTCAAGCAGGAACTTGATTGGCTCCAGGCCGCTGGCATGCTGGAGCCTGTAACTTACAGTGCATGGGCGACACCACTGGTGGTCATACAGAAACCCAACGGGTCCCTTCAGCTGTGTGGGGACTTTGGTGCTACAGTCAATGCTCAGCCCCTCGTTGACACGTACCCCATTCCCCAACAGGAAGACCTTCCTGCCAAGCTTGCGGGGGGAGAGTATGTTTCCAAGATATACCTGGCTGAGGCATACCACCAGTTGCCTGTGGATGCCGAATCTCAGAACATCGTGGTTATCAACATGCCTTTCGGATTGTATAAGTACAAGCGCCTTCCCTTTGGTGTCTCTTCGGCAGCGGCAATTTTCCAGCGATTCCTGGAGCTGCTTACACAGCCTATCCCTGCCTGTGTGAATTATCTGGATGATATCTTGGTCACCGGGCGTTCATCTGGATGATATCTTGGTCACCGGGTGTTCCCGCCAGGAACATTTGCAAAACCTCAACGCCTTATTTCATGCTCTGCAGTCTGCTGGTTTACACTGTCGGCTGGACAAGTGTTGTTTTTTTTCAACCGGAAGTAGGCCACTGGCTTAGCAAAGATGGCATTCGCCCTTTGCATCGTAATGTTGCGGCCATTGAGGCCCTTTCTCGTCCCAAGGACTCCAGGTGTTTTTGGGCAAGGTTACTTATTACTTAAAGTTCTTGCCCCAGGCTGACTCAGTTGCTCAACGCCTCAATCACTTACGTCACAAAGGGGTACCTTTTGATTGGTCTCCTGCCTGTGACCAGGCTTTTCTCCGTTTAAAGGCGATGCTGAAGTATGCCGCTTGCCTTACTGCCTTTTCCCCGGGCTACCCCTCCCTTGGTTGTGGCGGCTGATGCGTAGGCATACGGCATTGGGGCCGTCCTCGCACATCGGGATGCCGATGGCTCTGAACAGCCCATCGCTTATGCCTCTTAAGGCGTTGACCCCAGCACAACAGAACTACTCTGGCGATTGTGTGTGCCGTCCAAAAATTTCACACCTATCTCTTTGGGGCAAAATTCACTATCCTGACGTACCATAAACCCTTGGTTACACTTTTTGGACCCCACTCTCACCTTCCAGAGTGGACGGCTCACCGTCTCCAGCGCTGGGCATTGTTTTTACGTAATTACACTTACACCATCCGGTATAAGCCCCCCCCCCATGCTAACGTGGACACTTTGTCGCGTCACCCAGCAGGCCCTAATCCTGCCTTTGACCAACAGGAGTTCCTCTGCTTTCACGTTGATTCTGCCTGCCGGGATGCACTAGACGGTCTGCCTCTTACAGCTGCTCACACTGCTGCGGCTACCCCGCCGCGACCCTGTCTTGCAGCAGGTTCTCAACTATGTGGTCCATGGGTGGCCATCCTATGTTACTCGTTGGATGCAGTCTGATTTCAGCCCCTGGCGCCACTTGTCCCACAGGCTCTCTGTGGTCGATGGTTTCCCTCTTGGCCACGGAGTCGGATGCCCATCGGGTGGTCATCCCTCCAGAATTGCGGCTTCGGGTGCTCGGTTTGTTAAACCGCTGGCACTAGGGTATGTCCCGTGAAAGTTTTGGCCTGCCGGCATGTGTATTGGCCCAGCATCGATGGTGATATTGAGCACCTGGTCCGTGGGTGCACTGTCTGTCCGCGTCACCAGGCAAGCCCCCCTCAGTCTTTTGCACTCTGGCCTGTGCCTCACTGGCCCTGGGATCGCATTCATATCGATTTTGTGTTCCTGTTTTTGGGGTCCATGTGGTTACTTTATCGTTGATACCTACTCCAAATACCCATATGTTGTCCGCATGGCATCCACCACCATGGAGGCTACACTCACGACGCTGGTCCAGGTTCTCACCATTGAAGGCATGCCACACACATTGGTCTCCGATAATGGTCCCCAATTCACGGCGTCCGCCTTCCACGACTTCTGTCAGGCCAGTGGTATCAAACATATCCATAGCCCCCCTTTCCACCCTTCATCCAATGGTGCGGCGGAGAGGCTCGTCCGCACTTTTAAACACCAGTTGACTAAGGCGGTCGACACACTGCAACTGCGTCGGCCCTCACCCTGTTTTTGAGCACCTGTCGCACTACGCCAATTGACGGATGCAGTCCAGCAGAGCTCCTTCATGGGCGACAGCCGCGGACGCTGCTCCATTTGCTGATGCCGTCCTCCTCCTGGCCCTCACAGCGGGTTTGCCCCTGGCACGGCTGTGTGGGCCCCCGAGTATGGGCGCAAGGCAGGTGGACACCCGCCATGGTCGTTGCGGCCCATGGGAGGCGTGTGACGTCGGTGCAGACATCAAAAGGGTTGGAGCGTTGCCATCATAATCGGCTCCGCCCGTGTGCCGCCACGGGACTCGCCCCACTGCCTCTTTCCCTACCTCCTTCAAGTACGGACGTGGTCCTCGAGTCACCGTCCCTGCCCCCCGGTTGCCGTCTCCCCGTGGGCCTGCCGCCGGCCCTCTCCGCCTCCGGGTGGATCGGTGAGTCCCTCCCCTGCCCTGGACTCTGGATCGGCTGTCGTGGATACCAATAGCGGTTGATGAGCGCGTCTCCTCTTCCCACTGCCGCCCACCTCGGCACCGTCCAGGGCTTTTCCGCCCCTACGCGCAAGTTTCAGGAGGGGAGGGATCTGGTACTGCATGCCGCGGAATTTGAATCCCCGCCAGACGTCATGGATGTCGAAGACGCCTAGAGATCTCTGCACCATCGCGTCGTAAGCTGTGGCAGCGCACGCCTCCGGGCCCGCATTTAGTGTGAGGGGGCCACAATGGAACACCTGGTTCCAGCTGCCAATAGTGGTGCCCCCGATAGAGTACTGAAGTGCCTGCCTCTCGCTCAGCCATCCAGTCTAACCATGCGTACGTCTCCGGACACATCGCCTCGCCTTAGACCGCTTATTTACTTTCTTGTTCTGTGTATGAGTGGATGTGGTTGTTAGGTTTTCGTGTGACTCCGTTGTTTCGATTTTGTCATTGTTCGTTCTGCCCGTTGTTGGTCGTGTCCGTCCTCTCCCGTTGTGTGGTAGTTTGCGGTTTGCTCCGCGGGTTCGCCATGCTTTCTTTCTCTTCGATCTTGCGACCATTCCGGTCGCCGTTACAACACTTTTTCTCCCTTTAACCATTTGAGAAAGTGGATCCACTTTGGAATGATGGCAGAGGTATCACAGTGAAATTAGTATCGGAAATTTGTCAAACAGTGAGGCCATTGATGAAAGCAAGTGCCATTCTTTTTAGCAGTTTCACCTTGGGTCCAGAGAGGAATGAATGGTTTTTGACTTACAGGTATTAATACTTTACATAGAATAAAATCCTTGTGACAAGATCGAGCACTAGAATTTAACCCTTTATAGGTTTGCAGTCGATTTTTCAACCACATCACATAGGGCACATTTTCTCATTGATTTACGGTGTGATTTAGTCTTTATGGCTCCAGCACATCAGTGAGAATGTTTTCCGGTTGGAAAAGTAGCCACAATGTAGCTCGCTAAATTCTCAACAGACGGCAGGGGTACATACTTTACCTTTGTAGTTGAAAAGTCAACCACAGAATGTTGCTGACCACGTCAGAGGTATTTATCGCCTTTGTTACTTTGCAGGCAAGTGTATTTTTGTTGTTAAATAAATTTTACCCATTGTAGTCGTTCTCTGAAGTTTTATCTTTGGAAAATTGGCAGTAATGTCTTGAAATAGAAAGTTAGTAGTCTTGAAATAAACGAATTGCAATTACACTGTTGAGCAAGCTCTTCATTACTGCTATTCTGCTGAAATAGCCTGTAACTTTTCCGCTGAGATGTTATTTTCAAGTTGTATGCACATTTTGCATGCTGCAGTACAGAATTTGACATCCTACATTTTCTTCTGCTTGGCATCAAGACGATTTGCTTTGAAGTAATTGTTACTTACGAAATATCTATCATAGCTGCTTGTACTGTGTACTATATGAGTGTTCAATGTTTTTTGTGTTTATTATTTTCCTTTGCGGTCAATAATGGGTACATTAGCGTAATTTCTTTTGTAGTGAAGTGGCTAGACAAAGACTGAACAAAGCAGAGATACTGCAGATTCTTGAAGATTCATGTTCTGATGTTTCTTCGGATGATTCTGAGTAGGGGGGTGATACAGATGCAGAAGATTCCGTGAACCCAGGGCCAGTCAGTGCCTCCCTGATACAGTTCATCCTGTGCAGAATGACAGAGGAATTAGACTTCAATGGCAGTACCTGTGATGAATGTGAAGATCCTGCAGTTGTTACTCAGCCTCCACATTCCTTGACAAATTCTGCTACTTATTCAGATAGTGACTTAGAGACTGGTGGAACAGCAATAATACAGAGGCAATACCAGTTCACTAAATGTGGAGTTGAACCAAGAAAATTCAGTGACGGTGTTTATAGTGAATATTTTAGGCCAAATGTTCCAGTAAATTTAAGTTCCCCATCTGAGATATGTTCACAGTTCTTTTTCTGACATTTTCCTCAATTTCATAGTAGTACAACATGTATGTTATACAGAGAAGAGCAGCTCTCAATCTGAACTTACAGGAGCTGAAAGCTTTTATTGGTACACTAATTATATGGGATTCCATTCTCTTCCGAGTATTAACCAGTATTGGTCAACTGACCCCAACTTTCATGTACCAAGAATTGCAAATATAATGTCACACAAACAATTTCTAAATTTGTTTGTTATCTGCATCAGAATGACAATAAAAGATGCCCAGTAAAGCCGCTTCAGGCTAAGACAAACTTCATCAAGTACGACCACTTTTGAATCAAGTGAATGAACTTTTCAGAGCAACATTCAGTCCAGATACATTCCTTTCAGTAGATGAAAGTATGATAGCATTCAAAGGCAGGACCCCTCTCAAGCAGTACATGCCACTCAAACCAATAAAGCGTGGCCACAAAGTTTTTGCTATATGCTGCTCTGTAACAGGATACATGTTGAACTTTCAGATTTATGAAGGAAGGACTGATGAATGTAATACACCCTTGGGAGAGAAAGTTGTATTTGTCACTTTCATTATCTTTCCAACATCAGGGATACTGTTTGTTTTACAGTCGTTTTTTCTCCAGCTTTCCTCTCCTATCTAAATTTTTTGCAGAAAGATATTTTCAGGTGTGGGATGATTTTATCTTCGAGGAGGTATTTCCCAAACCCTTTCAACCGATAAAGAACAGACTTCGCTGTCTGTAACAAAATGGAAAGACAGGGGTACTAAGTCAGTCATTGTGCAAGCAGTATGCACAGTCCGACGGAGAACATTTTTTACATGTTGTGACAAGAAGGGGAAGGAAGCAAATGATCCCTTGTCCTCAAGCCATTGCTAATTACAACCGCTTTATGGGTGGTGTGGATAGATTTGACCAGTATCATGCACCCTATAACGTAGCATGGAAGTCTAGGTGCTGCTGGATGAAAATTTTTTATTACTTTATAGATGCAGCAATAGTGAAAGCCTATGTTCTGTACAAAGAAACTAGCAAACTAACCATACACAGTAAACAGCAGTCACATTTAACATTCCGGATCATACTGGCAAATTATCTAATAGGTAGTTTTTGTTCCAAATCAAGGATGGCAACTATACCACACCCAAAAGTCGCTTCCAAGGTCAGCGTGTCTCCTACTACTGCAGCACACATGCATGTGAAAGGTACTTCAAGGAGGTGTGCAATGTGCAGTACCGGAGCAAAACCGAAAAGAAGTTCTCTTAATTGTGGTTTCTGCAAGGTAGCACTTTGCAAGCAATGCTTTGCACCATTTCACGATATGAAATGATTGAGTGTTATTGGATGCACTTTGCTTGGTTATCAAAATAATTTTTAAAAATGGATATGCTTACACAATTTAGTTAGAAAGGTAAAATTTTTATTTTCAATAGAAAAATTGTTTTGAAAATGTGAATTTTGTTCAGAGTATTTGTTTTAATGTCAAACCCAGGAATAAAATTGTTTATCTTCTTCAAGAGATGGTCGAAAAATCAACAACAAAACATTCAGGTAATGAATGTGACCTTAAATGGATTGTGGTTGATTTTTTGCCAAGTAAAAAAATTCAATTTTTGTTTGTCATGTAAAAATCCATATTTTCCTGTTTCCATGTGTAAATAGAAACTTAGTAATTTTCGTGTCTGCTGCTTTGAAGGAAAAAATTGCTGTGCCCTATAAAGGGTTAAAGTATGAACAAATATTAAAGTATTTGTGCGGCTGCTTGCGACACAAAATATATCACTTTTGCAAGCCTGAGAGTGGAGTGTCAGCTTCCTAACACATTACCTCAAGAGTGACAACTACACCCAGACTCCACCAGAATGATCGCTCGACTCGGAATGACCTGGAGGAACAGCTCAATTGCACTTTTAAGCCTTCAGTACCCCCCCCCCCCCCCCCCAGCAAAAAAATAAGTAAATAAATAAATTCATAGCATACTCAAAATACACAAAGTGGACCACCATTCACAGTATACATAAGTAACAAGTATATGGTTATAATAGAGGGAAACATTCCACGTAGGAAAAATATATCTAAAAACAAAGATGATGTGACTTACCAAATGAAAGTGCTGGCAGGTCGACAGACACACATATACAGACACAAGCAGACATATTTAAATATGTCTGCTTGTGTCTGTATATGTGTGGATGGATATGTGTGTGTGTGCGCGAGTGTATACACGTACTTTTTTCCCCCTAAGGTAAGTCTTTCCGCTCCCGGGATTGGAATGACTCCTTACCCTCTCCCTTAAAACCCACATCCTTTTGTCTTTCCCTCTCCTTCCCTCTTTCCTGATGAGGCAACAGTTTGTTGTGAAAGCTTGAATTTTGTGTGTATGTTTGTGTTTGTTTGTGTGTCTGTCGACCTGCCAGCACTTTCATTTGGTAAGTCACATCATCTTTGTTTTTAGATATAAGTAACAAGTATGTCATATATGTTAAAGGTCTTTCTCTCGCAGTCCACCTCAGTCCATTACACATTATCCCATGTTGAAAAGTTTAAGCATAATCAATTAAAACATGACTTGTGTCCACGTGCACTTACGACAAATGACAAAAGAAAAAGTTTTTGGAACATAAAAAATACATGCTCGATAGGTACATAGTTTAATCTTCTTTAGTGCTGTTATCAAATCTTAAATGGAAATTAGCAGTTTCAAATGACAAGTCTCTTTAATATAGGTCATATTAACATTTAATTAAATAATAAATAAATAATAGAAATCAAGTAGTGAAACAGTGGCAAGTCCTGGACGGAATAACAATAATATGAGAAGGATAGATTGTTACTTGTATATAGAGGGTGTTGAGGCTGATGAAACTGACCTGGATTTCCTTGTCTCATCCTCTGTAGCACCAATCTTGATCACCTCGAAGATGAAAGTTTGAGTGAGTGGAGGGATGGTGTTTGCTCAGATTTACACGTCACAATATTTTAGATGACATTAACACACACATTCTGTTCCTTTCAAAGTTTAGCTATCAAATAAGGTGGCCAGTTTATATATTACAAACAAATTACTGGCACAACAATCCAGGCTAGAAAAATAATGTTTTACAGTCACTGTCCATTGGTGTTCTACAGTGTCACAAACCCAGTGTTCACATTTATGTAAAAAGACACATTTAGCTCTGTCCTTTAGTAATTTATTAAAGACAGTTGCACTTCAGTGGATCGTTTAAATCAGTTTATAACACAAATCAGTATGTCCAACAATAGTTCACTTCGATGACAGTTATGTTACACTCTCTTGTTAATTACTACATAGTTTATTTCAAATGTTTATTAATTTAGTTTACAGAGATCACTTGTAAGTAATTAAACATTAAAGCTCTTTAGTCTTGCGTTTGCTGGTGCATTTAGCCTCACTTACTGAATGTACATAATTTTGGCAGTAGTCAACAACAAGAGTTCATTTGAGATAGGTGTTATTTGTTTGCTTTTAAACTGTAGACTGACTTCAGGGGGCAAACTCTTATTTAAAAAAAGCTACACAGTGCTTTAAAATATTGCTAGGTTAGAATTTACTGTTTTTGATGAATTATTAGATGTGTTGTGATTGTGGCTTAAGGAAAATGTTGCTAGACGGAAATTGGAAAAATTCATAGAATTATTAACCTTGTACAATGTGAATCCTCTTTTTTACATGTATAAGTTCTATATTGCACATTAAATTGAATTAAATAAAATTATTAATTACTGAGTTAATCAACTAATGTTGCATGTCAACGTATATGAAAAATTGAGGTAACAAAAGTAGTCAAAGTTCAGAATCAGACAGAGGTGTTGATGAAATCTGCAATGGAAAGTGATACTGGCTATGTACTTTGATGTTAATTATAGCTTTCAGCCACAGACTTCATCAGTAACTCACACACACACACACACACACACACACACACACACTCGAGCAAGCACACACAATCACCAACTCCAGCATCTCGGTCTTGAATGCAGTATCACATAGGATGCAAGTAGCAATCTGGAGGGGCCACAGAAGGGGAAGGGATGGTGCGTCAGGATGTGGGGAAAGAAGGAGCAGAAAAGGAGAGGAGTGGGGAAAGACAAGCTGATGCGTTGGCAAAGGGCTACAAATAAAGAGGGTGGAAGATGAGCATGCAGATAGAGAGGGTGGAAACTGTTGAGTGGAGGGTGTGGGGACAATATGTTACTGTAGATTGAGGCCGGTATATTGCGGGACTGGAGAATGTTTTGTAAGGATAACTCCTGTCTACACAGTTCAGAAAAACTGGTGGTGGAGGGAAGGATTCAGATGTTTCGGGTAGTGAAGCAGCCATTGAAATGAAGTGTGTTGTGTTCAGCTGCATGCTGTGCCGCGTGGTGGTCTGCTTTGTCTTGGCTACAGTTTGACGGTGGCTGTTCATCCTCTTGGACAGCTGGTTGGTTGTTATACCAATATAAGAAGCTCTGCAATGATTGCAGCAAAGCTGGTAAATGACATGGGCTGCTTTCGCAGGTGGCCCGGCCCTTGATAGGTTATGATAAACTTGTGACAGGACTGGAATGGGAAGTGCTGGGTGGGTAGATTGGGCAGG
The DNA here is from genome assembly GCF_021461385.2 of Schistocerca piceifrons. Taxonomy (NCBI): domain Eukaryota; kingdom Metazoa; phylum Arthropoda; class Insecta; order Orthoptera; family Acrididae; genus Schistocerca; species Schistocerca piceifrons. Next base: position 277,593,427 of record NC_060142.1, on the reverse strand, counting down.
TTTTGCCCTTGGGTCTTCCACAAGGATATGATCCTTGTGACAAGGGATTGGGATTGGGAGTGGGATAGGAAGGGACTAGGATGTTGTGGAGGTTCTGTGGAACACCACTTTAGGAGGAGTGGGACATATCTTGGGTAGGATGTCCCTCATTTCAGATTGTGATGAGAGGTAATCAAAGCCCTGGTGATGGATGTGATTGAGTTGTTCCAGTCCGGGGTGGCCAGGCTGTGTGGGAGGGATTTTTTGGTGTGAGGGGATGACAGCTGTTAAAATGCAGGTACTGTTGGTGGTTGGTGGGTTTAATCTGGATATAAGTGAAAATTGAACCATCGGAGAGGAGAACCGTGTGAAGTGGATGGGAGAGAATGTCCTGAGGTTGTGAAGGAATGAAGACCCTGAATCCAGATCATGAAGATCATCACCAATGTACCTGGATCAGACTAGGGGTTTTCTGCTCCTTTCCCCACCTCCCTGCCCAACATCCTTTTGACACATGCCTGTTGACATTCTAGTCTCTACACACTCCACCAGACAGCATTCGTTTCTCTCCTCAGCCGTACACCATCCCTTCCCCACCCCTCCAAATTGCTGCTTGCATCCCACGTGATGTTTCATTCCGGCCCGATGCTGGAGTTAGTGGTGGTGCTTGCCTGAAGTGTGCTTGCTTGTGTGTGTGAGAATGGTGTGTATCTCTCTCTTTTACTGATGAAGGCTGTGGCTGAAAGCTACATGTAAATGTCTTTTAAATGTACCTGTCTGCAACTTGATGTGTCTTCTTTACAGTAAGTAGCAATCTGCCTTTTCCTACAGTGTTGCTATTCCTACTGGAATTTCCATTGTTCAATGTTAATTATCGTGGAAGATAACAAGTTTATGGTAGTTTAAAGTGCTTTACATGAAAATTCGAATGCTTAACTTTTGGATGGTGTGGGTCACTTTTCCCAACAATCTCAATTAGTACACTTTTTTTTGCATGTAGCAAACTGTAGTACTAACTTCAATAGGCTTTAACTTTTAATTAATAGTGCCCAAATGAAAACTAACTGCACCAATATAATCAAAATGGCCTAAATAATAATCTGAATGAAAAACCCAATGAAATTTGATCTAAATAAAAACTTGAGGTTTTTATGTAAGTTTTACATACCAAAAGATAAATGTATGGAAAATAATATAAAAATTTGTGAAATAAATTTGGTTATTTATGGAGAAGAAAAAACATAACAGATGGGAAGAATTCATCTGCTGTGTTGCAATACGTAGACAGACACAATGAATGACTGTTAAAATATTAAGCTTTCGACCCCCCCCCCCCCCCCCACACACACACACAGACACACACATTGACTACTATCTCTGTGCGCTGGAGCCCAATTGCGACCACAACTGATGTGAGCAGCAGTCCGCGTGACTTGGTATGGGGAGAGGTATGGATAGCAGGGTGGAGGGTAGGGGAAGATTCTGTGCTGCTATCCCTCCCCGTCCCATGCCTCCTCCTTTACTGCCCCACCCTTCACCCAACCAGCAGTTTGCAGCTCATGTCACATTCGGTCTCCAGCGCTTGTGTGTGTGTGTGTGTGTGTGTGTGTGTGTGTGTGTGTGTGTGCTATTTCGGCAGGTGGACTTTGTCCAGAAGGTTAAAATTTTAACAGTCTTTTTCCTTGTGCCTGTATGCAACTTAATGCTTCCTCTACGTGGCAAGTAGCAATCTGTTGTTTCCATATTGTTGTTAGATCAGTAATCTACATATATGTTACCTAATCTGGACATATGTTACGTCCTTAAGTAGGTACGTATAATGAATGTCGTGCTACATTCATTTGCTATATAACTGTGGAGAATGCAATGATTTGACACGTTTACCTAATTAAAAACAAATAACAGGGGGTATATACCATGGGCAATGGGAAATCTGGGAAAAACCTGGGAATTTTTTCAGCTGGAAGAAAACTGGGAAAAACCCGGGAATTTTTTAGAATTCCGGGAATTTTTCATTGCTTTAGTTTTCTGTCAGTTTTGTAATTTTGGCTGGTAAGAACTGATAAAACACAAAAGAGTGGGGAAAAAAACTTAAGTTGTAAAGGAAATGTGCCATTTACTACAACAAAACCATTGCACACAAAAGCGTGTGCCAACAGCAACATTTTTCGAATGCTTTAGGATGAAGACTACTCAATACTTCATAACAACCAACTGCTTTTGCTGAGGTGACTTCACAACAGTTTACATTTGGCTCATTTGAGCAATTGCCAGTGGGCTCATGCACAAGTGCAGTTGAGTCCTATGAGCAGTACCTTTTCCCGCTTATGGCTGCTTGAAGTGCGGCTGTTAGCTGTATCAGCAGTGGCAACAAGCAGCCAGATGCTACCCCAAAAAAATTTTCTGGTACGCCCAAGCTGCCAGATTCGCACATGCACAGAGCAGTTTGCAATGAGAAGTAGTGGGAAGGGAGGTAGTCTCCATGTAACTCGTGTTAACGTTTAGTGATTTTGCTGTTATTCGTTTACAGCTCCCATGTCAAATCAAGTGAATACATTCACATAATTATTGGAGGCTAAAATATGTTATTAGTTTCAGTTTCCTGATTTTATTTTATTTCCAGGTTTTCTTAGCAGTCAACCATTAATTGCCGTGCAGAACAGTGAAGTTATTTTTGTCGATTTGCTGAAGAAATTTTGCTTTCATTAATTTTTTTCTGCAGAGGCAGTCAATTTATTTGAAACGGGAGTATTCAATTTTACACTGCTGGCTAATGTCAACAGTTTTTGCTGAATCACAAGTGCTTGTTTTTATTTCTTGTGCATATGGCATTATGCCATAATAAAGATCTAAACCAGGGTTGCCAAAAGTTCTGGAAATCAGGGAATATCAGAGAATTTCAAACGTGTCAGGAGAATCAGGGTAATTTGGGGGGGAAAAAAAGAAAAAAAAAACACTGGAAAAATCTCGTTTTTGTCTGAGTAGATGAAGTGGTTTGTTTACTGAGATGTCATGTGTTTATCACTGGCTGGGCGCAGCTGAGTACATGCACCGCTTCCCTACTCCCTCATTCGTATTGCTTCTCCCTTTTCATCCACTCCCCTCAGCTTGCGGTTAGTGCTGCCAGTACTTTTTGTCACTAGCCTAGCAGCTGCCGACGAGAGGCGAGGTGGTGTGAGGAGTGGTTTGTTTGGATCTGATTCTCAGAGACTGTTTGCACAGCGGCTGGAGACTGCGTTCATATGTGCATGAGTTGTGTCTGAGTGATTGGGTGAATGTATGTGCTCTCGTTTTCTGACAAAGGCTATGACAAAAAATTTGTCTTTTCTATGTGCCTGTTTGCAGCTCAGCGATCATCTTCAGGATGAGTTGCTACCTATGCTCATTAGTATTCATTCTCAGAGTATTCGCAAAAGTTATCTGTTGCATGGATTGATCACCTCAGTCTCATGTCATCGGCAGGTGTCTGTGACACATGACTAGCTGGCCACATGAGTGGACTTCCATGACAGGCAAAGCCCATCGTTTCCCACTAATGTGCAGGCCCTGCACGTCAGATCTGTTCTCATCAATCTGCCCACTGGCAAGGTATGTTTGTGTGTGGCATAATGCAGCGGATTATTATGGTTTATCCATGGAGCCAGGACTGCAGCATTCCTCGGCAGAGCAGAGGCCAAGGGCAATGGATTTCAGGAATTGTGACTGTCACACTACAAGAACATTGTAAAGTACAGCATTTTATAGACATTTTATTTATTCTAGTACATTTTGGGACTTTGAAAGTAGCTTGTATATTAGAAAGTGTTTGAAAGTAGCTTATATATTAGAAAGTGTGGACAATAAGAAGAAGGAAATTGTGCAGTCCCTGGCAGTTTGTACAGTATGTACTCATGTATTTCACAACTCTTCCCTGCTTTATACATTTCTTTCAAGGGGCCTACTTTTTGCTAAGGTTATTTCTGAAATCAGTGAAGGTATTTTAAATTTGTTTTCCAACTCCAACAAAATGCGTATTTTTGGCACCCAGTGTGTTTTGTTTTATTGAAATAAAATAAGATCTGTGGTATTAATGAAACATATATAGACCATTTGGCTTGCTTTCTCCATCTAAAAACGGTTCATTACAAAAGATGTTGATATTAGTAGATTTTTACTCACACATTTAGAAATACAGAAGTCCTTACAATTTTTGGTTAACTTGTGTCTGCACTTACCCTTGAAATCTCAAAATTTGTCAGGGAAAAATGCTAAAACTTGTCTGGAAATCAGGGAATTTCACTTAGGGAAACTTGTGGCAACCCTACAAACATGAAATAATACAGTATTGGTACTCCAAGAAAATTTGCGTCCCGAAAACTACACCTAAAACCTTGATATCAGGTTGGAGCCTACTTCTTTGTGAGTCTGGACATACGAATGTGCACTTTAAGCAGAGTTATGCATTTTAGTATGGTTTATGAAATTCTGATGCTCTGGAAGTATCCTCTGATGATCTATTTTGTTTACGACGTAATGTAAGAGCTCTTAATTATGTAGTAACATAAGGGCTTCCTACGTCATCGTAGGTGCGTATGCGCGGTAATGCCATTTTCTGATGTGCTCTGACAACTGCTGAAACAAATGCTAATATTGCAAGTGGTGGTTTGAAAAGTGTTACTTTCAAACTATGTTTCATTTTACGCAAGATGAATTGTTATATGTGCAAAAGTGCCTTGAATTTCTTAAATCACAGATTGTTTGATTCTCATTTAAAGCTTAACACTTTGAGGGCCAACCATTTAGAAGCATTTCAAGCCCAGAAGACCAGTCTTTTATGTCATTATTTAAAATTTTAGTGGTACATTTGTGTGATGTACCTTAAAGTGAAACACATGCAAATAAGACCAGAATTACATGTGGAAGCTTAGCTTTTCTTGTATCTACACTACGTATATTAATTTAAACCATCAACCTTCCTATTTGCGTGTCTGCGCTACCTGAGAGTGATGTTACTAAATGGCAGACTACATCATGGGTTCTATGCTCTGAACATCTGCTGTTATCTATTAGAGAAATCGCATGATGTGAGCTATTAGTGCCTTACTACAACACATCACAGTCTCGATTTCAGTGCTTTGGAAGCTAACATGTAGTGTTTGGTGGAATTCAAATACAGTAGGGTCTCGATTATCTGATCTTCAGTTATCCGACCTTCTTTGTTATCCGACCCTTTCACAGCGCCAGCCATATGCCAGCCGACGACAGGTCAGTGATTAACGTGTTGTTTGTTGATACTAAGTTCATTGTCGCCGTCTGCTACTCCTCACTCCTCAGTGCTAACTTAGACCTGTAGTGGAGTGGACGTGTTGCACTTTGTTTATTGTAAAAATTTGTGGTGATGGCTTCAAAACGGAAAAAGGTGGTCGTTTAAATGGAAGAAAAACTTAAATCTTTAAAAAGAATAGACAATGGTGAAACTTTATTAAAAGTGGCGCAAGATTATAATGTCGGGAAAACAACAGTTGGAGACTGGTAAAGGAACCGTAATGAAATTGAGAAGTGGTGTTCTCAGCGAGCAACCTCGGCTGTTTTGGAAGATCGGAAAACCGTGAAAAAATGTGGCTCGATAGATGGAACAAAAGATACGGACTTCAGCAACGTAATGTCTGTAGTGAAAAGCTTTCAGCAAATTTTGAAGCTGTTCAATTGTTTCGGAATAAACTTCACAAGGTATTGGACAAGGAAAACTTACCAGGCAATCAAATTTTTAACTGCAACAAGACTGATCTCAATTACAAAATGTTACCAGAAAATTTTTAAAGGATGTTTTTTTTAACGAGTTTGTGCCACAAACTGAAAAGTTTTTGAAAGCCAACAACTTGCCCCGCAAAGCACTGTTGCTTCTAGACAATGCCACTTGTCATCCTAATGAAGATGAACTTCAACATCAAGATATAAAGGCCATGTTTTTGCCTCCAAATGTCACATCCTTATGTCAGCCTATGGTCCAAGGGACCTTAGAGACACTGAAGAGAAACTACCTCAGAAACTTACTTTCCTCTTTAATTAATGCTATCTACAAGGGAGAAGACATGCTAGAGCAGTTGTGTTGCGCCATATTAATTTGAAAGATGTAGCTTATGACGTGGCCCAATCTTGGGAGAGTGTTGGAGCAAGTACAATTGCAAAATCCTGGAAAATTTTGCATCGGGAAAATCAAGAAAATTCTCCAGATGATGAAAATCTACAGCAGCAGACCGAACCAGAAAATACTACCCTGCTTTCATTGTTACGAAAAGTTCTGGGACTTGCTGATGCCACAGAAGATGACATAAATGAATGGATTGTTCAAGATGAAGAATTTGAAGTGACAGATGAAGAAATAGTGAACATGGTAAACGAAAAAGAAGACGAAGAAGTGGATGTAGTGGAGGAAAATGCACCCAAGATTTCTCACAACGAAGGACACAAGGCCTTAGAAACTGCTTTAAAATATGTAGCGCAACTGGAGGAAACATCGTCTACCGAGGTTTTGCTACTTAAGAGACTACATGATTTAGCGGCAAACAGCAGGAAAACAAAAGACAATTACTAACTTCTTCACACAGTAAATATCTATTCAGTGTAATTTGATTTGTATTGTATTAAATGTTGAACTCATTTGGCCTACTTTATTTTAATATTTGTGTTTTTCTTTTTTTATATTATTTTCCGTGTTATGCGACCTTGCCGCGGCTGGTTTAGGTCGGATAATCAAGACTCTACTGTATATACTTTCATAATACGAAAATATGCAGTGTACATGCTGGTGCAAGATCTTTCCAAAATGTGTATTTTTTCCCCTAAAGTGCCAGAAGTTCTATGCTGGTGTATAAAACCTTAACCATTCAAAGGATTGATAAGTTTTACTGTTCCGAGGGAAAGTATACTGTCACTTAAATTGGAAAAAAAGTGTATTTTCACCTGGAAAAAGTGTATTTTTAACTGGGAAATCAGGGAAGAACCCAGGATTTTTTTTTTTTTTCGTTGTCCACTTGTACACCCTGAATAAAAATGTAATAACTCGACGAATAAAGTATGTATAAGTGTATGTCTTTCAGTGACGATAGCTAGTGTCCTAAGCTATCATCCAGTACCTTGTTTGTCAAGATTTCATGAAGCCTTCAGCAGTTATTAATTTTTAATGGTTTTTTTGAAAGATTATTCACTTATTGGGAGTGCCTAACTATTGTAGTTTTTGTGATACTCGTAACATAAATGTCTCAACACATGCATTTCAGTGTTGTGAATATGCTGATGTGATTGGTTTTGTGATATAACAAAATTGTGAATTACTTCCAAATTCCAAAGTAATACAAATTAGCCATATTGTGTCTCATTGTGAATGCTGCCATCGTTGGAGCCACCTACACTCGGACCTTGTTGCCCAGATGACAAACTGCAGTCCTCCAACCCCTGTGCCTTGACATTTTTTTGAATTTGTAGTTCACTGTTGCTGTTTGAGTTAACACGTGCCATTTTGTCATTTGGAGATAGTGAGTGGAGCTATGGACACGAGAAAATGAAGTGCTCAGTGGAGAAATTGAAACATATCTGGTATTCTTCTGTTTGAGTTTAGTAGAGGGTTGACAGCCGTGGAGGCAACCAGAAACATTTACACTGTGTATGGGGACAATGCCATTGGACAGAGCACAGCAGGAAAATAGTTCTCTTGTTTTAAGGAGGATAGTTTTGACATTTGTGACGCTCCACATCTCGCCTGGGGTTTGATGAAGACAGTTTAAATGCTTTAATCCGTAATGATCCACGTCAGTGTACTCGAGAACTGACATATATGATGAACTGTAATCACTCCACCAATGTGCGACATTTGCATGCAGTGGGGAAGGTTCAGAAACATGTGTATGGGTACCAAGTGCTCTAAGCCATGGCTCGTGAACAACACCGACCATTCCTGTCCTTTATCATTGCTGGTGATGAGGAATAATGTCTTTATGCTAACATAAGGAAAAGAAAGGAATGATTGAACACACAAAAAATATCATTTCCCTGTACAAAGATCTATGCGCATCTCTAAAAGGTAATCTTACATGTTACGCATCTGGTGGTGATGCTGTGGAGTACTGCTAAGATGTGACTATCACTGCTGACATTTATTGTCAACAACTGACATGTCTTGCAGGCTCAGTCCAAGAGAAACGGCCATGAAGACTGCGTGAAGTGATGCTACGCCACAATAACACATGCCCACATTCTGCTAGACTGACAAACATTATACGGAAGATGGATTGGGAAGTCGTTCCACAACCATCTTATTCACCGGATCTTGAGCCCTCAGATTCACTGTTTCTGCTCTCTATCAAACATCCTTTAAGGAACTTCCTTTCCAGATGAAAATATGCTGCAAACATAGCTTGATAGTGTCATTGCCTCAATACCATGTTGTTTCTACAGTTGCAGAATCAAAAAGTTAGATCAACATTAACAGACTGTAGTAAATAGTGTAGGAGACTGTTATTGATGACTAAAGTCTCTGTTATGTGTACCTGTTGTGTGTATTAAACTTACCGAAAAACACTACGAACTTGCCCACCATCCAATGCATATTGTTCTTCTAACCTTGATGATCATCATAGACCACGTATGTCAGTATGGAGATTGAGCCAAGGGATGATGTGTGATGTCTGGAACAGCTTCAGCCAGGCAGTTGGCTCCGTAGGGTACCATCCAGCGGCAATGGTGGAGTGCATGGAAATATTTGTACATTGGGATGAGTAAACAATAATCAGTATGTGACTGCCTGTAAAGAATATATTAGGACAGTTGAATGCCCGTTAATGGTGTCATTCACTTGGCTTAACTGTCAAATTAGAAGTTGCTTACTTCTAAGCAGGTTATTTTCAGTTCAGACTGCATGGATGCTGTCACTGATGGTGTGGATTAATGTTGCCTCTATGGTGCAGTCACTGAGTGTCTGATTAGTTCCTTGATCGAATAATGCCTACAAGAAGTAGCAGTCGCTAAAGTCCAAAATCACATCATTTCTTTATCATTGTGCAATATAATCACATGCAACGATAACTTAAACGCAGTTCACATGTAGCTAAGTGATGTGATCACATAACACTCATATGTAGCATTCAGAACTGCACATCATTACTCATGTTGACACACAACAGATGGTTTTATTCACAGATAGTCTTGAGTATGTGGATCACCTAACCATCACACAAGATCACTGTTTGTGAAGCATAGATTTATCAGTCGCACAAGAGGGAGTGCATTGAAATGCTCACCCACAAATTCAGTATCTCAATGATTTTCTTTGATGACTGTCTCACTGCTTGACTGCTCGAGTTCCACTAGAGTTCAGTTAGCCAACATAATACAACTTCAAATGCCAATTTGTAATGAAACTGTTATGTGAGGAGACAGTGAAATTTTTCTGGGGCGAAAATTTTCTACATCGAAAAGAGATTATTTGATTTAAACAAAAAAGACTCAAAAATTTGTTATTATTCTTGTGTTCCATAGACATCAAGAAGCGTGTGATCAAGGGGGCGTTTCTTACTGATCACATTGGCCTCCACCACTCAAAGAATTACTTTGAGACAAATGCAAATGTTTACTGCTAGAACAGTTTCCAAAACATTACAGTTTAGTAATTAGTTCTGCAGTGACATGTATATAGTTCAGTTGACTTCTTATACATATCTTAGTTTTGTGTAACTCAGAGTAATCTGCTTCCCGCTGTTGCCGGTGCTGAAGTAGGTTAAACAGCTCAGTCTACTGTGCTTGTGACAATGCATTGGATTCCATGACCTGTGATTGAATTTGCTCATTTAGAGCTGGAATTTTCAGTGTTACAGGATTCTGAATGCTTCCACTTTATTGTTATTCCATAACACATAACAGTGTTTGCCATGGACTTAGTTTGCTCAATCAATTTACTGAAACCGGAACACTGTCACTCGTAAGGTGGAACTTGCAAGAAGAAGTTGACTATGGCATCCTTATTCCTCAGAAGGTCAGGCCCTACAGTACAATCTACATCCAGATGTGGGACGACTGGGGAGATGCCTCCAATTGCTATAAATTTCGTAGCTTGCCTTTGAGCCATGTCTGCAGTCTTTCATTGTGCGATTGTCATCATTATGCAGTTACAATAATACTACAAGGTGTATACGCCCTGGGAAATCCAGGAAAAATGCAGGGATCTTTTCATCTGGAGAAAAAAGCATGGAAATTTTTTAGAATCTCAGGAATTTCTCGTTTTTCTTGTTTTCAGTTAAATTTTTCTAATTTTGACTGGTATGAACTGATACTGTAGCAAAGAATTTTACTTTAGCGTGCTAAAGCAGAATAATACTGTGGTAATAAAACATAAACAAGAGGATAACACCAAAATAAAACTTTAGTTGTAGAGAAAATGTGCCATTTACAACAAAACACAATGTCCACACAGGTATCTGCTGACAGCAAATTTTGTCAAAGGTTTTAGGATGAAAACTATGCAATACTGTACTTAGTAAGAACCAACTGCTTTCAAAGAGTGTCATGTCACAACAAAAGAGCTTGTTTACAAGTCACTCATGCAACCCATCCTAGAATATTGTTAAAGTGTATGAGACCCGTACCAGATACTACTAACAGGGGATATTGTAAGTATACAGATAAAGACAGCATGAATGGTTACAGGTTTGTTTAATCCATGGGAGAATGTCACAGAGATACTGAAGGAATTGTAATGGGAGACTCTTGAAGGCAGACATAAACTATCCCAAGAAAGTCTATTAACAAAGTTTTAAGAACTGGCTTGGAATGATTACTCTGGGGATATACTACAACCCCTACATATTGCTCACACAGAGATCATGAGGCTAAGATTTATTAGAGTCATTCATTCAATCAATCATTCTTCCCATGCTTTGTATGTGAGTGGAACAGGAAGAAGCCCTAATAATGGGCACGATGAGCTGTACCCTTTGCCATGGTGGTTTGTAGAGTATAGATGGAGATGTAGAACTTTTTATATTTGTAACAGGTCATGAGAAAATATTTCGAACGCTAGTTTGAAAAGCATTACTTTCACAGTAAATTTCCTTGTACGCAAGTTGAATTATGTTACAAGCGAGAAAGCATAATGGATTTCTTAAATTGAGGAGCATTTGACTCTCGGGCAAAACTTAATACTTTGAGGACCAACTACTTCGAAAAATTACGTGCCCAGAAGACCAGCCATTAATACCATTATTTAAAATTTTACTGGCACATTTGTGTTTAATATATCTTAAAGTGCCACAAACCCTAAAGACCAAGCTTCAAGGTTAGTTTCTTATATTTATTTTAGTTATTTATAGATTACAAATTATGTAATACGGATGGGGAAAAAGTATAACTATCCTTAAAATTGTGCGAGGTGAGTTCTTGTGCAATTGCACGTGTAATTGGCGTTTCTCTGGAAAAATCAAAGTGTTCGACGGAACTTGTATTCCGTCAGGTAACCCACAAAATGTTTGGCGTACAGCAGTAAATCTTATAATAGAGGTTGTCAGATATATTCAGCTGCTGCAGTTTACACTGTGCTCTTAGGATGCTGCTTAACCACATCCTCAGAAAAACCAGCAAAAACTTTTTGACAACCGTTGTTATATGTGAAAGTTTAACTTGTCCAGTTTGTGTGTTCGCACTACTTAAAAGTGATATTGCTATTGGCTGGCAACATTGCATGCCCTATACTCTGAATATCTGCTGTCATTGGTTGGCGAAATCAAGTGACACGAGCTATGATGGCTGACAAAAATGCATCATTCAGCACAGTCTTGATTTCAGTGCTTCACAAGCTGCGGTGCTGTATCTAGTGGAATTTGTATGTATGCATTTTTTATGAAAATACGCTGTGTACATGTTGCCGTGCATTGAAGATCTGTCTGTATATTGTCACTCGACTTGGAAAAAATGTACGTTCAAACTGGTTATATTGTATTTTCACCCAGACAAAATCCAAGAGTTGATCATCTTGTCCACATACGCACCCGGTACTAGAGTTTGTTACAGGGAAGGTTGACGTGTGGACCCTGTCCAATATTGTTTTGAAGAATGCCACTGAAATAATATTAACCAATACACCTGTGTCTAAAATTGTGGTAAGGTGTATTCCTTCGATTTCATCATGTGCTGCAGATTGTGGAACCACTATTAAATTTTCAGAGGTTAGTGTCTTGCCCTAGCTCTTCTTTTATAGCTGTTCCATCAGTGACTGTAATTCTGATTTCATGACCACAGTCCCTTGCTCTGTCTGCTATCAACCCTCTGGGGCAATAGATGTTCGCATTTAGCTTATCAAACAATTATTATTGTCTACCACCTCTGTAATTATTGGCTACTCACCTGCTGATTATTGGTGCTTCGAATTTGATAGCCTGGGTGCTATCAGATTCGAAGCACTAATAATCAGCAGGAGAGTAGCCAACCACAAACCCCAGGACCGTTGCTTGTGTGTCTGCTTTTTGTATCAATTCCTGTTACTACTATTGTCTCCTTGCTGGTTGTTATTCCCAGTGGGTTTTTTCGTTCAAGGTTACATGATGTGCTCAGTTGGTTATCATTTCTGTTTCCCCTGCAATTTTCAGTTCCGTGTGGTTATTGCTTTTGGCTCTTCATTCAAGAGATTGTGTCTAGCAGTGATGGAGACTTTCAATATTATATTCAGGCACATGAACCAACTTCTCCCTGATTTCAATTGGCAACTTGGTTTTTAATATTCACAAGGTATCTCAGTGTGAGACAGATTCATCCCAGAATGTGGTCTTGTTAATGTATTTTACAATCTAATAATATTTGTGTGGGTTTAGTTCTTTTGGTTGTATAGTCCCCCTGAATGAATTCTTCGGAATAGTTTGTAAAGGCAAAGTCGTGGCTGGTAAAAGGCTGTGCTGTGCGCAAGGCTTGCAGTTTATGATTGGCATAATTTGTTGAAACTAGTATGGAAGGAAATTGTTACCGAAGACAAGTTTGTAGCCTCACACAGCCTACTAACATCCAATGTCAAGACTTTATAACCAGATTGGAAATCAAAGTTTTTCTCAGCTGTCAATTAGAAGCCATAAATTCAGTGTGAATTTACCTTTTACTTGGCTGATAGTATGCCAGCACAGGCATTTTGTTACGGGTTTATCGTCTGTGATATGGTGCATTTTGCGATCATACCTAAAATGCTAAATATATTGTCACCAAAGATGATGGTCGGTACTCCCTTTTCATTCTGTAAATAATGCTTTTGAGTGGGAGTAAGTGTTTTGGCATAAACGAGAATGACCTCTTCATACCATCCACTAACTTTTGAGAGAGAACAGCTGTGATGCCGAGTGGGAATGCATGTGTCGCCAACACCAATGGCATGTTTTTAATAGCCTGTACATATTCTTTGATGGGTTGAAGGCCTTCCTCATTGAGGATGTAGCCTAAATAAGTGGCTGCCTATTGAAAGAAGGTGCGTTTGAAAGTGTTATACCCAAGTCCTTTTGGTACAAAGTCCGCAAAAACCAAAGGTAGATTGTACAGTTGATGATACAGAAATAATTCACACAATATAGAATCTCTGGAATCATATGCTAGCCATACTAAAAGGCAGTCCGATCTATTGATACAGTTTGTGAAAATATGCCTCCATCAGATCGATTTTAGCGAAGAGTTTTCCTCTTTAAAGTCCAGAAAAAAAATGCATCTCTGTGAGGGTAAGGGACTGAAATCAGTGTCCGCTTGAACACTAATGGTTTACCTAAAATCTTGTCACAAGTGATGGGAGCCCTCCGGGTTGTCTTTCCACCAATTGCGGCAAAGCCCCACCGACTCTAGGAAACCAAAAACAAAACTCGTTTTTTTTCTAGCCTGTCTGGTTCAGTATTAATGGCCAACAGAATCGGACAAACTTTGTAAAATTTCGGACATGGTGTTGGCTGTACAAAAATGTGGTACTGCAAGTCTACTGCTTTCACTGAACCAGGTTCAAACAGTTATGCAAATTGCATCTGAAGTATATCAAAGGCAGCACAGGGCACCAACAAACAAGGGGCACTTAAACCAAAAATGTTCTCTACCAAAGGAGACGTCACTACTAAGAATGACGATATTCAGGACACCCGAGTATAACTGAGCGCCAGTTGCACACTACCTAAGAGTGACACTTTATGGTGGCCATACACCTTCAGATTTGTTTGCACTTCACTTAGTGAGGGAATGCCAACACTAAGCTGCTTTGGTTAATGACAGACCAGTGCAAAATGTCAAAAATAAGTCACTGGAATGTTTTGACAGTGTTGCATGTAGCAAAATTTTGCACAGCTGCAGCATACGATTGTAGAATTCGCTTCTTGGTGATTGGTGCTCAGCGTGGTACAGTATACTTCTGCTGCGTGACATCTACGTAACCAATTATAACACTTGTCCTCATAATGTGGACATTGTCATCTGCCATGAAAAACAGCCTTGGCAACAGGGTACAAAGTGTATCACTATAAATGATGCACAGTTCTATAGTCGAGTAGGCATAAGTTGCAGTGGGCATTACGCGACTAACTCAACCAGTAACATAATGCGATTTTGTAAATGTCTCTATGGCAATGCCTCATTGTTGTCATAGTTCTGTAGATGGCTGCTGATTTCGCTTGCAGCCTTTAGCGCTCCCAGTTGAAAACTGTTAACGGCACTTTGAGCTGACACCATGTCATCTATAGCCCAGGGTTGCTGAGTATGCGACCATGTGGTCACTAGTGAATGGAACTTGCAATTGAAACTTATTGCACTACATTGCTACTGTTCTGGACCAGATATCAAAGTCTGAAAAAGTTTCAGGCCATTCGAAATATTTCAGATGTGCACACAGCCAAGGAGGAGGCAAACTGTTTTCAAAGCTTGAATGCGAACCTCTGTGGCTATTATTAAATTTTTCGCATATAGTTTCCCATTTACATACTTATGAATTAGCCTTGTCGCTAACAAACACATCTTGTTCAGAAATGATTGGGTAATAAAGAGAATATGCCAGAGCACAGTAGCACAGACAGATCGGACAACAGTGCTAACTTCTGAACCAAGTAATGCAACTGTGAGTTTGTAAACAGCAAAAAGGCACGTTAGCAATCCAAACATTTGATATCACATTCTGAAAGTGCATCACAAGGCAGGTTTGACATACTTTCCTTTCTTAAGCAGCTGGGACGTCCCCATTTCCAATATTGTGATCCTCAGTTTGAGGGCAGTGGATTTATTGAACGCAAATAAATTTCCATAACAATAAATTAAAAGTGTCTATTAGGCCATGAAAACAAACAGTTATAGCTCTTGATGGATATAAGTGATAGTTCCAAATATAAATTAATATGCGATAGTTTCTGATTGAAATTGACAAAAGTCCAAGGATTACTAATTCAATATGCAGGCGTACTGAAAGACTGATATCAAGCAAAGGTCCATTAAATCTAGTGGTGTTGGAAACCGCCTGCTCGTAGGTCGAAGCACTATGCAATCCCAGTGTAAATTGGTCCAGGTAAACTGTAGCAATGGTTACAGTTCACTTCTAGAGGCAAAGTTGCAGCTGCAGAAGTCAGCTGATTGCATGGTCTAGTGGTTAGAAGTTTTGGCTTTGCTCGGTGAGCACATCAAATTTTTCTGTGGAGGAATGGTAGGGAAGGTGGTCTACTCAGCCTTATGAGACCAACCGAAACACTGCTTGAATATAAAAGCTGCAAAATTGACATGTAAGTTGCCAAAGTGGCATTACATCACAATGCTTATACCAGGAGAAAGTGAGATGCTTGACATATGATGAATATGGATCATGTTCTTTCAAAATGCCGCACCAGTTTTGTAAGTTTTAGGTTTAGATGGTGTGGCAGTAGGAAGGGAACCATGTTCTTCCAAAATTTGGTCAATATAATAAAGAGGAGAAGATTGGTGATCCTTAATGAATGCCTAAAGTTTGTCTTTTTTGTTTCTATGCATTTTTAATTTTTCCTGACCATTTCTACATGGTAGTCTGAAGTTGTTTTCCATTTATAGTTAAAGAGGAGAAGCGAACATGAAACAGAACTGCATGCATTTGCAACAATGAAACATTCAATGACAATAGTGTTTGATAGTACGCACACACTTTCTCTTTGCAAGCATTTCTTCACAGTGTAATGTATATGAATCCATGGTTTGTCTAAATAAACTATGGGCCACTTCAATCTTGATTCTTCACTTTTTTGTAAAAATTCTAGTGTATGTTTTTTTTAAGTACATTCTCCCAGGCGCACATGACGACTCATTCATTCTGGAAACTTTTAAAATCATCCTATGGATAGAACAGATTTTGTTAGTTTCTTTACCAGACTGAAAATCCAGTTATGTGTGACAAAAGCAATGAAGTTTTTGCAGAGATGATATTCCCTTGTATTGTTCATAATATTACAGAAATCACTGTCTAATAACACATTTAGTTATGTCAGCAATGAAATAATTATTATATGCGTTTCAGTTACTCCACTTTGGGACAGATACTTGAATACTACTCCATTTAGTATCATGTCCATCCTTCAATGATTTATGCACCAGTAACTTCTGGCACCTTCTCTGTGGGCACTATTATACATTACTCATTTTTGTTGTTAGTAAAGATGTTGGCAGAAAGTTGTCGCAGTTTCCCACGTAGGTCTTTTCTGGCGATCACTTTTCACATTCACTCTGGGAGGTAGCAATGTGTGCTACTTTGAATTGGAACATGACTGTACCTAGTCACGTGATCAAGTTAGTTCCCATCCTGACTGGTTAACCAGCTCACCTTGCCCAGTAATAAAATGACTTTTATGCATAACAAGTCGTGGGAATACATGCTGCAGTACCAGAGGATCTAGATTAAACTACTTAAACTGTAACCACTTGAAAGTGACTTACGGTCATAATTGCAGTAGTGGATATTGTAATGTCCCACACTTTTCCATTCCCAGTTATCTGTTTGCTGATCTAAAGCTTTTTCCCATCCAAAATCAATGCCATTCTTCATTAGCTACCTCATCGACCAATCTAATCTTCAGCATTCTTTTGGAACATCACATTTCACAAGTTTCTACTCTCCTGTTGCCTTCACTTTTAATTGTCCATGTTTCACTCCATCTAAGGCTCCATTACAGACAAATCTACTAACCACTGATCGAGGTGGTGCAGTAATTAGCAGACTGGACTCGCATTCGGGAGGGTGATGGTTCAAACATGCATCCGGCCATCCTGATTTAGGTTTTCCATGATTTCCCTAAATTGCTTCAAGTAAATGCCAGGATGGTTCCTTTAAAAAGGCATAGCCGACTTCCTTCTCCATCCTTTTAATCTGATGGGACTGACGATCTCACTGTTTGGTCCTCTCCCCCAAATCAACCAACCTATCCAAACTGCTAACCGAGGGTACAGCCACCTGGTTCCATTTGCAGAATGCCTATCTAACGATTTCCAGGTGCTCAAATGTTAGTTCAAGAGATAATTATGTCATAAACATTGAGATGTGTGAAAAACTAGCTTTTGCTTGAAACAGAATGCAAATTATGCATACTATACTTATCAATTGTTTGATAATAAGAGCACTTAGTGACTAACAGCAAACTTTAAACGTAATTTAAAACCACTTCTGAACTTTTTTCTCGCATACATGCTTAATGGCAAATAATTTATACATTAATTCATTTTGAAAGTAATCAGATGTTTGAAGCTTTTTTCTGCATACAAGTTTGGTTCTTTAAAGAATTGGGTGTTTGGTGATATTTTTAGAAAAGACTTAACATTTAAATTTATACCAATTGATGACTTAAATTTATACTAATTGATGACAACATATATCAGGAAACCTTTAATCACTATAGTCAGTCTGCATATCCTCTTTACTCTTGCCATAATTTTATTTTGCTTCCTGTCTTGTAAAACTGCTCTACTACTTTGTCTCATTTGCAAATTAAATTCTATACAGTAATGAATAGCATAGGTCACAACCTTGTTTCACTGACTTCTGTGTCACTGCCTCCATTTATTCTTAGAACTACAATGTGGTTTCTGTACATGTTGTGGGTAATGTTTTGCTCCTTGAATTGCATCTCAGATAACATCAAAATTCCAAAAATTGTTTTCCAGTTGACACCATGAAAAAGATTTTCTAAACATACAAGTGCTATGAATGTATCTTTATTTTTCTTTAACCTTTGTTATAAAGTGTTGATTCATGCGTTTCGACATTTCTCCAGAATCCAAACTGATCTTCCTCCAGACTGTCATAATTTGTTCCATCCTTCTGCAGACAGTTCGCCTTAGTATTTTATAACTTCGACATGTGGAACTTATGGTTTATGAGTAAAAAGATAATATGCTGAATCTAGTCTTTGTCTGTTACAAGATTAATAAGTAGGGTCTTTTACAGCACAACTTATAAATGAAATCTAAGAAGTGTTAATTTTCTCTTCCTCAGTATTCACAGATTCTGGACAAAGTATTCACAGATATAGGCAAAAGTGTTCGTTTCAGTGTGACACTGAACACAGATTGGACACCGTCAACTGCTCTCTTCATTCGTGCACTTCCATTGTTCGTACCAGAATCTGAGTCATTTGAAGAAGTTGTTAAGACATGCCCCACTCATGAGGACTTAGCTCATACACTGAATGCAGGTGTGTACCATGAATTTGTGTCTTGACTCACATGTAATATTTTTGACAGTAAATTACTTACAGTTTCAATACACTGAAGCTTCTGTTTTAGGCTGTCCATCTGTGAAGCACGTTGTCCGCTGCAGTGACCCTTTAACGCAATATCAGACAGATCCAGTGTCGGGACGCTACAGTGTTGTTACACCGCTCTGTGCTCCACAGCCTGGTGCTACTAGCGTTCCTTTGCTGTACACTTTTGTTTGTAAGAACAGCTGTAGAGGTGGTATTGGCCGAAGGGCTCTTGCACTGGTGTTTACTCTAGAGGACGTCAGGTTTGTACTGTTAGATCATATATTGCAGATAATATTAACATAAGTAGAACAGATTGTTTATGTACACGTCACTCTGAGAAAAAAATTGCTTGTTACCAGTGGAGAGATCCTAGGGCGTCGTGTGTTGGAAGTGAGGGTATGCAGCTGCCCTCGCAGAGACAAGGAAAAGCAGGAGAAACAGTACCTGCGTAATCGTGCAAGAGACCAGTCTGAAGAAGTTCAGTCAGAGACTAAAACTGCCATCCAACAGCTGATGCACGTATCGAGAATTCAAGCACTGCAAGAAGTACCCCAGACCCAAGTTGCTGCTGAGCAGCAGAGAGATTCACCACAGGTACAGATATGTTGTGTGACATTTAAAAATGTCCTGCACTGTCTGTTATTTACAATAGGACATTTTATATACCATAAACTTGCAAATTACAGTTCCTGTTGTTACCTATTAAATTACCTAGCATCTTGCATATAGCGAGCATTTTCATTAGTTTGGGCTACATAACATGCTTCAGTGCTGCGTGGTGCTAATCTTACTTCCTCGTTGTTGTGTTTCAAGGTATCCTTATCATGGAAGAAAGACCTAGACTGTTGTTTCATGTGAAGCTAATTTCATATGCTGCTTTATAATAACATGTAAATACAAATAATGGGGCTACTAGAGGTCGCTATAGTTTGTGTTAACGAGTTCAGCAACTGGATATTGCACCAAAGTTTTCATTACTGCAATTTGTGTGAGAAGTGTGGAAGAGCATGATTTTTCAATGCACACCTTGCTTCCTGACAAGCCAACTCCAAAAATTATACTTCGGAATATGCCTTTCTGAAGCATCTGCAAATTTATAGACACACTTAAATCACACACCAAAATGCAAGACAGCAAAATGTATGGAATACGACGACTTCAGTTTAATCCAATAAGTTGGATGTGAGAGCTATCAGGAACAGAAATACTCAGTCACCTCAAAACACCACAAAGCCTGACATGTAATGTAATGCCCACTCTAACACCAGCAAGACTATGTCACTATAATCTAGCCAGTTAACCACATGTGACAGTGTTAGCACTGTGATCAGTTTACAGTTGATAGAAATATAAAATGAAGTAATACTCAAGAGACGTAATTTCTTCTCGAGCTCTATCCTCATAAAAATTTATGTACAAATCAAAATTTTTTACGCTTGCTCATGAAATACCACTATTGGTAATGTATGTGAATGGTCAGGCATAATCTATTGGCATGGAAAGAAATTGCCATTTGAAAGGTGAGAAAGCAGGTATGAAATGACCTCCACATGGTGGTGCAATCTTTGGGGACATTTGAAACTATTTCCTCATAGGGGGCTTGCTGATGTGCCGCAAAATCCAAAGACAGGTACAGGCGAACATTCTACCTGCTGCTGCATACAGCTGCAGGCATTGCCTCCTGGAAGTATACTGTGACACACTGCCTGCTGGGGAGTTGCAGTAGGAAAGCCACTCCTGCAGAGTTTGATCCAAAGCCAGCAGCATACACACAGGGCTTTAGGACATTGAACAAGCAAAGATCGTTGATTTTGACCTATTTTAGAGGATATGTTAGGTTTATTATACTTAAAGGTTAGAAGAAGAGGCAGCACATTTTCCAACTTTCTACATTGCCCTTGCCATGAGACTGTGTGTGTGTGTGTGTGTGTGTGTGTGTGTATGTGTGTGTGTGTGTGTTTTCTGTTTTATTATTTACTAGAGATGTTAGCACATCATGACTTACAAATAAATTAATTGGCATCTTCAATTGCAGGAGTGTGATAATACTGCCTTAAGAGCCAGTAGCCATATTATTGGCACGCAAAGGCAGCAAGCTGAGCAACCTTGCATTTACCTTCCAGTATATCTATCCCATCAGAGAGAAATCAAGCGACAAGCCATAGCAATGCTGTGGAGAGATGCTGGTGAAAATCAGGTGCCCTTCTCAGAGTGTGACTCTATCTTGCGACAGGTGTACAAAGAGGATTACTGACAGTCTTCCTTTAGGTAAGAATGTAGCTGCATAAGTAGAAAACTCTTTCAGTTGATGTATTTCACAGATGTAAAAATTGTCGGTCCAGACTTTCAATTATTCTTGCAGTCCCACTTTCTATTACTAAAAGCGGTTGATATGGTTTAGCAAAGTAGGTAACCCAACAATTTCAACCACATCTGTCTCTTTGGTGTTTTGTTTCCGTGCAGAATTCCCCAAAGTGCTTTTTATGTGCACTGCAGTATATCCACATATTTTTTCGATCATACCCATGAATGAAACAAGTTTACTATTACTAGTCAATGTTTATTTATCAGGGTGTATACAATCCGGGAAAAACCCGGGAATTTTTTCATCCGGGAGAAAACTGGGATAAAACCCGGGAATTTTTCGGAATTCCAGGAATTTTTCATTGTTTTAGCTTTCAGTTAAATTTTTGTAATTTTGACTGCAGAATTAATTCTCTAGCAAAGAATGTTATTGTATCCTGCTATTAGAGAATGATACTGCAGCAATAAAATATAAACGAGAGGGAAAAAATAAAACTTTAGTGGCAAAGGAAATCTGCAATTTATGACAACAAAACACTGTGCACGCACAAGTTTCTGCAGATAGCAAAAGTATGTCGAAGGCCGTAGGGCCCAGACTGTAATTCTTCGTAACAATGAACTGCTTGCTATGAGCATGACGTTACAACTGTTCACATTGCGTTCGTTTGACCAATTGCCAGCGGTCTGTTGCGCATGCGCATTTGACTCACGTATAAGCAGTACCTTCTCCCCCTTCCTGCTACTTGAAGTTTGGCTGTTAGCTGTGCCGTTAGTAGCAGCAAGCAGACAGATGCAAATGAGAAAAATTTTTCTCGCTCGCCCTAGCTGCCAGATTCACACTTGCACAGGGTTGTCTGAGTTGTAGTGGGGAGGGGGTTAGTCTCCACGTGACCCGTGTTTACGTTAAGTGATTTTGTTGCTTCTCTTCGTGTACAGCTCCCGTGTCAAATGAAAACAAAACGGATTTCTGTGACCGGGAGCTATCAAGTGAATTAAAATACATTCACATAATTATGGAGGGCAAAAATATATTATTAATTTCAGTTTCTGATTTCATTTTCTTTCCAAGTTAGTAGCAGCCAAGCATTAATCGCCTTGCAGAAGAATGAAGTTATTTTTGCAAGTTTGCTAAAGCAATTGCGCTGAGGCAATCATTTTATTTGAAACAAAGTGTTTCATTCTACAGTGTTGGCTAGTTCCAACTGTTCGATGAATTTCAAGTGCACGTTATCATCTTCTGCCATGTATGGCATTATGCCATACATGGCAGAGATCGTAGAGTACTGGTACTCCAAGAAGATTTACATCCCAAAAACCACACTGAAAAGCTTAATATCAGATGGAACCTACTTCATTGTGAATCTGGAAAAAGCCAATTTGCACTTCAAGCCAAATTATGCATTTTAGTATGGTTTATGAAATTTCGATGCTCTTTGGAGTATCCTCTGATGCCCTGTTTCTTTTATGGTGTAATGTAAGCTCTCGTAGTGCTTTATACACATGAATATGCGACCTTCGTACACCACTGCAGTCGCACACGCACAATAATGTGTTTTCTGGCGCTCTCTGGCAACTGGTAAATCAAACCTATTTCTAACAGTATTGCGAACGGTGGTTAGAAAAGTGTTACTTTCAAAGTAAATTTCTTTTTACACAAGATGAATTCTATTACGTGTGAGAAAGTGGGATGGATATCTAAATCACAGAGCGCTCGAAACTGAACATTTGAGGACCAGCCACTTACAAGAATTTCGAGCCGAGGCGTTTATGTCATAATTTTAAATTTACTGGCACATGTGTGTGATGTATCTTAAAGTATATTACACGCAAAAAAAGATCAATATTACATGTGAAAGCTTAGCTTCTATTGTAGCGTGTTAACCTTAGAGACCAATATTATATTTGAAAGCTTAGCTTTTCTTGTAGATATACGGTACTGTGTACATTAATGTAAACCGTTAACATTTCCTCTTGTGTGTTCGCGTTATGTAACCAGTAATCTTGCTGTTGGCTGACTATAACATGTGTCCTATGCTCTGGATAGCTGCTGTCATCAGCTGGCGAGATCTCGTGGCTTGAGATATGACTCGCTTACAAAAGGACATCGCAACCTCGGTTGCAACGCTCCGGAAACTAACGCGCTGTGTTTGGTGCAATTCAAATTTATACTTTCGTAATACAAAATTATGCAGCGTATATGTTGCTGCAAATCAAAGGTTCAAAGGTCTTTCCAAAACTTCTTTCATTTTTTTTATTAAAAGTCTCTCCAAAACTTCTCTGCTCCGTCTTTTTTTTTCCCCCCAGGCTATGCGATTATATAAAACGTTAACCATTCAAAGGATTGATAAGTTTTACAGTTCCAAGGGAAAATCTAAGGAAAACCTACTGTCACTTAGCACAGAAAAAGTGTATTTTTGCCTGGGAAAAAGCATATTTTTTTAAACGGAATATCCGGGACAAATCCGGGAATTTTTTTTCCTTGTCCCCGTATACACCCTGTTTATGTGCGCAGTGTGTTTCAGGGGTTTAAACCTTCATTATCAGGTGCATTTATATGTCTTAAGACGAAGTGTGTGTTATGTTAAGACTGTGGGGTAACCTGTGGCACTGTCTTCAAAGGTCACAGGCTCCATTCTCTGTTGTAATACATCACATATAAACAGTTACACTTTGTAGACAAAGATGGTGTCTGGAAACTACTAGGTACTAAACTAGTAGGTGCTGTATGTTCTTTGCCCCAAATTGTAACACAGAACACCCGTGATGATGGAGATTTAAACCTTTGAAACTCATTGCGTATGTAAATAAACAATGACTGCTAACAGTAAACTTATTGTTTTATTTGATAATCAGTAACGCTCGTGGTAAAGCCTACTAAACTAAAATCGTTGACCATACCTCCATCAAAAAACAAAAGGGAGGAGTCTTTAAGTTCGATTTCACAGTTCTGGCTGCAGGTTTCACACCTGGTGCATGAATAATAGTATTGTTAGGTCTTTTCCTTACATTTCTTCGTGGACGGTTCTTTGTCCATTTTGTTGATTTGTCTTTTCCCAAGTAGAAATTGTTATTTACAAAACTCATTTGCCTATCATTAGCATCTGTCTCTGTATCACTTCAGTGTTCTAGTTCTTCACACTCCTCATATGACTCTGAATCTGCTTCATCATACATTTCTTCTGCTTCAACTTCTTCCAGCAATCTCTGTTTTCGTCTTTCATTTTCGTTTTGCATACACATCCTGTAGATTGAGTTGTTACAGTACAATGGCAGAAAGGAGACTGACTCCAAGACTTCTGTTTCACTTGTAAAGCATAATAGCAGGGTGTCTACGACCCGGGACAACCGGGAAATCCAGGAAAAACCCGGGAATTTTTCATCCGGGAGAATACCGGGAAAAACCCGGGAATTTTTCGGAATTCCGGGAATTTTTCATTGTTTTAGCCTTCAGTAAAATTTTTGTAATTTTGACTGCAGAATTGATTCTCCAGCAAAGAATGTTATTGTATCCTGCTACTGGAGAATAATACTGCAGCAAGAAAATATAAACGAGAGGGAAAATATAAAACTTTAGTGGCAAAGGAAATGTGCAATTTACAACAACAAAACACCATGCACGCACAAGCGTGTGAAAATAGCAAAAATATGTCAAAGGCCGTAGGGCACAGATTGTAATGCTTCGTAACAATAAACTGTTTGCTATGAGCATGACGTCACAACTGTTCACGTTAAGTTCGTTTGACCAATTGCCAGCGGTCTGTTGTGCCTGCGCATTTGACTTTGCGCCTGCGCATTTGACTCGCGTATAAGCAGTACGTTCTCCCGCTACTTGAAGTATGGCTGTTAGCTGTATCGGTAGTAGCAGCAAGCAGCCAGATGCAAACGAGAAAAATTTTTCTCCCGCGCCTTAGCTGCCAGATTCACACTTGCACAGAGTTGTCTGAGTTGTAGTGGGGAGAACCTCCACGTGACCCGTGTTTACGTTAAGTGATTTCGCTGCTTCTCTTCGTGTACAACACCCACGTCAAATGAAAACAAAACGGATTTCTGTGGCCGGAAGCTATCAAGTGAATTAAAATACATTCACATAATTACAGAGGGCAAAAATATATTATTAATTTCAGTTTTCTGATTTTATTTTATTTCCAAGTTTGTAGCAGTGAAGCATTAATCGCCTTGGAGAACAGTGAAGTTAATTTTGCAAGTTTGCTAAAGAAATTTGGCTTTATTAATCTTTCCGCTGAGGCAGTCATTTTATTTGAAACGAAGTGTTTCATTCTACAGTATCGCCTAGTTCCAACTGTTCACTGAATTTCAAGTGCACGTTATCATCTTCTGTCATACATGGCATTATGCCATAATAAAGAACCAAAAATGAGATCGCAGAGTACTGGTACTCCAAGAAAATTTACACCCCAAAATCCACACTGAAAAGCTTAATATCAGATGGGACCTACTTCATTGTGAATCTGGAAAAAGCCAATTTGCACTGAAGCCGAATTATGCATTTTAGTATAGTTTACGAAATTCCGATGCTCTTTGGAGTACCCTCTGATGCCCTGTTTCTTTTATGGTGTAATGTAAGCTCTGTTAGTGCTTTATACGCATGAACATGTGGGCTTCCTACACCAATACAGTTGCACACGCACAATAATGCCTGTTTTTTCTGGCGCTCTCTGGTAACTGGTAAATCGAACCTATTTCTAACAGTCTCCGGATAGTATTGCGAACGGTGGTTAGAAAAGCGTTACTTTCAAAGTAAATTTATTTTTACGCAAGATGAATTATGTTATGTGTGAGAAAGTGGGATGGATTTATCACAGAGCGTTCGAAACTGAACAGTTTGAGGACCAGCCACTTACAAGAATTTCGAGCCGAGACATTTATGTCAGAATTTTAAATTTATTGGCACATTTGTGTGATGTATCTTAAAGTATAATACACGCAAATATACAGGGTGTCCCAGCTATCTTGTCCACCCAAAATATCTCTGGAACAATAACAGCTATTGGAAAACGACTTTCACCGGTGTCAATGTAGGGCTGGGGCCCATGAATGTACATATTTGGAAACATTCTAAAACAAAAGCATATGTGTTTTTTAACCCCCAACTTAAGTTTTTTTTAAATGGACCTCCTATATTTTTTCTTCAGCATTCCATAGCATGACAAAGCACACACACAATGGCGTCGATTGCATCGCAATATTCCCATTACATCCCGAGATATTAAGATGCGAAGTTGACGCTTCAAACACCCAACATGAGCTGCTAGTGCAAATCCTGAGGCTCAGGCGTGAACCCCATGCTGCCCGTAATCGCGATGTGATTGACATGCGTAATCACACTTCCATACTTATCAAGAGGTCCGAAACGAATAATACGGTCTGCTGCGCGATTACGGCAGTGAGCCTTCTCCTCCTGTCTTAATGAAAAAGAAACTCCAGAGAAGTAAAATAACCTGTACTCATATATTTTTTTAATCAGTTTCCTGTCAAAACTTATTCCTGACTACAAGTAGAAGTGCATTTTGTCTTTATGAACATTCATCCTTTCACTCTCATACGGCACCATTGATGCGCACCTTCACTAGTCACATTTAGTCTGTACACAGAACAAATTTCATGATAAGTATTGACAGCACTGAGATTTTTTTCACTAAACAGTGTGTTACGGAACTGATTTCACGTTTAGTGGAATTTTCTGTGGCAACAATAGTTTTGAATTGTTACTGTAGACGAACAAGAAGCAAGAGTCTTTCACACTATCGCAGCTCCACGCATACTGATCTACTTTATCCTTTATATTATATATATAAATGTACATTAGTGCAACTGGTGTGCCAGGAGGGTGCTATAAACATTCTGGCTTGAGATGGCTAATTTGTAAATGTTGGTTGTGATCCTCTCTTCATGTGATTTTATGAAGTTATGCAAAGTGTCAGCAAGTATTAGTAGAGGACTCTTGATGACATACGGGGCAATTCAGGAGGTAATGACAATTAGACTTCAGCAAATTCAAGAAATCTATGTGACAACAAAAAAATACCTCTTAACGATATTGAAGCTACTTCACCAACATAATCGCCTGCATTACACAAGCATTGGTTATATTTTTTCTCGAACTTTAGAATTCCCCATGTGCCAGCTCCTTATTCCAGTTGTTCATTGCATTCTTTACCACGCCATCACTTCCAAAATATTTTCCATCCAGGATCACTCTAAACTCTGTGTAAAGGTGCCTTGTACAATTTAGTTTCTTACTTGATTCTTCAAACCATGTAAGTCAGGTAGCTGACGTTCAAATCAAGTTTCGTCAGGCAGATTAATTCGTCGCTTGCTGAACAATTCACACCAATTCGTCAGATATGTTTCATTCAGACTGTATCACCATAGGTGACAGACAGCCATACCCTCTACTATCTGTCAGCAGCCAATGAAATTAGTCTTCTTCCAAACAATTAGCCATTAGTAATACTGGACAGTGATAATCAAAACAAGAGGCTAATAGGCTAATGGAAAGTGCAGAGGATGTATTTGTTATAGTAGATAAGAAACTCAAATCAACAGGGACAAAAATTGAAGCTTCATGTGAGACTGTTTTTGACAAGTCAGTTTAATAGGATTCTTCCATCAAACACCAGACTCGCCCCTGAATACATTGGAAAAATGAGAAAATCTCAATTTATTAATACACAATGTATTTCGTAATATGCTGTCATTGGAGGGGAATCTAATCATCCAACAATGTAATCTGAAATTCAAAAGCCTCAACATAAGAACTTGGGAGAAATGAGATCTGAATAGAGTTAAGGATGGTATCGTTAGATCGAGATGCGTGGAATAAAAAAACATGGCAACAGTTAATGAACAACACCAGAAATGTGGAAGAATGAGGGGGGTGGGGGTGTTGAAGAAAGAAGAGAGTCCTTGAAATGCAACATCCTATGAGCAGCAAACGAAGTAGTTGGGAGACAGAAGACAAAGCATAAAAAAGAATGGCTTACAGAAAGCATAATAACAAAAATAAATTTAAGATGTTGCTGAGTAAGGTCAAAGACAATATAGAGCATTGAGGAATGAAATAAACTGAGTCAAAAAAGACTAAACAACAATTCTTGGAGGACCAATGCAAAGAGGTGAATGAAATGATCAAGGTAGAAAAGCTGGAATCTGCTTAGAAATCAATTAAACAGTTTTTTGGAAACAGACAAATAAAATGCAGCGGAATACAGAATGAAGATGGAATAATATTATATGAGCAGAAAGACATACTAGAAGGGTGGAAACTATACGTTGAAAAACTGTATGCAGGAAATAATGAAGACTTGGAACATCGGAAGTTCACTGAGGCTTTTTGGGGATGATGCTGTGGCATATCGAGAGGTTGTAACAATGGAAAATTGTACTGAAATGCAGGAGGATCTGCAGCGAATTGACCCATGGTGCAGGGAATGGCAATTGAATCTCACTGTAGACAAGTGTAATGTGCTGTGAATACATAGAAAGAAAGATCCCTTATCATTTAGCTACAATATAGCAGGTCAGCAACTGGAAGCAGTTAATTCCATAAATTATCTGGGAGTAGGCATTAAGAGTGATTTAAAATGGACTGATCATTTAAAGTTGGTAGTCGGGTAGTCGGGAAAGCAGATGCCAGAGTGAGATTCGTTGGAAGAATCCTAAGGAAATGCAATCCGAAAACAAAGGAAGTAGGTTACAGTACACTTGTTCGCCCTCTGCTTGAATATTGCTCACCAGTGTGGGATCTGTACCAGATAGGGTTGATAGATGAGATCGAGAAGATCCAATGGATTGCAGCGCGCTTCATTACAGGATCATTTAGTAATCGCGAAAGCGTTACGGAGATGATAGATAAACTCCAGTGGAAGACTCTGCAGGAGACACACTCAGTAGCTCGGTACGGGCTTTTGTTGAAGTTTCGAGAACATACCTTCACCGAGGAGTCAAGCAGTAGATTGCTCCCTCCTACGTATATCTCGCGAAGAGACCATGAGGATAAAATCAGAGAGATTAGAGCCCACACAGAGGCATACCGACAATCTTTCTTTCCATGAACAATGTTGTTGTGGTCTTCGGTCCTGAGACTGGTTTGATGCAGCTCTCCATGCTACTCTACCCTGTGCAAGCTTCTTCATCTCCCAGTACCTACTGCAACCTACATCCTTCTGAATCTGATTAGTGTATTCATCTCTTGGTCTCCCTCTACGATTTTTACCCTCCACGCTGCCCTCCAGTACTAAATTGGTGATCCCTTGATGCCTCAGAACATGTCCTACCAACCGATCCCGTCTTCTGGTCAAGTTGTGCCACAAACTTCTCTTCTCCCCAATCCTATTCAATACTTCCTCATTAGTTATGTGATCTACCCATCTAATCTTCAGCATTCTTCTGATAAAATCAGAGAGATTAGAGCCCACACAGAGGCATACCAACAATCTTTCTTTCCACGAACAATACGAGACTGGAATAGAAGGGAGAACCAATAGAGGTACTCAAGGTACCCTCTGCCACACACTGTCAGGTGGCTTGCGGAGTATGGATGTAGATGTAGATAATGCTGAGGAGATCAATGTGTGTGTTGTGCATTGAGTTCAACCTTGCAGTCAGGAAGCGTTCCATCTCATACAAGTTATATATGAAACAGGGGAGCTCCCGACAGACTTTAAAAAATGTATGTCTATACCAAAGAAAGCATCTGCAAACTGATGTGAATAGTGTGGGACCCTCAGTTTGGTAACACATGTTTGAAAGATTTTTGACCTGTATTATTCTAAGGTGGATAGAAGGCAGGATAGATGCAATGATCACCGATGACCAGTTTGGCTTTAGAAGAGGTATAGGCACATGAGAAGCAATGCTCGGCTTAGAGACCAAAGATGGGTCTAGACACACATATTGCCTTCATCAACTTATAAAAGCATTCAATGGGGTAGACTGGTGAGAGCTTTTTAAGGTGTTGAGAGAGACTGGCAAAGCATGACAGAAGAGTAATGCAGAGACTATATAGAGAAGATGTGACTGTGATAAGATGTAAGAACATCAAGCTGCCACTATCAGACAGGGTGTACGACAGGGCTGCTCGCTCTCTCCTGTCTTGTTCAGTAGATACATCCAGAGAGCAATAGGTGAAGACTAGGAGACATACGAGGAATTAAAGTTCTTGGAAGGAAAATTGACAGGCCGAGATTTGCTGATGATACTACTGTGTTAGGTGAAGATACAGAATAGTTAGAAGCGATGCTGGTGCAGATGGAAACCACCCTCAGCTCTTCCCATAATATGAAAATTAATAAAGGTAAAACAAAAATCTTAGTGGTGAGCAGACAAAACACTGTTACCCCATGCTTACCTAACAATGAGCAACTGTGACCTTCCAATCTTGTGTGTACCAAGGGAGTAAAATTACATCAGATGGGAGGTCAAGGAAGGATATCGTAAGCCAGATCCACTAGGCAAAAGCTGCTTTTAACAAGAGAAGGCTTTTCATGTCCATCAGCATAGACAAACATCTCAGGAAAAACCTCATGAAGATGTTTCTTTGTGGTGTGCTGCTGTACAGAAGTGAAACATGGACAGTCTGAGGAGCAGAAAAACATAAAACAACAGTGTTTGAGATGTGGTGCTGCAGCAGAATACTCGAGATTTCCTGGGTAGACAAGACATCAAACAAAGAGGTGTTCCACAGAGTCAAGGAAGAGAAGCCTTGTCTCTTGAAGCTAATTTCATATGGAAGGTGGGTCAACCATCTGCTAAGACATTATAGTATCACTAAAAGTATCATTGAAGGGACAGCGGAAGGAAAAAATAAGACAAGAATACATCAACCAGATCAAGGAGGATACCAGCACAACCACCTATACTGCCCTCAAGAGGAAGGCTGAAGACAGAAATGAATGGCAAATTGCTGTTGACAAACCTGGTGGTTGAACGCCTATGCAGAAGAAGGAGAAGAAGAGGTGAGCGTGAGAAAACATGCAACGAAGCAGTACTAAGTGCTTTCTCTGTGAACTTAAAGCAGTTGGTTCAACAAAAAGGAGGTCTGGTCTTTCTGAAGAAGCCCACATTGAAACTAAAAGGAGGCCTGGTCTCTCTGAAGAAGCCCACATTGAAACTGATATCAGTGACCATGAGACAGTTGCATTACGTTTCTCGGCGAACTGGCCCAAAAAAGTATAAAATGCAGGAAAGCATAGGAAACACATCAAGCGAAAATGAATAAACTAATCTTAATACCATTCTCTTTATACTGTTCAAAAAATGAAATTAAAACAATTAAAATTTGCTTATGTAAAAAATCTGAAAATTGTTTTTGTTTCTTTCTAACAGCAGTTAGCTCTACTTGTCTCTCCACAGCACACAAAGCATCAAATGCGTTAATATCACCTGATGCACCACCAGTGTACTGCCTCAAAATGTTAATAGGTTACTTAGCTTCTGTACTGCTTGGCATAACTGGTTCTTGGTCATCATAATCATCCTCTCCCTCACCAACCACTTCTCTCACCACTTCTTCAAAATGTTTGGTAATGGTACTATCTAATGTTGGCACCTCAGAAATGGTGATTGAAGCATCAACACTGATGTACTCTTGAAACATAGACAATATGCCTGTCACAGAAAAATCTGTTGGCTCAGACAAATCTTCTTTCAGTGATTTCTCTCTCTCTTTCTCTCTCTCTCTCTCTCTCTGTGTGTGTGTGTGTGTGTGTGTGTGTGTTTTTGTGATATTAAATGCTGCTTTCATGAAACAGTTTGAAATATTTAAAGGATTCACATCCATTCATGCTTTGGCTACGTAATGCATAGCATTCAAAAGTGATACGGTCATAGGTTTGGGTCCATGTCATTATTTTGCATAAATACAGCCTTCTGGACAATCATTTTTCTGTATTTACATGTAAATGAATGGATGATTCCCAGATCTAATTGTTGAAGCTCACTCGTACAATTAGGAGGAAGGAACACAAAGTTTATATGTCTGAGCTGAGGATTGTCAGTGTATGCTGGGCATTGGTCTAGTAGCATCATTATTGTCCTGTTTTTTACCCCCATGCATGATGGATGTCAAGATGGAACTGGCAATCGATTCATTGCTATTGGATTCATCATTAGTGGACGGAATTCTCAAATTTTTTAAATGCCTCAGATTTTTAAATTTACGAAGAAGGTAATGTTTTCGACCTATCAGTGGTGACCATAAGTAAAATGGTTATCCTATTCTTACTCACTTAACTACTGTGGCATTTCTCACCTTTAAAACATAAGGTCTTATTTGATAATATGTTATAAAAAGAAGGCCAGTTTCATCAACAATAAAAATATTTTTTGGGTCATAATCCTTAAAGACATTTTGCAGTTCTTTTTTCCATTGGCTCACAGTTCCACTATCAGCAGTTAAGACTTTCACCACACAGTTGGTTGTAAATAACATTATGACGAGTTTTAAATCGATTGATCCAGCCATTCAACGCTGTGAAGTTGGTGATCCGCATTCTTGAAGCAAACTGTAGTGCCTTTTCTCTCATTATATTGCTATCAAGTGGAATTTCCAGTGCTCTCATGCTAACGAGCCAATGTACAACGAGTTTACCGAAATGATCATATGCTGATGGCTGAATGTATTTACACTTTTTTGCCATGGAACCAGACTGTGTATCATTGGCTTCGATCTTAGACCGATTTCTCACAGTCGTGTTCGAGGTGGAAGTGGAAAGTCGTAGGTTCTTCACTAATTGAACGCATGATCCAACATGCGAATCTACATGTTCTAGAATCATCATTTTTTCTTCCACAGAGGACATTTGCTGTCTTTTCGGTCATTTCACTCGTAGGTACTGATTAAGCTATTTCAGAAAGTGATTTTTACACTAGTGTTTGTTTGCTTATTATTACCAGTACTGTACTACTTTTTTCAGGATAATTGTTAGAATTAAATCTCTCTTGTTGCGTTCAAAGAAGCAGTCCAATGGCGCATTTTGTTTCAGAATTCATAATTAAATATGCAGTAATCATTTTTAGTTTTTAAGGAGTGGAAGACTTTTTGCCCAGTTCTT
The DNA here is from genome assembly GCF_021461385.2 of Schistocerca piceifrons. NCBI lineage: Eukaryota > Metazoa > Arthropoda > Insecta > Orthoptera > Acrididae > Schistocerca > Schistocerca piceifrons. The sequence continues at coordinate 277,560,354 of NC_060142.1, read as the reverse complement.
TTTGTGACATTGTCGTGATTTGGAACATCTGTTGACTGTCTTCTGTTTTCACTTGTGGCATCTAAAATGATGTGACCGAATGACTCTAGTAGCATTCTTCATTCTGTTCATTGCATTGTGTTAAAACAACTTTATTTTAATTTCACAGTCATTTATACAAGTAAACACTGCTTTCGGATTTGACTGTCTCTCTAATGGGCTTTCATGAAGTGGTTCCACTTGAAACACGCTGATCTGTTGTAAATGTGCAGTTTTAGGTTGGTATGATCTGATGTCAGATGTAAACATTCCTCCTCAAGATGCTCGGTAACATGACAATTTCTTCCCTCTTTCTCACAGAGGACATCCTTGTTGGCAACAATCCTTAGATTTCGTGGTTCTCTGTTTATGAAGACTGCCAACTTTAGTGTTTTAACCAATGCAGTATTATGTTACAGGTTTTATTTAGCAGAATTTTATAATGATTATCAATAATAAGTCTCACATTAGAACATGACTATCTTTTTAACGTGGTTTCAGGAAAGACTTTTGCTTCCTTTACATCGTTGAACATTATCGGAACGAAAAAGGAAACCCATACATGTGTTTGGTCTCGGCCACTTGCCTTCGTGTTTATCATGACGGCAGTGGCTGAGTGCTAACAAACCAAACGCAAGTTTCCTTCTTTATTTCGATCGTGTCCAATCGTGTAAATAAAACAAGGAAACAAAAGTCTTTTGTAAAATCATATTAAAAAGATAGTTGTGTTCTAATGTGACACTTATTATTGATAATCATTATAAAATTACAACAAATGGAACATTTAATGCAATACTATATTGGCTTCAACACTGAAGTTGGCAGTCTTCGTAAAAAGAGAACAATAGGTGCGAAATCTACAGCTTAATGCCGAGAAAGTCACTTTGTTCAGGGACGTTCTAAGTGAGAAAGATTGTGGAAATTCTCGTCATGTTATGGAACATCTAGAGGAGGAATGTGTATATCTGACATAAAGTGGTACCAATCTAAGACTGCACGCCTAGTACGGATTAGCACATTTCACATGGAAGGAACAACAGTTCATGAAAGCCCATTATGGAAATAGCTGTATTCAAAAAATGGTGTTTATTTGCATAAATGGCTGTGAAAATAAATTAAAGCTGTTGTAGTACAACACAATGAGCAGAAGGAAGGTTGCTACTAGGATCATTATCATTGTATTGTGATCATCATTAAGGCAGTGACCCAGCGTACTTTCTCCCCCCTTCTGATCACCGTGAACCTATAATATAGACGGCCGTGACCCCAACATGCTAACAATGAAAATCTTGGTTACCACGCTAATGCTACTTTAGATGATCAATAACTTATGCATATAGTCTGTGTTTCCTGCTTTGGGTTGGGTTGTTTGGGGGAAGAGACCAAACTGCGAGGTTATCGGTCTCATCGAATTAGGGAAGGACGAGGAAGGAAGTCGGCTGTGCCTTTTCAAAGAAACCATCCCGGCGGAGTGATTTAGGGAAATCACGGTAAACCTAAATCAGGATGGCCGGACGCGGGATTGAACCGTTGTCCTCCCGAATGAGAGTCCAGTGTGCTAACCACTGCACCACCTCGCTCGGTTTCCTGCTTTGTTCCCAGGCTGACTTTGAGCAGGAGCATGATGCACTTCTTGCAGAAATCATTTGAAAATCAATGTTAAAGGTTGTGATAACACCAAGGAAAATGTAAAATGTGGGAAATATTGTAACATGGAATCATTAATGACAGAAAAGCGTTCTGTTGGGACCGACAAAAATGAATGTAAAATGCGGTAACGTGAAAGCAGTGTTTGACTGTAAACAGGTAGTAGCAGTTCCATACCCTAAGGAAGAATCCAAAACATTTACTCTGGGGAGAACTTAAAGGAACTGTGACTCAGGTTAAAAAGAATAGGTGTCCAAGCACTGGCTAGGCATATACGAGGGCCGTTCAGAAAGTAACCTCCGGTTGATTTAAAAAAATACACCAAGTTAAATAAAAATATTTTAATATATACATCTTACAACTACATCTTTGCACTATTTTTCTACATAGTCTCCATAGCGATTGAGGCACTTATCGTATCTCTTCACAATCTTTGAAATTCCTTCTGCATAAAAATCACCCGCTTGTGCCTGGAGCCAGCCTGTGACCGCATCTTTGAGCTCTTCGTCGTCATCAAACCGCTGTGACCCGAGCCATTTCTTCAAATGCATGAAGAGGTGATAATCACTTGGCGCCAGGTCTGGGCTGTAAGGTGGATGGTTGATAACGTCCCACTTGAAGGACTGAAGAAGGGCCGTTGTTCTGCGAGCAGAGTGAGGACGGGCGTTATCGTGCAAAAAAACGATACCGGAAGTCAGCATACCATGGCGTTTGTTCTGTATAGCCCGTCGTAACTTTTTTATTGTTTCACAGTACACGTCTTGATTAATGGTCGTACCACGTTCCATGAATTCAACCAACAACACCCCTTTGGCATCCCAAAACACCGTTGCCATCAGTTTTCTGGCAGAAAAATCTTGCGAGGCTTTTCTTGGTTTGGTAGGCGAATTTGAATGTGCCCACATCTTTGATTGTTCTTTTGTCTCAGGGTTCACGTACTTAATCCAGGTTTCGTCACCGGTCACGATTCTGTTTAACAATGGTTCTCCTTCGTCCTCATAATGTGACAGACAGTCTAATGCAGAGGCCATTCTTTGAGTTTTGTGGTGGTCGGTAAGAATTTTGGGCACCCATCGTGCACAGAACTTACGGTAACCCAATCTTGCTGTCACTATCTCGTACAAGAGAGTCTTAGAAATCTGTGGAAAACCAGTAGACAACTCCGACATTGAGAAACGTCGATTTTCACGAACTTTTGCATCAACTGTCTGAACGAGTTCGTCAGTCACCAATGATGGTCTACCACTCCTCTCTTCATCATGAACGTTTTCTCGTCCACTTTTAAATAAACGTACCCATTCACGGACAACTCCTTCACTCATAACTCTTGGTCCGTACACGGCACAAAGCTCACGATGAATAGCTGCTGTAGAATATCCTTTGGCTGTAAAAAACCTTATGACAGCACGCACTTCACATTTGGCGGGGTTTTCTATTGCAGCACACATTTCAAACTGCCACAAAAACTAAACTAGCGCAGGTACGACGTTCACTCGACCACGGCTTGATGCCGACTGACCTGTTGAGTGCGTGAACGCACAGATGGCGTCGCTACTCCCCCCACAACCCGCACTGTGACCAATCGGAGGTTACTTTCTGAACCGCCCTCGTATGTAGCAAAACAGTTCTTGATGGGTTCTCTCATTGTATAAAGTCTCTAAAGAAACAACTAGTACAGCTTAGCAGGTGTAAAACGAAGCATAGGACTAGAGAGAGAGAGAGAGAGAGAGAGAGAGAGAGAGAGAGAGAGAGAGATATGCTAAATGAAAAGTGTTTGGCTTTCAAAAGGGCAGTGGGTGTAGCTTTTAATGGCTAATGTAGCAGAATCTTTGAAAGACCTATAATAAAAGCAAAAGATAATTCTGGACAAATGTTAAACCTGTTAGTGCCACCAAAGTTAGTGTCCAGACCCTAACGGGTGACACCGAACCAAAATTGAGAGTAGCAAAGTAAAATCAGAAATGCTGAACTCTGTTGTCAAATATTTCTTTACCAAGGGAAATCCAAGAATACTGCCCCAGTTTAATTGTTGAACCATTCCAAAGCAGAGTAATATTGATATTATGTCAGTTGCTGTTAAAAGCAGCTGAAATTGCTAAAACTAAACAAGGTACCATGGCCTGCTAAAGATTACGTCAGATTTTAGAAAAAAATTGCAGTTGAGTTGGTCCTCTCTTAACCATAATATACTGTCTTAACCGTAATGTACTTTAGATCCCTTAATAAAAAAAAAAAAAAAAAAAAAAAAGGGGGGGGGGGGGGCGAGCTTCGTGGTTGGATGAAAGTGAAGGTTACACCAGTTGTCAAGGATGGTAGTAGAAATGACCTGCAAAACTGCTATCCAATATCATTAACATCCCTAAGTTGTAGAACCTTAGAACATATTCTGAACTCAAATGTAACCTTGAACAGAATGACCTCCTCTATGCCAACAATCATGAATTCCTAAAACATTGATCTTGTGAAATCCAACTTACAATTTTCTCCCATGATGTTCTGAAAGCCGTGGATCAAGGAAGTCAAGTGAATGGAGTATGCATTTAACTTGGAATTACATTATCACTTATTAACAAAAGTATAATCATATGGGTATCAGTTGAAATTCGTGACTGGATTGAGGATTTTTTGGTAGGGAGGACATCGCGTGATATCTTTGATTGTTATAGACAGATGCAGAAATAATCTCAGGTATGCCCCAGGAAAGAGTGCTGCATTTAGTTTACTGATTTGGCAGACTATATTAATAGTAACCTCAGATTTTTTGCAGTGGTGATATATAACTGAAGCTCTATCTGAAAAAAAGCTGCTCAAATATTCAATCAGATCTAGATAAGTATACAAAGTGGTGTAAAGATTGGCAGCATGCTTTAAATGTTCAGTAACGTAAAATTATGCACTTTTGAGTCACTATTGGAATTGGTTAATTCGTGCAAATACCAGGGTGTAACAATTTGTGGGGATATGAAATGGAATGATCACCAAAGTTTAGTTGTAGGTAAAACAGCTGGCAGATGTTTTCATATGAAGGATGTTGGGAAATGTAGTCAGTTGACAAATGAGATTGCGTAAGCCTTTGACTGCTATGGCCAAGTTAACTCGTGATCTGCCACTTCCCAGGTGCTGAGGATTTTTAAATCCGGCCCCTGGGTTTTCCTTAAGTGCTGTTAATGTGTTTACACATCTGGTTTTGCCAACCCTCTCACTGCTGTGGACATATTACTTCCATATCTCTGTGAATAACTTTCAGGTATTTATCATGCAACATATGTGCCTCTTTGCATGCTGTCATTTGCAAACAAACCTCATTTCAGTATCTTGAACCATTTATGAAGTATGATGATTGTTATGACCACATGATTCCCGATACGCAGGTGCGGAACTTGGCATGTCCTGTGTGACCATCCACTGGATATAAAGATCAATATTTTCGAAATAAAATTTCAGTACCTTATCTACATTTCATATACAGCAATGCGTAGCTAAAATCAACTGTACGCAAGATCTACGCAATGTGTTTTTATCTGTACAAACTCTTTAATGTTCTGTGCAATGTTTTACTTATGTTCTGTGCAATGTTTTACTTAATTTGATGTGCCACAGTAACTATGTTGAATAATGAAAAGCAATTTAGTCCTTGAGTGAATATATCAGGCTGGAGATGTGCAAAAATAATTTTTTATCACCAAATAGTTCTTTTTTTAAATCAGATGATAAATATTTCATAGTGGCCAGAATGTCATCCCTCAGCATAGGTAGCAGTATTAGACAAGCGAAATAGTGATGACAAAGCCACACTCAGCACAGAATGCAGAGAGCACATCTGTAGCAGTCAAACGGATTAATGAAACACTTGTCCTGGAATAATGCTCAGTTGTGTGGGATTCATACCAAATAGGACTAACAGGGCATACTGAACGTATACGAGGAAGGGCAACATAAATGATCCAAAGTTTGACTTGCAGATGTGTGTCTCGGAAATGTTCAAAAATGGTGAAAGCTGCCAGTAACTAACCTCTGAAAGCCTACACACATAGTCCCAAGAACAATTGTTGAGGAAGCAATCTGGGAACACACTATGACCCTGTGCATATAACTCTATAGGGACATCTAAAGACAAGTTTAAGTTATTACAGAGTGCACTGAGGCATTTAAGCAGTTATTTCCCTCACATCCTGTATATGAATGGAATAGGTTGAAACCCTAATGTGTAGTGCATTATGTAGTACCTTCTCCTATGCACTTCACAGTTGTTTTCAAAGTGTGGATTGTAGATGTAACTGCTGCTCTACAGACTGCAACATAGCCATATTTAGGTGGTGATCAATTTTTATTCATTGTTGTTAACAGCAATGCTGTGTGAAGTTTGAGGTTTTCTGATGCTGTTGCCTATAGGAAGTTTGAAATACCAGTAATCCATTAGCAAAATGCATCTATAGACCTGCAGAGCATTGACACTACATGCAGGGACTGCTATTTGATCCTCAACAAAGTAAATGCAACATTTCACAAATAAATAGACAGAAAGGTCCATTAGTGTTTGATTACTGTGTTGGCAATAAATCAGTGTAAACAATTGTAAGATACCTAAGAGTAACTGTCGACACAAACTAGACTGGAATGGCTCCTTATCACTAGTTTTATGAAAAGCAGATACCAGCCTGAGATTGATGGGAAGAAGGAAATGTAATTCATCCTTCAGAAGTGGCATCCAAAACACATATTCGAGTGATTGTTGAGTATTACTTATTAGTAATGGATTCTTAGCAGGTAGGATTAATAGAAGAGGGAAAGAAGATCCAAAAAGGAGCAGCACATTTCATCGTGTTGAGAGGATTATTGGAATGCTTATCAAACTGCATTGGTAGACACAAGGTAGGCATTAGGCATCAAAGAAAAGTTTACATTTAAAATTCAGAAGAGTGATGCAACACATTGCTTCCTCTGTCATATATCTCGTGAAATGACCTCTACAGGAAAAACAAGAAATTAGAGGTCTTACAGAGTTTTACCTGTAGTTGTTATTCTCACACACCTTTCACAAATGGAACAAGATAGGGGAAATCATAGTGATACAAAAAGCACTCTCCACTGCACGTCATAAGGTGGCTTGCAGAGCATAGATGTAGATGTTCTCTGATGTCAAGCCAACAATTTGGGTGAAACTGTATGCTCTGTTAACAACCATGTAGCTGTAATCAAATGATACTTGCCTCTGCATATTTCACTTGCCTGTCCACTGTTGCCATTCGTGAACATAATAGCTGAAGTGTCACAGGCTAACACACCCACTTCCTGAGGACCGATCTTTATTCCCATTTCAATTACCTGGTACTGATATTCCACCTTCTAATGTCAATCCCTCTGTGGGCACATACAGGCACTTACTTTCACATTAGCCCTTTGTTTAGCCGCCCTTCATGTACTGGCTTAATACTGAACTTTCAGGCCACATACAAGAGAGTGCTGCTTGGTCTGGGTATAAGTTGATACTCAGCAGTCTTAATCACTTGATTGCTGATACACTGTTTTACGTATTGTTAGAGTTTAGCTTTCAGATGATGTCCTCCTTCAGAGATTGCAAATACAGGACACACACACACACACACACACACACACACCAGGGTGCGTAGTTGTATGGATTATATTGTACTAGCATTGTAGTCTAACTGGAGGCCACAATTGAACTGCCCTGCTGGTACAGTATGATAAGCTGGTACATTGTAGCCATACGAGTGTGTGTGTGTGTGTGTGTGTGTGTGTAGGAGTTTTTATAAAAGTGGTGTGGTATGGAAAGGGGGGAGGGGGCAGGAGCAACTGAACATCAAGGTGTGCATGTATTTTTGTAGCAGGATATCCAGGGAAAAAAGTTTAAAAAACTGCAGTCCTGAAGAGCAGTAAAACAGCTGGTGAAGATATTGTATGTGTCTTCACCATAAAGAGTAAGTTCCTGGGGAAGAGGTGCTAATTGTACTACAGTAAAAATGTATCTGGAATAAAAGAAAAGGATATGTGTGAATAATAACATGGAAGACTAATGTTTTGTTATCAAGTGATAAAAGGAAGAGGAAGTAATTTTTGTGGGTATGTGTGTGAGTGAATGGAAGTATTATTATATGAGAGCTGATCAAAAAAGACAAAGAATGATTTTTTTTTTTCACGGATGTTTATTACTCTACTTGAATTCACTTTTTATAGCGTGTCTGCCAGTGCTGAACACATGGTGGAGACCATTCTTTGTCAGGTTCTTAAGAGTCTCCTCACTTTTCTTGAGGACTGCAGAGTTCTCAAATTGAGTGCCGCAAAACTTTGCCTTTATTGACCGGGTGCATGATCAGGGTTATGAAGCAGATACAGTACTTGTATGCAGACTATTAACTCACTTAAAACATGCACACGGCACCAGATAGGGCCAAAGTCTAATAAGTTCTGTAAACCAGGTGTGCACAGGATCAATTGCAACGACTGTGACCGTTACTATGTTGGTGAGACAGGCCGATCTCTTCATGTATGTTTCAGGAAGCATTACTACTCTCAAAATAAAACAGCATGTGGCTCTCATATTCCTATTGAAAGACATATTGTGCAGGAAATTAACCTTCATGCGTTCGTGCTAGACTGAGTCATGTACACACCCCCACGGGCGGTCGTTTGACCGCCTAATGTTTTCCAACACTCTCTTAGGATTTTCTTTTTTTAAAGTCCAAATTTCCAAAAAATATTGACATAGGAATTCTCACAGAATATTTCAAACACATTTTTGATCAAAAACTTTTATTCATCAATAAACTATACAAAGGTATACGAAAAGGACGTTTTTGTAATTTGATGTTTTTAAAATGTATACTATAAAACTTAGGAGTAGAATTGTCGGCTATCTTAGCATGTCACAAAATAATTTAATTTTGGTGTACAAAAGGTATTTTTAGTTGAAAATTACAAACTAAATATCACAAACATTTCTGTGAGATCAATATCTCTAATCATCCAATATCCATTTCATCTTCATTGTGGGGCTGGCGACAGCTATTGGATTGGACTGTGATAGTTGAATGTTGTAGGCATACATTTTTTCCACAATCATCACATTCTCGCTTGGTTTTTATGTTTTTTTGAGCCACACAAATAACATACACCTCTCTTAGTTGGAACTGGTACCACTCTATTAATTATATCCTTCTCTATGTACTTTCCTAAAAACACAAACAAATCTTTTTCGGTAGATGTTTCAATTTAGCTCTTTCCATCAGGTTTTCGCTCATCAACTCCAAAGCTAACTCGTGTAAGAATAGCCTGCTCATTATGTCTTCTTCAGTAACTGTGTTGAATTGAAAAATCCATAATGAATTTATTCCTGCTAAGCGCAGTAAGCGGAAAAATATAAATGCAGGCCACCTTTGCATCTTTCTTGATGTGGAAATTCGAGAGCATTTAAGGTTGACAGTATCAACCCCACCCTTGGTTGAATTATAGTTTGTGATTTGTACAGGCTGTATGATAACGTCATCAATGGCGTGCGTATCATGCGTGGTTGAGAGGACTACTAGAGCTTTCCTTTTTTTGTAATCATAGAAATTAGAGTTTTATCATCTTTACATCTGAACATGTAGTCTCCTAGCACTGCATTTCTGTTTACTGTCATAAATTTGGGGGGAATTTCTTTTTTATTTTTTTCTCATTGTATGTAAAAAAAAAATTAACCCTTTCCTAACAAGGTATTCAGCCAAAGGGTAACTTGAAAAATAATTATCGGTTGTTATGTTTCTATTTGTCCCTTCTATACATTCAACCAATGTAGCCACCAAGTCATGCGGTTTGATGGACAGTATGTTAGGGCCTGGAATTTGTTTTCCGCAGTACACTTCTCAATTACGTGTATAAAAAATTCGTGTATCACACAATGCATATATTTTTAACCCAAATTTGGCTGGTTTTTAGACTATACTGGATAAATGAACAGCGTCCTCTACGTGTGACCAACATCTCATCAACAGTAACAAATTCCCCTAAACTGAATGATCTTTGACTGTTTGCAACAAAAGAAGATAACACTTCTCAGGTACGAGCAAGTTTGTCCATTGCTTGACGAAACAACCTCTTGCTGAGGTCATCAAATCTCAGAGCCCATAGCAAAAATATAAATCGATTTAAGCTGAAATTGCCTCGCAAAATCGTCAGACCTGTGCCATTAGTACTAATTATTCAGCAAAATTGGCACGTTTTCCCCCTTTCACTGCAGTCACAAACAAAGCACCAAATAATGCTCAATTTCAGCCATTGTTGTTGTCCTATAATCCCTATTGCGTACCTCCAAGTTATTGCTTCCTTCGGCCAGGGTTTGACGTGCCAGTTTTGTCCTTTCAATATAAATATTTGTGTATCTTACAATCCATTCTACCATTTCGGGAGTTATTATACACTGAAAATATTTCAACCTAGTTTTACATTGTCTAGCTTGTTCTCTAGGGCCTGGTAATGTGTTGATTCTATACACACACTCTGTATTGCTTTGCTTCCTCCGTATCCAGTTCATCCAAAATATGATGTATGTCATCAGACGTAAGGCATCCTCATTCCCTTTAAAAAATAATAATAATTGTTACTTTTCACAGCAGAAAGTTCTGTGCTAAATCAGGAAGAAAAATAGTACTTGTGAAATGAAAAATTTATGTAAAGCAATGCACAGACATTAGGGTATGGAAAGAGTCCATGAAAGTGAGAAATTGTAGAGGAATGACAAAAATAAATACTTACATTCTGAACTAGCCGAGTAGGAAAAAAATCACGTAAACGCTCGCAAAGCGGTGAACTGACTGTACTTCCTGTGTTGTATGTGCTCGTAAGGTGGTCAAATGACCGGCCGACCTTTTGAGACTTGTACTACTGAGAGGCAGAGAGGAGTGATTTCAGTTAACGTCGATCAGGATCAATCACAGCTAGAGAATACATGGCTGTCCCCTTTTTACCTTTGTGGAGTTAGTGTGGCGAGAAATTGTGAGGAGGTGGTCACCTCACCACCCGCGAGAGTGTGTGAAGGTTGTCAAGGGTTAGAAATATTACATTATCCGCCAAAGGGAAGAAAACTTATTTTTCTCGAAGAATTAGAGATTTATTTCAGCATTAAGAAGGCCCCAGGTAAGGTTTTGAATGAAGAGAAAGAATTCAGCCAGAATTATTTCTTCAGTTTCTTCGATGCCATGTTATAGAGGAAGGGGTCATCGCTAATCTGTGACAGCACGTCTTCCAGCCTGGGCTGCCATCTGCCATATAGCTGTGCATGCCTCCAGCGCTGCTAGCAGGACTCCTGTTTCATATGAGGCGATGCCCATCACCATCAGCTGTTGCATCATCTCGACCAATTGTTAAATTCTATGAGGAACAACACTGCAGTCCCTGCTGTTTATAGCCTCTAGACCATTTGGGTACTCTGCATTTTATTTATGTTTTTTCACTTGATTAATGACGATATGACCTACATTTTATACGTATATTTTCATTTGATTGATGATGATGATGATGATGATGATGATGATGATGATGATGATTCAATCTTGCATCATTTTTATTACCATGCACTACTACATTAGGCATATGGTAGACATAATTTTTAGTCGTCTTTACTATCTTCCTTTGCAGTACACATACAGTACAGTTGTGTCAATCTTTGTAAATACAAGCACTCCCACGCCTTCCTGTCACCCGTGTTAGCTACCCTGGTTGTCCATTAGGAGCCCTTGCATAATCCAGTTCTTTTTGACATTTCTTGTCAGAATGGTGGGCGTTCAGCATTTTCATATTATCCTTCAATTCATACATATTTCATAAAAAATGGCTATGTTTCAAGGATTGGTATTTCCCTTTCATTTTAAGAATGTTGATTACATAACTTTATTACAAAATTACTAAGAACTGTATGGTTTATATCTTTACAGCTATGGATCACCTAACAGTTGTTGGAACTGTTGCATATACTGTTCTGACAATAACTGTTATACTACTGCAAATAATGATCTTTTGATCCAGCTTCTACTCATGCAACTGGACAATTTCGTATATGACTGTCAACCTGCGAATTCATCAATTGACTCTCACCTATGATCTATCTTTAACATAAGGCATATTGCCCGTTAGCTATATAAGGCAGCTTCCCTCTCTTGTAGTTTGTACCTTCATTACAGTGTTATTTTTATGGTTTTAAAATTAGTTTGGCTTCAGCACAAGCTTCTGGGATTTCATTCACAAATTAATGCCAATTACATATGACTTCTTCCTACAAATGGCTTGTTGCCAGTTCAGGGCATAATACAGATCTCTGCTGTGTAATTTTAACTTTGTTATTATTATCTTTATATTTAAAATCCATTTGGATATGGAGAAAGCTTTTTGAGATTTCCGGTCTCCAGTTCTTTCGACAGGTCTACAACTTGGCTTGCTTGCGGTGATGTTTTCAGCTACATATTGTTATTATTTTGGTACTTACGAGTGCATGTTGCATGACTACAGCTAATGATGCTTTCCAATGTTTATTGACTGCCTTTTCATATTTTGAATGGTATGTTACATGATAAGTATTAACATAGTTTGTACTACACAGTTAAATGGCTTTGTCAAATGTTCACTTTTACACTATTACTTGTAGAATTGGTTCCTCATTATTTTTGCTCGGGTGTTAGTGTTTTTCTATTCTACTTGATTGAACATAATTTTCTTAGGCTATGTTTCCTACATGTGTTACAGACCTGAAGACGGTTGCAGATAAGCAACCGAAACTATAGGAAAATTGCGAGCTAGGCATTAAAAGTGTTTACTTTAAAAATATTGTTTATTTAAGAAAGTATGTTAAGACTGTCATCTCCCCCCTGGCCATGTCAGGCTTCACTAAGAAATAAGTCATATAGAGGCAGTGGACAGACAAGCTGGATTTAATGGTTTTGTGTGTGGGTGTGTGTTTTATACTGAATACAGGGGGACCAGCATGCACCGTTGAAAACTAATTATGAAAAAGAAATACAGAAGAACTGTGAGTGGGACACAGAGGAGAAAGATTAATGGAGGCCTCTACAACCATACTCATAATCAATGTTAATAAAGAGACCAGAGATACCCATGTAAGAATGGAGCACATAGACTGAAATGGTATCATGGATTTTGAAATGATATTAACTAGTAATGTGTGAAAAGTAATAATTTCAGAGGAATGGGGGAGGAAAGTAGTAAAAGAACTGGTATGCGAAAAAGCCTGCAGTCTCTGTTCAGTTGAATTTTCTCCAAATGGGGTGGAAGGAGTTGCTGGATCTGACTGGAATTAATGGGACTGGAATTAATGGGACTGACTGGTTCTTAATGTTATGTTGGTTCAAGAGAAGGTTTTGCACATTGTTGTCATCAAATATGCCTTACCCAACTGTTGTGTGGTATGTGATTCAGAGTATTGTAGTGAAGAACAATTTTAAGTCACACTTGAAAAATTGTGATAGAAAAAATTGCTTAGATTGACATTACTGTTTGTTCCTTTCTCTTGCAACACCTTCTGTTTTATCTCTGGTAATACAACTCCTATTAGTAAAAGAATGTTACATATAAACTACAAAATCCTTGCCTTAATGGAAAATGTGTCTTTTTTTCCAGAACTATGATGTGCCATTATTTTGTCCAATTAAAGAGACAACTGCTGTAAGGCCGTTTCAAGTTGGAATGTTTGTACAATCAGTCTGCCAGTTACCATTACCAGTGGTGCTCAGGATTCATTGAATGTGATGTGTGTATGTATTCATACAGCCATTATAATTCGGTTGTTTTAAGCGTATTGAGGGATTTTATTGTGCCCTTGATTGTTGTGATATTTGGTTCCTCAATGAGGAACGGATTGTGTGGCTATAATTTGATAGCCTGTGTGTTTTTACATATTTTCATGTTTTGCATTGTTGGAAGTGTTATGTTGCAAGATACTTGCATAGTATTTTTACAAATCTTTGAGCAAGACTGTTTTTTCGAGTAATCTATCATTCTGTTGTGTAAACATAATTGCGTGTTGCAATCACATAATGTTTAAAGTGATTGTTTGTCAATTGTATATAGTTTTTGTATGTTCATATTTTTTTCTATATGATGTATTTCTAATAAAAAAAAAAGAAACACAAATTTTCTTTGTATTTTTTTCTCTGGCTCTCTCATACTAGTGTCCATTACCTGACAGAGAGAAGTTAAGCACCCAGAAGATGTGGTTAGATGTCATGAACTCTGTACAAGTTTAAGTTCACACTATTGGTATGTAAGTAAATCATTAGAGTTGCAGTTTTCTTTAGCAAGCAGAACAGCCACCAGAGAGCATTAGTATTCATCTTGTTACCAGGTCTGGTAGGATGTACAGGGAGTCACTAGAGGAATGGTGTACATTCAGTGATATGATAGGAACACTCATTTGAAGCAAACTACTTCATATGGACATAATGCTATATTCCGAATGATTTCCAAGATGCAAAACCCGTAATGCCACATTTGTAAGTTTTTCTTGAAACTACATTAATTTTCCTACAAAAAATATCCTATTCATTTTTTCTCTAGGACTAGTAGCTTGCATGGACAGAGCAAAAAAAAAATTGAAAATCTTGCACAACGTGCTGGCACTGTAGTGTAGGTAGTTTTTGTATGCCAGTTTGCATTTTCCTGACTTGATAGACCACAGTTGTCCTGCATCAAATTGCTTGTCTTGACATCCTCTACACTACTGGGGTAACCTGTAAACAATGTCAATGTACTGAATAATACCAAAAAATAAATAACAGTGTATATTAAATGTGTTCTATCTCAGAAGCCATTCAGAATAGGGCAATATGTCAGTACTAAGCTTTTTGCTTCAGATGATCTTTCCTCCTGGGACACCATATATGAGGAACATGTACAGCAACATATGTTTAGTGATCACTTTGAAGGACACGGTGCATGGGGGCTTAATTAAATACACTCCTGGAAATTGAAATAAGAACACCGTGAATTCATTGTCCCAGGAAGGGGAAACTTTATTGACACATTCCTGTGGTCAGATACATCACATGATCACAGTGACAGAACCACAGGCACATAGACACAGGCAACAGAGCATGCACAATGTCGGCACTAGTACAGTGTATATCCACCTTTCGCAGCAATGCAGGCTGCTATTCTCCCATGGAGACGATCGTAGAGATGCTGGATGTAGTCCTGTGGAATGGCTTGCCATGCCATTTCCACCTGGCGCCTCAGTTGGACCAGCGTTCGTGCTGGACGTGCAGACCGCGTGAGACGACGCTTCATCCAGTCCCAAACATGCTCAATGGGGGACAGATCCGGAGATCTTGCTGACCAGGGTAGTTGACTTACACCTTCTAGAGCACGTTGGGTGGCATGGGATACATGCGAACGTGCATTGTCCTGTTGGAACAGCATGTTCCCTTGCCGGTCTAGGAATGGTAGAACGATGGGTTCGATTACGGTTTGGATGTACCGTGCACTATTCAGTGTCCCCTCGACGATCACCAGTGGTGTACAGCCAGTGTAGGAGATCGCTCCCCACACCATGATGCCGGGTGTTGGCCCTGTGTGCCTCGGTCGTATGCAGTCCTGATTGTGGCGCTCACCTGCACGGCGCCAAACACGCATACGACCATCATTGGCACCAAGGCAGAAGCGACTCTCATCGCTGAAGACGACACGTCTCCATTCGTCCCTCCATTCACGCCTGTCGCGACACCACTGGAGGCGGGCTGCACGATGTTGGGGCGTGAGTGGAAGACGGCCTAACGGTGTGCGGGACCGTAGCCCAGCTTCATGGAGACGGTTGCGAATGGTCCTCGCCGATACCCCAGGAGCAACAGTGTCCCTAATTTGCTGGGAAGTGGCGGTGCGGTCCCCTACGGCACTGCGTAGGATCCTACGGTCTTGGCGTGCATCCGTGCGTCGCTGCGGTCCGGTCCCAGGTCGACGGGCACGTGCACCTTCCGCCGACCACTGGCGACAACATCGCTGTACTGTGGAGACCTCACGCCCCACATGTTGAGCAATTCGGCGGTACGTCCACCCGGCCTCCCGCATGCCCACTATACGCCCTCGCTCAAAGTCCGTCAACTGCACATACGGTTCACGTCCACGCTGTCGCGGCATGCTACCAGTGTTAAAGACTGCGATGGAGCTCCGTATGCCACGGCAAACTGGCTGACACTGACGGCGGCGGTGCACAAATGCTGCGCAGCTAGCGCCATTCGACGGCCAACACCGCGGTTCCTGGTGTGTCTGCTGTGCCGTGCGTGTGATCATTGCTTGTACAGCCCTCTCGCAGTGTCCGGAGCAAGTATGGTGGGTCTGACACACCGGTGTCAATGTGTTCTTTTTTCCATTTCCGGGAGTGTAAATTTGGTATTGAAAATACTCTTAATTTTAGTAACTGTATGTCCGATTACGTAAGTCTCGTAATCGGCTGGCCCTGACTAGTATTATTACGCAATCTGACTGCAAAGAACAATGTAAGAAAATTTTCGTAAACACAGTTCATTAATTAAGACCCCAGCAACTATAAAACCTACAAAATCCAAGCACAAATGTAACTGTTCTGTATGTGGGAGTGTGACTCAACGTACGCATCTGGCACGGTTATTTTTCAACAAGACAAGAATTTTGATATTAATTATACTGACGTGACAAAAGAAATTTAGAAAAACTATAATTACGCAAGAAAACCAGAATTCACTCTAATTCAAGAACACAAGCCAGATGCTTTGTTGACTGAACCTGTAGTGACGCATTATTTCAGATACACAAATAAATAAACGAACATAGTAAATTTTACCTTCATATATATTGACGAATGCACTCATTACAATATCATCTGCTATCTCTCCCATCAAATAACTGCATAAGACATGAAACAACGCTCTTTACTACAACATCTCGCTCCAACTTCACGACAACCACGAGCTCTGCCCACGCACACACACACTGTCCTCTCCGATCTCTTAACAACCACTGACCTCTACAATCTCATAACAAGCACTGACTACTATGAACTCTTAACACGCACTGTCCTCTACGATCTCTTAACAAGCACTGTCCTCCACGAGCTCTCTACTAGCACTGTCCAGTCCGATCTCATAACAAGCACTGTCTGCTACGAACTCTAAACAGGCACTGTGGAGGCGGCTTAATAGTACTCTTTGGCGCACTCTCTGGCGCAGTGGCACAGTGTAGCCACCTTTCATATGCCCCTCCTCCACAGGCCAGAATTTGATGGTATTTTTGCCAGCATTGGTGGTGAAAATACCACCAAATTCGTCCAGAAAAATACAGACAAAAATAAAAGATAATATTAATACCTAAATATCACATAATTAGTTAAAATTTTGGCTTTGCACTGACCTTTCACTAACCTAATATATAAAATATAGTAGGCAATACAACTTCTTTTCATACATGTGACTTTACATAATAGTTTACACAATATACAAAAAATCAGTTTATACAAATGTTCACATAAAATGCTTTCAATGATTAGTTTATACAAAAAAGAACACCAACAGGTAACATCTTTTCAGTAGGAGCAGTCCATCAGATGCACCCAGCAATGTTAAGCAGGGGCAGACACCAACAAGTGACATCATTTCAGTAGAAACAGTTCATCAGTTGCGCCCAGCAATGTTGAGTAGGTGCAGACACCAACAAGTGACATCATTTCAGTAGAAACAGTTCATCAGTTGCACCCAGCAATGTTGAGTGCAGGTGCAGACACCAACAAGTGACACCATTTCAGTAGGAGTAGTCCATCAGTTGCACCCAGCAATGTTGAGCAGGTGCAGACAGCAACAAGTGACATTATTTCAGTAGAAACAGTTCCATCTGTGGCACCCAGTAAAGTTCAAGAGGTACACACAGCAACAAGTCACATTAGTTCAGTAGAACCAGTCCATCAGAGGCACCCAGCAATGTTGAGTAGGTGCAGACAGCAACAAGTGACTTCATTTCAGTAAAAACAGTTCATCAGTCGCACCCAGCAATGTTGAGTGCAGGTGCAGACAGCAACAAGTGACATTATTTCAGTAGAAGCAGTTCCATCTGTGGCATCAGCAATGTTGATCAGGAGCACACAGCAACAGGGGACATCTTTTCAGTAAAAACAGTTCATCAGTTGCACCCAGCAATGTTGAGAGCAGGTGCAGACACCAACAAGTGACACCATTTCAGTAGAAGCAGTCCATCAACCAAATGTCACACATCATGTTGAAAAGTGCAGGTAACAGTTCAGAATATTTATCTTCACTAATCAGACAGTTCAGGCATGAACAATAGTTTGAATGCACATACAAATGCTTTTACAGTAACATACAAATCATAACAAACACACAAATGATATCAGATAATTATCCTATTAACTATTACAATACACAAATACCAGTAAACCTATAATATTTATGGGTGTCAGTGCAAGCCACTACAAACAAATAAAATAATATTTAGGAGATAGGTGGGTAGGATTAGTAAAGGAAAACACACAGAACACACTCACTCATCTCTCATCCACATTAAGTACTACTGTGTAATTGAATAGTGTTAACTGTGTAAATGTAATTCTGTCAAAATCTGATGTTCATCATGTGTATCAAGTAGTACTGGCAGCAATGTATAACAGTCACTAATAGTTAAGTCAACGTCATAGTCATCATGTCAAGACCAATGTTTGCCAAGCCTGATCAAAATGTACTGTTGTTGAACAACTGTCAGTGAGCCAAGATATGCAATTACTTCCTCTCTCCAAAAAAAAAGTATATACTGCTTAGTTATTTAACAAAGTGTGTGTGTAGACTATCTTCCTTCTACTTTAGTGTTCTAGTCTGCTATCTTCATCCTCCTTGTTCCATAAGACCAACAAAAAAAATATGCTCCTCACTTACTTTACCTCTTATCCACCAAAACTCCAATAATCATCAGCATCACATAATCTCAATAATACCTCAATAATACGTCGATAAATGTAAACCTCAGCACCAATATCACCTTACCTCTTGTCCACAAACAACTTCATACACTCTCAATACCTATAATAATACGTCGATAAATATAAACCTCATTGCCAATATCATCTCACTTCCAACACAACTCTTTCCTCTAGTCAGTCTCCTTGAACAAGTACAGATAAAATCCTAATGCAACTTCAATTCAGCATCCCATACAATCCGAAGACACAGTGTCCACACACAACCTCTGTGTAATCCATCTGAGCCCAATTTTCTACTCATTATAAATTATAAGATACATTTTGGTTCCTTGTCCATCATTAAATAAAAGAAATGCATACCTGACCTCTAACAGACTTAGTTCGAATAACTCTCAGTAATTAAGTACGATTACGGAGTGTGAATGATCATAATATTTCACAGTATGTACACCACTTCAAGAATTATAGCAGAAGCAAACATGTGGAGTATTTCTTGTGTCAAGTGTCATTTCCTATTTCAATTGCTTACGAAAAATGCAGTGTAATAACTGTCAATGGTCTAAACCTAGTAATGGTCTGTCATGTCGTTAGCTTCCTTCCTGTTAGCATAAATTTATACAGCTTCCATAAAACCTCAGCTCATGTGACTTCTATGACTTTCTTGTACTAATGTCGTTCGTCGAATTATAGCAGTTCATTTCCTTATCTTAAAAATATAAGGCACTTAGCGTACGCAAAACAAGCAATAGCGAGTAAATATACAAGTAGAGAAGACAATGTCAACAAGTGGATGCAGCTCAAATCCTACAACGAGGCTCTGCCAAGCGAACAATCTATAATTAATACAGTGGTGTGACCTAAATTCTATGTTTATACACTGTACATCAGCATTGCTATACACCAAATTAAAGAGTAGTTATGACAGCAAAACAGAAATGTGTAAATATGCAATCCATACGCATAGCAGTAAACATGTCATTAGCATCATATAAGCATAAGCAAATAAATGTTCATATGTCATCTTAATAAGTAAACATGAAGGCACAAGCAGATAAATCACAAAGTATAACTTACATAACTAAACTCATCAGCACAATAAATCAGGTTACAATTATAATTTAAGTAAATAAGCACAGCAGGCACATAATTAAAAAAAATATGACATCAGTGAAAAAGCAGTGCAGCTAAGCGATGCATAATATAAACAAGTCACAACCCAGTTCATTAATCAATAATTGTCAAAATCAGTAAATGTATACAAGCATGTCGCTTCACAAGTAAATCCATAGAACATGAAATTAGCACAAAGTATGAGTCACGTAACCGCGAGCAGCAAATTACTTCTAAAGTACGTACCTAAGTGGAAATATGTTACCTGAAAAATAAACTCAATTAATAGTTACCTTTTTTAGTTTATTAGTTTCTTCTTCGAAATTACATTCTTCCTGAAAATTTCTCGATAGCAAGTCGTCATAACGTCGGACACGCACAGAATATACCTGAAGGTCTTAAATATTTTATAGAACCGTATCCTGAAAAATACTGAATGTTAATAACAAAATTCATCAAGTCACTATAGCTTTATACAGAATTTAGTCGGAGAAATTAGACTGTGTATTTGTTTACGGCTGTCAGTGCATTCGCACTGAGCGCTCGATCAGCTGTAGGCGCGTGACGTAGGAAGCAATTGTTTGCGGTCAACGACTGCCTTGTGCGGCGCGCAGACTTGACTGTTGCTTTGAGTATGTGCCGCCGCCAAAACACAGCGCGGTATCCTTGTACTCTCCGCATGTTTACATGTAGCTGTTAGTTTCTCTAAAGTATGTTATTCCACAAAAATTTTAACGTTTGATATATGATGTATTCCTTTAGAGCGTCGAGATTTAAGAGTTTCTACTTCGACAGTGTTATCATGTATAATTTTACGAATTCTATATGGACCGTTATAAAGCAGAAAAAATTTGCGACATAAGCCTTTTCCTTTGTGAGACAAACGGTGGGACTTAATTAACACCTTCTGACCAACTGACAAGATTTTTGAACGACCAGGACGTCTAGCTGATTTCTCTCTTCTAGCAGCTGCAGATGCAATATTTTGTAGAGCCAGGTTAACAACTTCAGAATGCCGCAGTTTCCGTGAAGGCGGAAAAGGAACGATTTCAGAAATGCGATTTGTTGGTGCTTTGTTTTTTAGTATCAATAGAGGCGGTAAAGAAGTTGAATCATTAGGGAGATCATTCAGAATGTTTTGAAAAATATGAAGATACTGATCCCAAGTTTTGTGATTCTGATGACAATAAAGACGACACAATTTATTGATTTCCTTCATCCATCTTTCTGAAGTGTTAGATTGAGGGTGAAAAAGTGAAATGAAAATTGGTTTAATTTTACGACGCTGTAGAGTACGAAGCCAAATTTTAGAACGAAACTGTGATCCATTATCTGATATAACCTTATCAACATGACCAACTTCTTTAAGAAAATGTTTGATAAAAGCGTTGGATACTGAACGAGCTGTTGCTTTGCGTAAAGGTGTAAAACACACATATTTTGACGTCAGTTCCACTGCTCCGAAAATGTACGCAAAACCATTAGTAGATCGAACCACTGGACCAAACAAATCGACTGCAGCCATCTCCTTTAATTTCGCTGGAATGACGGGAAACAACGGTGCTCTGTGAGAAATCGTTGGAGGCTTAGCCATTTGACATAATTTGCATTTGGCAAGAACAGATTGAATACGTTTTTCCATATTACTGAAGTAGCAATTTTCTCGTAATTTGTGAAAGCATTTTCGGGGACCAAAGTGTGCATAACTGAGATGCGTATACCAAATCAATTTATTGACCCACTCATCAGGAATACAAACTAACCAAACGGAGTTGTCGACCGATTTTCGTTTAAAAAGAATGTCATTGCGAACTGAATAGCATCTAGTTTCTCTGGATCAGGAAGAATGCCTTCTGTAGAAATAATGTGACCGAGAAATTTCACCTGAGAACGACCAAATTCAGATTTTTCTAAGTTCACTGTAATGCCAACTCGTGCAAAAATACATAATAATGAATCCAAAATTTTGTTGTGCTCACTACACGAATGTTTAGCAATAAGAATGTCGTCAACATATGAAATAATATTGTCACGAAGAGAAACAGCAAAAATTCATTTAAACTACAAATGACTGCTGCAGAAAATATAGTAAGTCCAAACAGTAATTCTCGACATCTCATTTAGGTAAATAGTCAAATCCGGTTATTGTTTATCTACTGTCTAGATAGATTGATAGTCGAAGAGTTGGTTTGACAGATGCAAAGAATAGTAAAAGAGTAGGCAGCGGTACAGAAAACTAAAAGAGAAATAGCACCACTACAGCTCGGGGCCCTATGCTCGCTACGGCACATATTCACTTAGAGTAGTGAATCCCCTGAGGACTTTAATAGCTGCACATAATTTCTAGTTTGTGACTTAATGGCAACTTTGGCAGAAGTGCGTACATAAATTGATCTAACCATGAACATGGATGTATGTCGTTCTTCGAATTGCGAAGTATCTTAATCTTCCGAACAGTTAAGAAGTGTTTATAGTCAATGTTTGCACCTCGTGGCGACAAAGACCTACCGCGTCTGTCCCGGTCCGAATGTCGATTATTGTAAAGTTCGCGCGCCTGGCGCTCTCTTGTTGCATCCCGTAAATGAAACAAATTATTTTCTTCAAACCTTTCTGCTAAACTAACACTTGTCAATTTACCTGAGATCTCCTCAACTCTTTCCGATGAGTCACTTAATTGTCCTTTCTGTTTATTTACGTCTTCTGTAAGTGTCGCGACTCGGGTTTCGGTATTGTCACTTTTAGTAGTTAAGTGTTCACACTGTTGCGTTAAGTTATTTAATCTGTCATTCGGTACGGATTCCTCGATTCTCTCAACTATTTCTTCCTTATCGTGTGCGCGTTGTAAACTTAACTCTGAATATTTCTGTACTATCACGCGATCTTTTTCTTCCTGTTCCCTGTCCTGTTCCTCTTGTCTGATTTCTGTTGAAATTAAACTATTATTGTGAGCCTTCAAAATCGGTTGTACTTCTTCTCTAATTTCTTTATTTGATTCGTCTTTCGTATTTTTGAAACATGTCCCTATTCGTGAGCATAACCGTGTTGTCATAGTTCCCATCTCTGTTTTAAATTCAGATCCTAACCGTGTTTCCATTGTTCCCATATCAGTTTTTAATTCAGATCGTAAAGTTCCCATCTCTGTTTTAATTGTTCCTATCTCTGTCTTCATTGTTCCCATCTGTGTTACCATTGTTCCCATTTGTGATCCCAGATTTAATATTGCACCCATCAACTGCTCCAAGGTAGCCGGTTCGCAATTCTTTTCGCGCCTAACATTTCCCGCAAAACCAGTTTCCTCCGTCATAGCTGTAAAGCTATCTGTGTTCGATACAGTTTCAGAATCTTCTATCGTTAATCTCGGATTCTGTGAATTTTCTGATTGAGAAAAATTTTGAAATGGTTCCGGACTATTTTCCCGACTTATTACATTGTTTTCCACTTCATTATCCATCATACTGTTTTCCTCTGTTGGCGAGTTCGACATGTTAACAATTTCGTTATTCTCACTATTCATCATTTTTGCCTTTTTCATTGATCGCGTAATCATTTACAAAATATACGAAAGATTCGTCACTGTACGAAAATCACACACAATGACCCCTTATCTCCAACAATACTATTCACACGCAATGTCTCCCTCAAACACGATCAATCGAACAATTGAAATAATTGCACAAAATTGTCAAATGCGTATGCAAGGCAATAAAAATTAAATTTTGAAAAATACCATTAGAAGAATGCCAATTACCAAATCTACACACTCAATATAACCTACAATTACTAAACTACAAATTGCTACAACAATACTACAGTCTACAATTTCACAATCAGAACAATTCCAAGGGACGATCCGAAGCAGCGGTCGCCACGTGCATGGGGGCTTAATTAAATAAATTTGGTATTGAAAATACTCTTAATTTTAGTAACTGTATGTCCGATTACGTAAGTCTCGTAATCGGCTGGCCCTGACTAGTATTATTACGCAATCTGACTGCAAAGAACAATGTAAGAAAATTTTCGTAAACACAGTTAATTAATTAAGACCCCAGCAACTATAAAACCTACAAAATCCAAGCACAAATGTAACTGTTCTGTATGTGGGAGTGTGACTCAACGTACGCATCTGGCACGGTTATTTTTCAACAAGACAAGAATTTTGATATTAATTATACTGACGTGACAAAAGAAATTTAGAAAAACTATAATTACGCAAGAAAACCAGAATTCACTCTAATTCAAGAACACAAGCCAGATGCTTTGTTGACTGAACCTGTAGTGACGCATTATTTCAGATACACAAATAAATAAACGAACATAGTAAATTTTACCTTCATATATATTGACGAATGCACTCATTACAATATCATCTGCTATCTCTCCCATCAAATAACTGCATAAGACATGAAACAACGCTCTTTACTACAACATCTCGCTCCAACTTCACGACAACCACGAGCTCTGCCCACGCACACACACACTGTCCTCTCCGATCTCTTAACAACCACTGACCTCTACAATCTCATAACAAGCACTGACTACTACGATCTCTTAACAAGCACTGTCCTCCACGAGCTCTCTACTAGCACTGTCCAGTCCGATCTCATAACAAGCACTGTCTGCTACGAACTCTAAACAGGCACTGTGGAGGCGGCTTAATAGTACTCTTTGGCGCACTCTCTGGCGCAGTGGCACAGTGTAGCCACCTTTCAACGGAGATGCTGCATACTCATGAGAGAAAGTATTATCACCACCTGTCAGAGAGTTTGAAAGGTGTCTCAAATGGGTGTTCAATTGGCCAACTAGTGGAACTGCGCAATGTCCAGATTTGTGGACGATTTGGATGTGACAGTGCCCCGATGTTGGACAGCATGGGAACTTAGGCAGGCATAAACATCGTCAAATTTCCAGTCGATCGTGTCTGACCATCACAACAGAGGACCACACACATCCAAACACATTGTAACCTCTTCACATCTGCACCTGCTGCCTGAGAACAAATAACGGATTCCCTGCAACATACTGTGTCATCCTGCATCATTCGGTGGAGACTTAACAGCAGCATTACTAGGATATTGCTGTCCTACGCATAGGCTACCATTAACACCACAACACTGACAACTTCATTTGCTGTCGTACTGTGAGCAGAAGTGTGGACTACTGATGAATAGTGTTACATTGTATTTAGTAGTGAATCACAGTTCTGCACTACCCAGATGACCATCATCAGCGAATATGGTTGTGACCTGGGGTAAGGTCCCATCCTTCAGATTTTTTTGAAGAGGCACTGTGGTATTACTCCTGGCTTCATGGTGGGGAGGGGGAGCCATTGGTATATTAAAGGTCGTGGCTGATAGTGATTGAAGGGTCACTGACAGCATAACAGTACATCATGGACATCCTGTGTCCTTGTGTTACTCTCATGCGGCAGTATCAAAGTGCTATTTTTTCAACTGGACAGTGCTCATCCCACACGTGGCACGTGTCTTCATGACCTGTCTGCCTGATGTTGAGGTACTCCCATTGCGAGCAAGATCCCCAGATCTGTCTCCAATAGAACATGTGGGACCAGCTCAGACAGTACCAGTATCAAATATATCAAGGAGCAGTTACAACAGTTGTGGGCCAACTGACCTCAGGGGACGATACAAAAGGTTTTTGACATCCTTCCGAACCAATGGGTTCATATGCGCAGGTCAGATGCTGTGCAACATCATACTAATAAATGAGCTCATACTGCCAAGTTCTTTATAAATTTCATTAGTGTGTGTTTTTTGTGAGGGGAGAAGGGACTTCTGTTGATTATGGGTCTTGTTAGCTAGAGTGGGAAGTACTAGGAAAATAATATACAAAATACTGTTTCTCTGTAATGTGATAGAAAATACATACAGAACAGTTTATTAAAAAAATGTAGTAATAATAGCTCCAGGGTTGTGTTTTTCAGATTCACTTTTACAGATGTGCTGCTATAAAAATAGTATCATGTGATTCATAACTACCATCACTGTTAACTGTCGTAAGTGGGCTATCAGATCATAATGTTAGTTACAGGCAGTAGACAACATGACAAATCAGTCATTTGTGACCAGGGAAGCAGAATATTTAATAATTTCAGATGACATAATGTTACAAAGAGTTTGTGGAACATCAGTGTGAGTGATGAATCTATTGCATAGCACATAATTTATAATTATGAGATTCCAGAGGATCAGTGTGCAACTTTCACACTTTTATAGTTTTAAATGAGGACAGTATTTCAAATAAGTGTTGTCATCAGGATAAGTGTAGAGCGGGAATGAAGAGAAACTATGTTTAAAAATGAATTCAACAACATGAAATAATAATCATGAATTTTCAATATGTACTTGTATATGTATTCCCATGCACATAATTTTGGACAAAATTCTTTGCAGATCATTACATTACCTCAGGGAAAACGAAATTTGAAGTAAGAATGTAATCTTCATGCACTTTTTGTTTTTAATTTTCTAAAAGTATACAGATATGTTAGTTGGTTTAGTTACCCTGTAAAAGCCTACATACTGTTCTCTGTGAATAAAGACTGGATTTAGTAAATACAATCCTGCTGTTTGAAGTGTTTGCCCCTGTCACTTGTTTTTAGTGATTGCAAATGCAATTTTAACAGACAACTGTCTTCTTGTCAGTTGAAAAGGCAAGCTTGGATCAGATGATGAGAAGTTCATTTATGGTGTTACAACAGTTTACTCGTTGTCAATCAGATGAGCATTAATTGTAAACTTTCACATTTTTATAGCTGTAAATTATGACATTATTTGGAAGAAGTGTAGTTGTGGAAACAAAGAGAAAATCTTCAAAAACGAACTGAACAATGTGAAATTATAATCATGAATTTATGAAACATCCTTGTATATACATTTCGATGCAAATAATTTTGAACAAAATTCACTTATGATAAGCATTTTAGACAGTAGTAGCAATATGTAAATCACAACTGAAGGTGTTAATGTCAAATATGTTTGTTTCAGAAAGTATATTTGTTTAGAAAAGTTAGCTTGTACAACGAACAGAGATAATAGACTACCACAGTGGTCATGGTTATTATCTGTGACTACACTGTATACAAATTATCCAGCTAATAAGTACTTTAAAAAAATGATATTTGTAATAAGGTAATACGAAAAAGGAGTCGGGTATTTGTGATTAAGTTTTTCCCTGCTACAGACGTAATCTCTGCATTCCATGCTGAGGCAGCTTTTGTTATTGCTTTACTAATCACCAAATACTGATGCCTGTGCTGAGAGATGGATTTCTGGCCAATAGGAAATACATTTCCGATTTATCAAAAAATTTTATTGGAAAAAATTTGATTTTTGCTCATTTTGCAGTCTGATATATTCACTCAAAACTCTGAATTTCTTTCGTTATCCATCACACATACGGGCTCCATCAAATTGAGTGATTTTATTTAAAATTGAGAGCAGAACAATATCTCATTTTGTTCTAGAGTTGTTGGGAAGACCTGGAGAAAACGGGAGCTGTACTGATGAAAGGACATAAGAAAGTAGGTTAACTATAAATGAAAGTAAAACAAAGTTCATGGTAATAGGAAGAAGATCTCAGTGAGTACCAAACTGTCTAATTATTAGGAGCCTAACAATAAAGAAGACAATTCAACATCAGCCAATGAGACTTTACAGAACAAGAGATCGTAACGAGAAATCAACCTGGAGGAAGATGTCTAGGAGCTATTCATAACATAATAAGATCTAAGTTGTTATGCAGGCAGACAAAATAAGAATGTATCAGATCTCCATCAAACCAATAGTGTGCTATGCAAGCGAGACATGGACCTTGACAAAGAAAAAAAAGCTCATCACTTTTGAAAATTAAGTACTGAGAAAAATATATAGACCAATGAAAGAAACTTTACAGTGGAGAATAAGGAAAAACTCTGTCAGTTATACACAATACCTGATATCGTAACAAGTGTGGAAACTAAAAGACTCAGGTGATACGGATATGTGAGGAGGAGAGGGGAGAACACAGTAAGAAAGGCAGTAATTGGTGGAGAAGTCAATGGAAGGAGACCACTAAGACAGATAATACCATCAGAGACATGCAGATGCTGGGTCTGGCAGATGAAGATGCAGGTGACAGGAAGGTATGCGAGGCTGGACTAAGTGAGGCCGAGGACTGGCTGCAGTATAAGTAAGTAAGAAAGTTATTGGGTTTTATGTCTGAAAGACAGTTCTGTGTGAGACACTCATTAATGTCCTTGTGCATCGCGAACCGTGGTCATAACAATCATATCTGTAACTCATCCGCAGCAGTGAGAGGTCGGAGTTCAAGGTGTGTCAGATGTTCATAGCAGTGTAGAAAAACTCAAGTGGTGCACGTCCACAGCTCCCTGGAACAGTGTAGGACGACACCTGATACACACCCACTGCAGCAAAGATGTTAATAAATCAGTTTCATAAAATATGATTCCCTTTTTCACCTATGTTCATCAGTCTCTCTTTATGTAAAAAGTGTCCACTAGTACAAGCTTAGAGCACGAAATTGGTATGCAACGTCAGAAGCCATTTAAAAAAACCTTTCTAACAGGACCACCTCACCGCTGTATGATTAGTATGTGTTGAGAAAAGGTATGTTGACTTGAAAAATAGTGTATATGATATTTATGTTCACTGTTAATGGTTTTTCCCCCAATTCAAACTGTAAAGTGAGTTACCGATGCAACATTGATTGAATCTCATAATAAAGGGAAAACGACAATATTGTGGTGCAGGAAAAGGAAACTATACATAGTGGTGAGGACAAGCACAATTGTGAGGTATGAAATTTCTGTCATAGTAAAACAGTGTGCCGCATATATTAATAACTCTGAGTAATAATACTAAAATGTTTAATAATCACTTCTTAGACATAATAAAGAAAATTGATACATTAGTTCAAAAGGTGAATTGCAATATTTGTGAGAAATCGAATCAGAAACAAGATTTTGAAATAATCTTAACTTCTTTTAAGGAAATAAAGACTAATTAGTACCTGTGGCATAGAAACTATTGCAGTTATCTCAAAAACTGGTTATCTTTCTTCATGTTACTAGCAATACATGCTGTTAAAAGAATAGGTGTCAAGCATATTTGGATTACATTAATTCCTGATTGATACTCATTTTGACAATAATGAAAGAGGGAGGACAATTTCCCTTTTAAGAAAATAATTTTCAATTCTTGTGCAGCTCTACAAGCAATAGGCTTTGTGGTGAAACAATGTGAATTATTCTGATGTGCAGAGAGGTATATTAATTTCAGTAGAAAGCTTGTTTTCTTCGTACATGTGCTGCAACCAGAATATTTCTTTTTTTTTCTGAACAATTTTTTCAACACTACTTTGATGCTCCTTTTTCTCACTTTCTGGAAAGTGTCTTCCAAGGAGTTTGTTGTGCTGCACTAAAAACATTTCCACAGTCTAGTATATTCCTTACCTGCAGATGTTTTTCAACAAACTGACACCAGAAGGCAGCAAAGCTATAGTTGTTCCTTTTGAATTTGTATATAGTAGATGGAGTAAGGGTAGCAAGTCACCTTGTAGTTGAACCATCAATAGATAATTAGATACATAAACAAGACTGAAAATGTTGCAAATCTTTCTTCAGAGCCAAGTAGTACAGAACACACACAAACTGCTGTATTGGTTTTTAACTGCTGTCTATCCACATGTTTCCCTGTGTCTCATTTGTATCTTGTTATTTAACTGTAGCCTCAAGGAATTTTAGTCACAATATTTTATTTAGTGTTCACAACGTTATGAGCCGTTTTAGGTTAAAGATTTAAACTGTTTGCTGTGAAACAGTTGTATATTTCATTTGAACCTGTATATTGTCTGTATTTGGTCCTTTGACTAGTTCGTTTGTGTCAGCAGTAAACATTCAGTTTGTGAATGTTACTTCGAAGTCATTGGATCTCAGTTATACAGACTAGATACATGAATGGACCAAATATTAAACAGTGTTCGATTCCAGTCTTTAGATTCTCCCATTTTGAGATCTGTTTTATTCCTGTGGTGTAGTTTACCAGTGTAAGTAACCCTCTGCTTTCTGTTACGAAGTGAGGAGTTCGTGATCTAGTGGTTTGCATGCCGCCTTTGGATGTCATGGTCCTGGGTTCGATTCTCAGCCGGGTCAAGGATTTTCTCCACCTAGGGACTAGGTTTTTTTGTTGTCCTTCTCATTTCATGAAATGGTGAGACTGGAAAGTGAAAAGATTGGGAATTTGTAAGGGCTCTGATAGCAATGCCAATGAGCACACCACAAACCAAAATCATCATCATTATCTGCTATGAAGGGTATCATTTTTGCCTTAGATTTTAGTTTACCAAGTAAAATTTTAAGCTATGCAAAATCTATAACCTCGGCAAATCATAGAAGACAGTAAACTGATGTTTTTTGTCATTTAAATCAAGCAGGACTTCTTTTGTGCAACTGTAGATGGCTTTAGAAGAATCCTTTACAAAAGTCAAATCAAGAGGCAGTTGGCAAGTTGTACCGTGAAAAATACAATTATCAGTGTATTTTGTTAACCCTTTCGCTGCCGTGGGCTTATATATGCTTCCTGCTATGTTATTTCCCAGGTGCTGTGGACATGTATACTAGCATTGCTTGGATTTTCCGACAGTGGTATGGACGTCTGTATGCATCCTAGACAGCTGATATCTGACTGCTGCGGACAAGTTACTTTCATATCTTGGTGAATAAAAAAGTTTCGAGTATTTATCATAGAATATATGTGCCTTATTGTGTGGTATCATTTGCAAAAAACCTCTTTTTAGTGTCTTGAATTGTTTATGAGGTGTGACGATTGTTATGATCGCATGATTCGCAGTGAATAAGGACATGAATGGGGGCTTTGTATATGACCGTCCTTCGGATACAAAACCCAATAACTCCAGAACGAAATGATGTATCGTTCAGCTTTCATTTTTAAATGAAAGTTCAGCATCTTATCTACATTTCATTGTCTGCAATGTACAAATTAAAATCACTCATTCACAAAGTTTAAGCATTTTGTTTTTGCCTCCGCAAACTCTAAAATTTTGTGCTATGTTTTGCTTAATTTGATGCAGTGCAGAAAGTGTGATGGATAACAAAAAGAAATTCAATTCTTTATCGAGTGAAGATACCAGACTGTAACATGTGCAAAAAACTGTTTTTTTTTTTTTTCAGGTATTAGAAATTTCAAAAAATCGAATGGTGATTATTTCATATTGGCCAGAATGCCATCTCTCAGCACAGGCAGCAGCATTTGGCAAGCAGTATAGTTGTAACAAAATCAGTCTCGGCACAGAATGCAGAGAGTATGTCTATATATAATGGTTAAGACTGGTAGCAGTGCAACTGTCCAGTAATTACAAGAGGTGATTTGTTTATCTTATTTTTGTAGCTGAATGCCACTGCTGCACAGGTTAAGTCTGTCAGGCAATATGGTTTACATCACTGACAAATGTCGAAGGTAGGTCAAGGATAGTCATATCAAGTCAACACGAGACTTCCATATTTTACTAGAAATACCATAGTAGCCAGAAGAATTGCCACTTCTTAGAAATATTTTTTGTAGTCTTAGCAGCTGTATTTTTGAAAAGAATGTCTTTAGGTGACATAAATGGTATCTTCTGAGTTGATCTAATGCATTTGTATTTGTTTATTAAAAGGTGAATTGTTGCCACTGTGAGGAAGTAATAACTGAAAGTGGTGCTCATTGATCATACTATACTGTCATTTCTCCCACTGCTATTACTGGAATAACAACAATATGAAAAAGATACATTCCTACTCGCCATTGAGAGGAGGTGGTGTGTGGCAGACAGGCAGACATGATGAAAAAGACTGTTAAATATTATTCAGCTGTTGGACTAAATCCTCCCTCGGACGTAGACGACAAAACTCGTGCACATTGACACAAGCGCAACTCACACACTCACATGGACACTATTGCCTCGAGGCACTGAGGCCCGACTGCATCAGAGGTGAACAGTGATCTTTGCTGAGGTTGGTAATGGGGTACAGAGGAGCAGGTGGATAGGTGGCGAGGGTAGGAAGGTAAGAGTGGGGAAAGGTGCTAGTGCTGCATGTGGCGGTCTGCAGGGACATGGTGAGGACAGGATAGTGGGCTGATAGGTGCAGCATCGGGAGTCTGTGCTGTGGGGAAGGGGGGGGGGCTGTGGAGGTGTATCTAGGGATGGAGTGGGCCAGGGGCAGGAAGAGAATAGGCAGGTGGAGGACAGGGACTAGCAATGTTCATGGTCAGGGGGAGTTACGGGAACAAAGGAAGAGTTCCGATGTGCAGTTGAGAAAAGTTGGTAACTTTGGGAAGTATAAAGAAGGCACAGTCTGTGAAGCAGTCATTAAAGTAATACATGTCATGATGGGTGGCATGGTCAGTAACTATTTGGTCCAGCTCTCTCTTGGCCACAGTTTGGTGGTGGCCATTCCTGCAGACAGCTTGTCAGTTGTTGCACTCTTGTAGAATGTGGTACAGTGGTTGCATCTAAGAAGGTACATCACATGACTGCCGTTGATGTGGGGTAGTAGGCACATGTGACAGCACTGGTTTAGGTGGAAGTGGCATGATATATGGGACAGGGATTGCATCTAGGTCTATTGCATGGATATGAACCATGGGACAACGGGTGGTATAGGGAGGGACAAGGGTGTTGAATAGGTTGTTTGGATGGCAGAATAACGTTTTGGGAGGGTACTTCTCATTTCAGGGCATAACCCCTTGGCAGAGAACATTGTTCAATTATTCTAGTCATGAGAGGGGTGTTCCTTTGCATTCAGTGTGTATGTGGATGATGGGGAGACAAGGCATGGCATTGGAGATGTGTTTCTGCACAAGATGGGGAGCGTAGTTTCAGTCTGTGAAGGCCTCAATGCGCCCCTTGGCATATTTGGAGAGGGAGTGGCTGTCAGTATAGGTAGCTAGGTAATATGGAAGGATTTTTTGGTGTAAAATGTGTGGCAGCTGTTAAATTGGAGGAGGTATTGATGGTGGTTCGTAGGTTTGATGTGGACAGAGGTGCTGATGTAGCCATTCTTGAGAGGCTATTATTGGGAACTTAATTTTGCCTCTGTGTTGTTACTTCTGTAACAATGCCACTTCATTCTTGTGTTTTTTGCTTTTTTAACAGCAGACTGCAGGGTTTTACTCTACTAGCGATAATGGAGTTTTAACTCTTGTTTATAGCTTTTCTCTCAATTAGGTATGGGTTTTTCTCATAATACCACATTATCTGTGGCAGCTGTTTAATTTTACATTTTTCACGTGGGAATAAAGGACTGTCACAGAAATATGTTTAAGAAAGAATTAATTCTCGTCTGAATGTTCTGGCCAAAAGTTCTCACTAAACATTTGACCAAGTTATTCGTTGTGTGTCCATTACACACTGTTTTTCTATTATCAACTGAATTTATCTACTCAGCAGATTTTATTAGCAATATTTCAGCATCCTAGTATCAGAAATCATTTTCTGTCACGTACGTGTAAACACAAAACGTAGTATTCACCAACCTGCCAGACCTGTCACTTTACTCTGAATTTTATGTATCTATATCTACATACATACTTTGTAAGCCACCATATGGTGAATTGTGGAGGGTTCCATGTGCCACTACTAGTTATTTCCATTCCTGTTCCACTCACAAATGGAGTGAGGAAAAACTGCTGCCTATATGCCTCCATACAAACCCTAATTTCTCTTATTGTAGCTTTGTGATCCTTAAGTAAAATGTTTGTTGGTAGCAGTAGATTCATTCTGCAATCATATTCAAATGCTTGCTTTCTAAATTTTCCCAGTAGTGTTTCATGAAAGAACATTGTCTTCCCTCCAGAGATTCCCATTTGAGTTCATCTCCATAAAACTTGTGTTTTGATCAAAACTACAGGTAACAAATCTAGTCTGCCTCTGAATTGCTTCGATTTATTCCCTTAATTCAACCTGAGGGAATCGCAAATCCTTGAGCAGTACTCAAGAAAGGGTCACACTAGTTTTCCATATGTGGTCTGCTTTACGGATGAGCTAAACTTTCCTAAAATTCTCGTAATAAACTGAAGTCAACCCTTTGCCTTCTATACTACCATCCTAAAGTGCTAGTTCCATTTCATATCACTTTGCACTGTTATGCCTAGATATTTAATGAACATCACTGTGTCAAGTAGCTCCCTACTAACGATGTATTCCAACACCCACCGACCTGGACAACATACTGGATTCTGTTATTTAGAAGTCTTTGAGCCACCCATGTCTGTCAATATAATCTGTATGCTTGGACCTTCATTTAACGGTTGCAGTGGGGCATCATATCAAACTCTTTTTTTTTTTTTAACTTGCCTGTTATTCGACATTGTCATGTGGTGTTCCGCACAGTATGTCAATTGCGCCTCTGTTAAGATATGAACAACAGGGAACAAACAGAATCAGCTATTATTACCTGTTGTCACCAGTGACAGTGAGTGGATTGCTGGCAGTGCCAGATAAAAATTAAATGTGTGCACTGCCCTAATTGAATAATGCAAATGAAGTGACACAGTGTTGTATTATATTGCCAACAGTGGACAGTCAGCATCTCACATTGAGCTGTGATTGGAGGAATGAAATTCCAAGGTGTGAACTATCGCTACAAAATTATTTTACTTAAACTATAATTTTACAGTACAGGCTTTCATCCATCTAGGAGGTCAAGGATTAGGCTGTAATATTGTGTTGATGACTAGGTTCTCATAGATAGATGTAAGCTCAGATTGGGGAAGAAAATTGGCCTTGTCCTTTCCAAAGGAACTATCCTGGCCTTTGCATAAGGGAAACTATGTAAAATTTAAATCTGGATGGTCAGACGGGGGTTTGAACTGCCATATTCCTGAATTTGAGTTCAATATCACTGGGTTGTATCCGCATGCCTGCGTGCGCACTTGCGTGTGTGTGTGTGTTAGGTTAGGTTAGGTTAGTGTGTGTGTGTGTGTGTGTGTGTGTGTGTGTGAATTTGAGTGATGTCTTGACAAGTGCAACACAGCTGCTAATATTCCACTTGGCATTTCACTTTTCTATATTGATGTTAGCTTACCTTTTACAAGGCTTGTTGTGCTTTGATACAAGATACTAAATGAGGGTTCCAACATATCCGTGGATTCGTCCAAACTGCAGTATTTTCCTGTAATAGTAGAAATACCTTTTTTACTTGGCAGCTCTGTCCTTTACACTGAGGTGACAAAAGTCATGGGAGATGTCCTAATATTGTGCCAGACCCCCTTTTGCATGGTGTAATGCAGCAATTCGATGCGGCGTGGACTCAACAAGTCATTGGAAGTCCTCGGCAGAAATATTGAGCCACGATATCTTTATAGCCATCCATAATTGCGAAAGTGTTGCCAGTGCAAGATTTTGTGCACAAAACTGTCCTCTTGATTATGTTCCATAAATGTTCGATGTGTTCATGTCTGGCAATGTGGATGTCCAAATCATTTGCTCGAATTGCCCAGAATGTTCTTCAAACCAACTGTGAGCAATTGAGGCCTGGTGACATCTTTGTGAACATGAAGTCCATGAATAGTTAGTTGCAGATCGTCTCCACACAGCCATTTCCAGTTAATGATTGGTTCAGTTGGACCAGAGGACCCAGTCCATTCCACGTAAACACAGACCATACCATTATAGAGCCACCACCAGCTTGCACAGTGCCTTTTCGCAAAGTTGGGTCCGTGTGGTCTGCACTACACACGAACCCTACCGTCACCTCTTACCATCTGAATCAGGACTCACCTGACCAGGCCACAGTTTTGCAGTTGTCTAGGTTCCAACGGATATGATCGCGAGCCTGTCAGCCCGTGACAGGCACTGTGGGTGATGATGTGTGTTAGCAAAGGCACTCGCACCAGTCGTCTGCTGCCATAGGCAATGGACACCAAATTTTGCCACACTGTCCTAACGGGATATGTTTGTCATACAATCCACATTGGCTTCTGTGGTTATTGCATGCAGTGTTGTTGGTCTGTTAGCGCTGACAACTCTGCGCAAGCGCTGCAGCTCTCGATTGTTAAGTGAAGGCCGTTGGCCACTGCATTGTTTATGGTGAGAGCCAATGCCTGAAATTTGGTATTTTCGACACACACTTGACACTGACTAAGATTTCTGAAATGGAATGCCCCGTGTGCCTAGCTCCAACTAGCATTCCACGTCCAAAGTCTGTCGATTCCCGTTTTGCGGCCACAATCACGTCAGAAACTTCTTCACACGAATCATCTGAGTACAAATTACAGCTCTGCCAATGCACTGCTCTTTTATACATTGTGTACGCAGTACTATAACCATCTGTGTGTGTGTGTGTGTGTGTGCATATCACTGTCCCATGATCTTTTTCACCTTGTTGTTGTAGGGTGTACCCCCAAAAAGATACTATCAAAACAATGGAAATCTCTGTGGCAGGATGGATACAGTTCTTGTCAGATTGTATGCTGCTGACAAATGGTGCAACAGTTTCGTACTACAAATTTCCAGGTGCAGACTGTACAGCGAGTGATGTGTCTGAATGAGAGCTATTCAAGAAACATTCTCTCATTTAAATGACCCTGTCTTCCAAGTGACTCCAAGCTCCATGATAGTACATTCTAAAGCTTGTCATATCACTCAAAGAGGAACCCATTATTCACCAATGCGTGACATGTATTTTCAGTGATATGCCTGATGCCATTCTCATTTGTATAATGGACGGTTATTGTCCATTGCTTAAATCCCCTATTATTATATTATAATCTTTTACATTATCTTTCCCCAAAGAGCCTAAATACAGATGACATTGCTTGGACGTGGCTTAATACTGCAGCTGGATAAAAATGACGCCTTAGACGTTGGCATTTTGTTTGTCCAGTCCCAAAGTGCAACATCACTTGCACTTTGTTGCCACGCCAGTGTGCCACAACAATGCACAACTTCACTTATTGTTCAATTAATAAAGTGTACAACTAATCTGTCAGCCACTTCTGGTAACCCATTTAAACAGTAGGCAGCCTTCGCCTTGTTAGCACTCTTAACCAGGACACAGCTGGCAGCAGGCATGGAAATATAATTACCCATGAAAAATGCCAGATAAACAGTTTTTATCAGAGTATGTTTACCTGGTAATTGCCACCTGAAGAATTCTGTACCTGTTGTGACAATCCCCTCCAATGACTACTGCCTGTCAGTGGGGACCATCTTTCTTTTCCAGCCTTGCCTCACACATTATGTCTTTTATTGTAGGGCTGCCTTTGATTTGTATTCATGTTACTGTCCAGTTTCCAAAGTATTGTAACTAACATACTTGCAGTATTCCCTGGATTTTTCTTTTCCCTCCATTTTTCTGTCAATGATTTGGAAGTCTTGTTTACAATCCGGTATTTGATCAAGCCCTAACATTAGTGCTGCTTAACTGCAAAGTCAGCTTATAGTTTCAAGAGTAGCTGCTCTTTTTCAGTATTGTGTAGTGATTATGTCAGTCAGTTTTATGAAAACTGTGCTGACATTTCTTTCACTGATTTTCATTCCTGATGATTCTGTGGCACCTTCCCCATACGCTTCTTGACAATGAAAGCTTTCTTTAAATCATTCTGTTGAAGAGGATTGTTCAATGAAATATTATGGATTTTTTTAGTGACCTGTTTATCAGATGTAGTTTAATGCCCAGATGTTCCAGTATTCACTGAAGATAAATTAAAAATAATGTTGCAATTATGAAGTAGTACGTTTTTGGGAAAGAGTAATTTTATTTGGAGGGTTATTCGGCATTCTATAATGTTTGATACTGCAGAAATGGTGGTCAGGTTACTTTAAAACCACTGCACAAACTAAAAATGTAATCCTAACAGTTTGATAATGGAAAGTCTTGGACAAGATATGAATGGGGGAGTAAAGGCACATGCATGCCCTCACATTGGACATTAGTAATTCCCCACTTTTGTGGCATTCCTTTGGTCACGGTGTGCCCAGTTGTGATACAGTTGACGGAGCTCTATATTTTTCTTGGTTGGTTCATACACACGAGTTGAATTATCAGGTCTACGTTGCCTAGCTTCTTATGACCATGGAAGTACATCCATTGATTTCTCCATTCACCTCTTAGATTATGGCTTTCTGTGATGAGTTGGCCAGTATAAGTGTCAAGCTGTTTTGGAATTTCATCCATTCAGGTGTTGCTGTTTGTTTCCAGAATGAGATTTTCACCCTGCAGCAGAGTGTGCGCTGATGTGAAACTTCCTGGCAGATTAAAACTGTGTGCCCGACCGAGACTCGAACTCGGGACCTCTGCCTTTCGCAGGCAAGTGCTCTACCATCTGAGCTACCGAAGCACGACCCATGCCCGGTACCCACAGCTTTACTTCTGCCAGTATTGCATAAGATTTCGTTGCTGTTTGTCATCACTGGAGATTTGGAGGGGCATGTACTGACAGCCATGGTGTTGATGTGGATTTAAGAGTCCCTGTGACGATGCTCGTTGCATCATTTAGATGGATATCTGTTTATTGACATTACTTATACTCCAAACAGGAGAACAGTATTCGGTGACAGAATACACAAGCACTTGTGCTGTAGTTCTTAAGATGCTTGCATTAGATCACCAGCTAGCACCAGCCAGTTTCCTTAACATGTTATTTCTCGATTTTAGCTTCTGTCCTGTTAGTTCTAGGTGTTTCCTAAATGTCGGGGATCTGTTGAGATTCACACCCAAATACTTGGGGTGTCGACACTGTCATAATTTTTTGTTGCACAAGATTACGTTTAGTTCTCTGTATGTATCCTGATTAGTCACTTCTAGTTTTACTGAAGCTCATAAAAGGATTACTTAAGAAACTCCTCTTCGTTCTTTTGTGTGTACCTATCAATGACTTGATGCTCCTGCTTTTTGGTGAGTGATTTCCTTTAATCCAGGACTACATTAGACAAACAGTGTAACACACTGGTTAGTTTGTTGACATCACACATTGTTGTGTGGGATTAACAAAACACTCTCTGAGCCAATAAAGGGGGCTTCTGATGTAACAAACATCACACATATGGTCACACTATTCTGTTTGAATGCAATCTCAGTCTGGTTCATCATGCCGAAAGTAAAGTGCTCCACCACCGATGGGCAAATACTTTTTGGAAACTGCATGAAGTTAAAATTAGTGCCGAAAAGTACAGTAATGCTGTAATACTGCAGAACACAGCTGCTACACGGAGAAAGGTGTTGAAAATGACAGGGGACAAACACACATTTGAGCAGACAAGTCCATCTCCGATTGTGCAGTCATTCTTCAAGGACTTGTCTGAGATGATGGTGTCTTGCAACATCCCACTGTAGACTCTGATAAATTCACACTTCAGACTGTTCTTAGAGAAGAACACAACACATCCAGTTCCAGATGAATCTACGTTGAGAAAGAACTATTTATGTGTGTGCTACAAGGAGGTGCTAAACAAAATACAAACTAATGTTGCTGACTGTAGGTGTGTGTATCCACAGATGAAACCACCAATGCAGACATACATTATGTTGCAAATTTTATTGTTGGTGTTCTAAAAGTTGACAAGCATGTAGAAATGTTCCTTCTAATGTCTGGAGCTCTTGAGAGTTTAAACAACTTGACAACTATGATTTTGTTTGACAACCGTATGAAGCTGCTGTGGATGGTGTGAACAGAGACAATGTTTTAATGCTAGGAACAGATGGTGATTCATACATGGCTAAGGCAGACAAGGGTCTTCTGATTCTCTGCCCCAGTATGGTGTATAGCATTTGTCTTGCACGTGCATTACACACAGTTGCAGAAGAGGTGTGATGAGAGCAAATTAATTTCCTGTGGCAAGAAAATCTATGCGAAAACTCCACTGTGGGTGCAGAAATTCATTGCCTCTCCACCCATCATCCTGTTCTTCCACGATGGGGTTCTTGGCCTGAAGCTGATGAGTGTTACTGCACCAACTATGCCAAAATTAAGACAATTTGTTGTGAGTTTGATAGCAATAAATCAAATACTATTAAATACTATCAAAACAGCTACTAATTGTCAAATACACACTAATGAGTCTGGGAGTTATAGGTAGGCCCAAAAGCTGCTTTACTATTTATGTGAATGGAAGACCACAAACTAGCCTAATAGTTCCCAACCTGGGGGATAAAATGAAATTTTCTGAGCGGGTAAAAATCTAAATAATTTGATTCTGTTTCAAGTCACAGAACTAAATTATTTTCAAAACATCATCATTACTGTTATCACGTTTTTGTAAGACTCTAATATTGATTATTTAAGTTATCAGTAATTACTTTTCCTCAATTAGTAGCAGTCTAATGTACACACACACACACACACACACACACACACACACAAACTAAATATCATTCATCTTTCTTTCATGGCCGCATTTTAGGAGTGGATATACTGTTTGAACAATCCTGGATTCTGTTTGAACTGTTGTATGGCTCACATATTATTAGTAGGAATAGGAGATTAGTGTGTAATGTCCCATCAACATGAGGTCATCAGACACAGAGCACAAGCTCAGATTAGGGAAGGATGAGGAAGGAACCATCTCAGCATTTGCCCGAAGCAATTTAGGGAAACCTAAATCAGGATGGCCAGCCCTAGGTTTGAACCATCATCCTCCCAAATGCGAGTCCAGTCACTACATCATTAGTGAGCATTTTGTTAAACAAAGGATACTGTTAATATTTCCAGAGATTTTTTCTTCTTTCCCAAAGATGAACATTTGTGTATTGTTTGAATTGCATTTCTTTGCATTGGCATTAAACCATAGGTGCAACTGACACAATGTGTTAAAGTAGCATTTATATATGATTTCGTTTGAGTATGATTCTGACTCTTAGTTCATGCACACTTACAACTTTATGGCTCATACCTAAGTCTGCAATGAACGTGTTGATGTAAAACAGTAGGATTTATTTACACCAAGTAGAAAATTTTGAACTGTCCTCTACCCTGAATTTTTTATCGTACTGTAAGTAACCACAGATTTTGGTAGTGGCCTTAGTCACTCTTTTGCATTCATTTATATCATCAAAATAAACATTTGCTCAGATATATATTGTCTCCTAGATAATAATGCTAATTAACTTTAATAAACAACATCACAAATCATTGTTTGTGACTTTCAGATCACCTGACCTCAATTATAATCAGCACAATTGGTATGGCAGTGAGCAAGACATATTCATGTCTTGGGGCAAGTTTTAATCAGCCTACGAGTTTTGAGTGGTTATGGATCAGGGTAGCATTATTTCCATCTGTAATTTTGTATTTAACTTTCTGTGTATCATTATGTGCTTCATTCAGTTCAGGGTCTTTGTGGTACGGTATTTCATTTACACAAGGACGTTATTGAACACCAAAGCCAACTTTATCTATTCAAATGAAAGGTGTCAAAATAAAATACAAGTGCCAAATTAAAAACCATACATAAATTAGGTATAAAGAGGCTGTAAAATAGATGACAATGCCATGTTGTTATTTTTAAGTGGGGGGGAAGGAGTTATCACACGAACATTAAATAATGAAACAAGGGCACAATCAAATTATTGTTGCAAATGATGAAAAATAATATCATTTATTGATACATTTCGTTTTTATATATTATAATATAATTTTGTGATTCTACAGTTAAATTACAATACAAAGCATATTAATGGTGATGTGAAAGTAATATATGCAATCTTGTAATTTATACATAGTCTCATAAAAATCCTATTTCTTACTATATAAAACTTCATGCGGAATAACAATATTCCATTAAAAAGGGAATGGGCGAAAATATTTTGTCTCAGCTATTGCCACCTAAACTAAATCGAAATTCGTAGCTTATTCATGGGTCCACACATTGTCACAAATGGAACACACAACGGTGTAAATAAGTCCCAAAAGCTTTGAACCACATTTATCACTTTGACACACACTGAGACATACAAAGCAGTTCTCATTAGACATGTGGGAAAATGTTCTAATTACTGGACACAGAGAAACATTTGGCACAGAATATCTGCAACCTGCAAACCACACAACATTTAAAATTAGAACCATGGTTTTATTTCCATAAAAGGTAATATTACAATTGGCTTGAAAATTTGTACTCAGGATGTACAAAATGAAAGCAAATACAAGAGTAGTTGTAAATTATTTCCTGCCTGACACAGAACTGACTTCTAATTACAAAATTGTCGATTGGACAGTAGTTTGAATTCTTATGAGCCAACATGGACAACAGCAAATTTGTACATATTTTAATATACACTGGCACAAGAAAATTACAGAACAGTGCAAATCAAAGCAATGACTAATATGAACAGGTAAATTTGTTTAAAGTTCTCATTTAGAGCAATAACTAATAAGAAAAGAGAAGTATTTCTATTTATTCCAGAAAATATTTATGAAGAAGCACACAACTATAGAACACTATAGGCCCTTTTCTCATTTGACATTAGAATTGCAAAGACTTTATAACATTGTAAAATATTAAATATTTCTCAAAAAAAGGGAAAAAGACGGGGGAGGAGATGGGCAAGAATCAGTGAAATACTAATACAATATTCCATACTTATTGAATGCTCTAAAGGTAGCGTTTCTTATAGTTTCATAAATAAGGAGAGTATAAGCGATGGTTAGCCTTTAGAAGGGTGAAGTACAAAATGTCAGTATGTATCTACCATAATATGACACCGGAGGTAAGAGATTTATATATAGCACTATTTTCTTCTTGAGGAGACAAATTCCATGCAACAGTGAAAACAAAATAGTTACAGTCAGTGGCCAAAAAAGGTGTGTACTGAATAAGGAAACACTGTTTCCTTGGAAGAAACCACAATGAAGATGTGAAACAGTATCACTGATTCAGGTGAGGCACTTATCTATACAGTGTCCACAGTGGTACTCAACCAATTATGCAGTCAACTGACTGTTTATGTGATTATGCTTGCTACAGAACTGTGACAACAGCCAAATCTGGTATGGATATTTTTGTAAAATATGCAACTGGAAATGTTCTCAAGAAACATATTCATTAATGAACTCAGAAAAAATGATACTATAGAAGGCCTACATCTGCAATTTTCTTGAATTCAGCTACAATTATTAGGAATCATACCAGCC
Organism: Schistocerca piceifrons; assembly: GCF_021461385.2. NCBI lineage: Eukaryota > Metazoa > Arthropoda > Insecta > Orthoptera > Acrididae > Schistocerca > Schistocerca piceifrons. The sequence goes on along the minus strand of NC_060142.1, from coordinate 277,517,475 downwards.
AAGGTCTAATGTTTCAGTATGTGCAACATACAGAGCTGAAGGGATTTTCTCGTTCTTTGGGTGGAAGGCTGAGAATAGATTCTGCAGTCCGTTAAGAACTACTTTGATCTATCTTGATGTGGTCACAATGGAACCACAATGTACGATTTTAATGTATATGTCGAACAGCCACAAAGATACTAAACATTTTCTGAATGCCTCAAAAGGGCCTGAAGGCTCTGTTTCCCCGTCAATTACCTGAAATCTGAAGCGTGTTTTTTTTAAATAATGTAGTGGGACACTTAAGTTTGTTGGCTGTTCGAAACATTTAAAATGTTTGTGAGAGTATAAGGAAGTATCGATCATAACCCACCCATTCATCTCCTAGAAAGTTTAATCTGTATTTCCAACATGGAGCACTGCTTATGAAGCTTATCTGTTGTAGGAAATTCAGATATACTTACAGTCTCACTGCTCCAAAGGGTATTTATATACCAGTACTAGACCAATTTATAAAATTGTGTATTTACTGAAGAGGTACTTGAAAATTACTAATGCCTTCATCTAGGAAAGGATATATTCCTCATATACAAAGGAACTACAAATATGTAACTGTAGCATTACTGTTCAGTCTCACTTGTTTCACTTTTAGAAATTTTGCACTTTATTATGCATAATATTATTATTTTTGATAACCTAAATGCCAGTGAATGTCTGAAGTTTACTGAATTTGAATCTATAGCTATTTTATTAATGCAGGCATTCATGGTCTTATCGCAACAGATATATGTACACCTGTTCTGTAAGATAATGAGATAAAAAAATGCTTTAACTGGCACTGTTCTTTATGAAAATAAAGTAGTTTGTACAGTAAGCAAGAAGGTAAAATGAGATCATAGAAGAAATAAAAGTTTTATCTGATAGGTTGTGGCCATGCATTAAACACTGTACAAAGGAAAGGCAGCTTAAGGAATTTCTTACAAATTACCAAAGAACGTAAATGGTAAAATATGCACACTGACAACGTATAAATAAATAAACAGTGAATCTTTTTTCTGCTTTACAACAACCTTAAACAAGTGATGAACGAAACCAGCACTGACTGTAGCTAGTTCTTGTAATACTAGAACAATCCTTTCTTCTTTTTATTTTTGTCTTTTCCATCCATTGTCCTGTAACAAATACAAAGTATCAATATCTGCTTGTATACCAAAACATACTGTGAAAGAAAAATAAAGTTCTTTCCATTATGAATATAATGAAATGCCACAGTGAAGCTCGAAATGTCAGTTTGACATTTGAGTTCCACTGCGGAATGTGACATTTTCTTTTGTCAGAAGGTGAGGAGTCACAAATCCCTGGGGAATTTGTAAAGTTGACTTTCCAAGGAATTCTCGGGGCCTATAACATTCCTAAATTACTGTAATAGTTTTTGTGTTATTTATCATAAAAATAATGTTAGACACTATAAGAATTTTAAATAAAAGTGCTAATGTCTTGCTGAATTTAGGCTGGATATTCACAGGATAGATGGTAGCAAGTGACCATCAACAGTGTGAAAAAGAGGTGGGCAATGGAAGGCAGACAGGGAGATGGGGGCTGTCTATTCTTCATGATGAACACAACTACATTGCTTGCTTTTATTTAATCTTTATTTATAAATGACATCAAATAATTAAATTTCTATTATGAACACTGTACTGGTTGCCCTGGGGAGAACAATATTTATTCATTTGGAATTACGCAGTGCAATGAATTAAGACTTTAGTGATTCTTGAAAGACATACATAAAAATGTACAGAAAAAACATTTATCATTCAACATAACTGTATTTACAACAACATCGCTCTAAGGTGTGTATTATTCTTTGTTCTATGTGAAAAATATTAATAACTGTGAAACAGTCGAATGATTTTATATAATTAACTACTCTGGTCTTGATCTTGGATGAGGATGGACACGAGACACATTGTAAGTGTACATACATTGCATTTTGGTTAAATATATGTGTTTATTTGATCTAAAAACCTTTATTTATGTATCTTTAGCATCCCTGCTTGTTAGGAAACTGATGACTTAATTTTTTCAGAGTATCAGAATGTACAATAGAGCACAAACCTACAATTGCCAGCAGCCATTTGCACGGCCACAACATTTTGCTTGAATACTACCAATATCAAAAACAAAGAGCTACAGAAATAACTTACAATGTTTGCATTTTAATCAATTATTTAACTTCAGGCTTGTTTTAATTTATCTGCGAAGTTTAACAGCAGTTTTTATTGAATTCTTGAGGTTGCCGCAAAATGACTATCTTTTATCTCAGCTACATAAATTTACAGAAATTAACTTACTCCGAAGTGATCTGTGATAAATATGTTACACAATAATATTTCTCTAGGTGAACCCATGTCATTAAAGCAATATCAATGAAATTGCAATGTAAAAAGAACATGAGATATTGCCAACATATGAGCTAGTATGGTGCTTCACACTGCTCTTTACATATTTCATATTGCAGCATTAAACCATCTAATAATATTTCCATAAGAAAAAAACTGTGTAATGTGCCTGTGATAAGTTGTGTAGTCATTTTAGTGTGTGTGCCGTCATTTGATGTGTAACTATACAAATATGTGCCTACAAATCATAGTTTAATGAACTGCACATGTGTACACACAATTAAAGCACACCATCACTTGATGTACAGAACAGAACACAACATACATATTAAAAGCAACACAACACTTTACGAAAAAATTTACAACTTTTTTAATACAAAGCATCTGAGATTTTAAGAAACTTCAATACATTTGTGAAGAAGTAGCTAGAAAATAAAATTGCTTTTGAATATGTTACTATCTTAAAGCTTTTTCTATCTTAAATGGATCTAGCTCATACAAAACTCTAATTAGCAATATGTTTTAGTCAATTATCTGCCTAATAAATTTACATTTTTGCTTAATGGAAATTATTAACAGAAATCAAGTGTTCATTATTTCAACAATGGCTTCTATGTCATGATTTGCTGCTAATGTGTCAGTGTTATAGTAGAGAAGTCTCCCACATATATTTGAATTGTGCAAACAACACATGGCTGTATTTAATACAGAAAGATAGAACCAGCTGCAGTTTTATGAAATCCTCCACATTTATAAATAACAAGGATAGTCTCAGCAGCACACACTTATATTTAAACTTCCAAATCACCTGATTACAAATGAGTAACTGATAAGCGTTTCCACAAAAGGGTGTCACTTTTATATCAAAAGAAACAAAATTCTGAACTGGCAGTTTTATATGCCTAGTTTAGGATGTTTATACATTCATCGTGTGCTGTGTTATATACCATGACAACCCCTACTCCAAAAACATACGTCTTTCACGTTTGGACTTGGTTCTTGTATATAGTATCACATTATGTACTTTTTCTAAAAAAGATCTTGCATCAGTGTCTCAGAAGAAACTGATGTTGAGGTCTCATATGAATGAGTAAGTTCATCCATATATCAAATATCCGAGCTCAGAGAACTTGATGAGCTGCAGAAGAGGAAGAAATTACAAAGAAGTACAAGCAAAAAAATTGTGCTCAAATTTTAACTGCAAATTAAATAATGCGGAATAGACTTGTTCCACTGTGGTTTTATTAGTCGCTAACACTCACTCGCTCACTAACAAAACTTAACTACTGTATAACACTGTACACACAACAACAACAACAACAACAACAACAACACTGAGACTTACAGTGAATCCAAGACAATTCATTATTCTTGGTCTATGCATTTCCATGTTTATGAATAAGTCAACTTTAACAATATTAGAGAAAGGATAGATAACTGCTCACTATAAAGATGACCTGGTTAGTTGCAGACAGGTAGAATGAAAAGACTGTTACATATTATAGCTTTCGGCCAATGCCTTCTTCAGCTAAAGGAGCTGCTGGTGGTAGCAGTCATGTGTGCATGACCTGCTTGCTTGTGAGAGTTTGTTGTGGTTTTTCTTTGCTGAAGAAAGCTTTGGCCGAAAACTGTAATGTGTAACAACAGTCTTAACATAGTGTCTGTAACTCGACAGGTCATCTTTATGGCAAGTAGCGATTTACCCTTTTCGTATTCCAACCTGGAGCTTCCATTGTTTAAGTCCTCTTCAACCTTTGCTGTTCTGTAATCCTCAGTCGCATGTAATATGTTGCTGATTTTCTTGTTATTTCTTCCTACATACAACTGTATACAACTAACTTTCCTATTCCATGTGTGTTTCACATTCATATTCTAAAAGGCAACGTCAGTTACCAGTCCAACATGAAAAAAAAGTATACATATAGATAGTACCGGGTGATCAAAAAGTCAGTATAAATTTGAAAACTGAATAAATCACGGAATAATGTAGATAGAGGGGTACAAATTGACACACATGCTTGGAATGACATGGGGTTTTATTAGAACCAAAAATATACAAAAGTTCAAAAAATGTCCGACAGATGGCGCTTCATCTGATCAGAATAGCAATAATTAGCATAACAAAGTAAGACAAAGGAAAGATGATGTTCTTTACAGGAAATGCTCAATATGTCCACCATCATTCCTCAACAATAGCTATAGTTGAGGAATAATGTTGTGAACAGCACTGTAAAGCATGTCCGGAGTTATGATGAGGCACTGGCGTCGGATGTTGTCTTTCAGCATCCTTAGAGATATCGGTCAATCACGATACACTTGCGACTTCAGGTAACCCCAAAGCCAATAATCGCACAGACTGAGGTCTGAGGACCTGGGAGGCCAAGCATGACGAAAGCGGCGGCTGAGCAATTGATCATCACCAAACGACGCGCGCAAGATATCTTTCACGCGTCTAGCAATATGGAGTGGAGCACCATCCCGCATAAACATCATACGTTCCGGCAGGTGTTTATCAGCCAGGCTGGGGATGATGCGATTCTGTAACACATCGGTGTACCTCTCACCCGTCACGGTAGCAGTTATAAAACCAGAATCACTCATTTCCTCGAAGAAAAAATGCTCGATAACGGTAGATGTGGTAAATCTAACACATACCGTGACTTTCTCGTCGTGCTATGGAGTTTCCACGACAGTTCTAGGATTTTCGGTAGCCCAAATTCTGCAGTTGTGGACGCTGACAGACCCTCGGAGAGTGAAATGAGCTTCGTCGGTCCACAACACGTTACTCAACCAATTGTCATCTTCCGCCATCTTTTGAGACGTCCACATGGCAAATGCTCTCTGCTTCACTAAATTGCCAGGTAACAGTTCATGATGCTGATGGATTTTGTACGGATAGCATTGGAGGGTACGCCTCAGTGCCAACCAAACAGTAGTGTATGGAATGCCAGTGCGACATGCGACTGCACGAGTGCTGACTTCCCCGTGCATAGACGAACCTGCTAATCTCCATTTCTTCCTGAACTGTCTCAGCAACATTACGCCTTGTGCTCGGTCGGCCACTACAGGGTCTATCGTCTAAACAACCCATGGCTTTGAACTTCAAAATCATTCTCGCCACAGCTGCAATTGTCAACGGACCTTTACCCGTTCGAATCCCCTTCCTATGGCGATAGTATCTTAATGCTGAACTAGCGTATTCCCCATTCAGATAATACAGCTTCACTAAAAGCGCCTTTTCTGGTATCGTCATCATGCTGTGACTGCTGGCGCATCTGATTCTCTCTCTCATTACAGCTCCTTTTATACACGATTGTCATATGCAGTCACTGACGTTTTGCTGTCCAGCACTATCTGTCGGACATTTTGCGAACTTTGTTTTTGTTCTAATAAAACCCCATGTCATTCCAAGCATGTGTGTCAATTTTTACCTCTCTATCTACATTATTCAGTGGTTTATTAAGTCTTCAAATTTATACTGACTTTTTGATCACCCGGTATATACACTGAATTGCCAAAGAAACTGGCATAGGCACGTGTATTCAAATACAGAGATATGTAAACAGGCAGAATATGGTGCTGTGTTCAGCAATGCCTATATAAGACAAGAAGCGTCTGGCGTAGTTGTTAGATCAATTATTGCTGCTACAATGCCAGGTTATCAAGATTTAAGCGAGTCTGAACATGGTGTTGTAGTCGGCGCACGAGCATTGGGACACAGCATCTCCAAGGTAGCGATGAAGTGTGGATATTCACATATGACTATTTGTGTACCGTGAATAACTGGAATCCGGTAAAACAACAAATCTCCAACATTGCTGCAGCCAGAAAAAGATCCTGCAAGAATGGGAACAACAACGACTGAAGAGAATTGTTCAACGTGACAGAAGTTCAACCCTCCCACAAATTGATTCAGATTTCAATGGGGGGCCATAAACAAGTGTCAGGGTGTGAAAACATCACCGATATGGGCTTTTGGAGCTGAAGTCCCACTAGTGTACCTTCGATGACTGCACGACACAAAGCTTTACGGATGACAGGTATGTTAGCTTTCTGTCTGATCACCTGCATCCATTCATATCCATTGTGCATTCCAACAGACTTGGGCAATGCCAGCAGGACAATGCAACACCCCACACATCCAGAATTGCTACGAAGTGGCTACAGGTACACTCTTTTGAGTTTAAACACTTCCGCTGGCCACTAAACTCCCCAGACATGAACATTATTGAGAATATCTGGGATGCCTTGGAATGTGCTGTTCAGAAGAGATCTCCACCCCCTCATACCCTTACAGATTTATGGACAGCCCTGCAGGATTCATGGTGTCAATTCCCTCCAGCACTACTTCAGTTGAGTCCATGCCACATCGTGTTGTGGCACTTCTGCGAGCTCACGGGGGCCCTACATGATGTTAGGCAGGTATACTAGTTTCCTTGGCTTTTCAATGTATTTAATCACTGATGATGCCTTTCAGAAAAATAAAGGCAAGACACGGATGGAATGAGAAAATGTGTTTTATTCAATTTTATACAAACAGACAATGTGGAAATTAACAACAGAAAATCTGTCATTTACACATTCTCTTGGTTTTAGTAACTTAGTGCTGCCATCTCTCGGTTTTATTAATTTAGTGCTGCCACAATGAGATCTGATACTATGTCCAATAAAATTATGAGATACACTTTCAGGAAGTAAAATTCCTAACACAGTACTGCCATTAGATCCTCACAAAAGTGAAAGATACTATTCTAGTTTTCAGAACTATTGGTTCTTTCTTCAGAAAAGTTAAAACAAGGAGGAGCAGACACACGAGGCCCCACTGTGAAAGTGACCTACCTACGGCAGGACGGTGGGATTCAAAGTCACTCTTGTCCGAACTACAGTAGGGTCCTTCTCACCTGCCCCTTGTCCAATCTATCCCCCTTCCCCGTGTATTTTTATGTACATATTTTTGCCAGTATTAAGAATTTTGCCTCCTGGGGTTCTGTCTCATAATTTTATTACTTTCTTTTCGATATAGTTAGCACTATGCAATAATCACTCCCAAGTGGTATGTTAAATCAATGCCATTCTGGACACACTTTTGTCATGTATTTAATTGTTAGGTCTAGCCAACATTTTTTTTTTTACCACTACGAGAGTTGACTATAGCCCATTCATTCTGGTGGGTTATATTATATAAACATTTGGAAATGACTTCCATGCAAAAATGTGCAGTAATAAAAACAAAATAATGAGTATATTTTAACCTGCACAATGGCAGCTAGAACGGTAGAATGTTCTGTCTCTTCTGTAGGTAACATACATACCAATAATTTTACTGTTTTGTATGACAGCGATACAGTTGAAGCAATGCTCCTGCAGTAAAATGTATGGTAACATTAAAATGGAACCAATCCACATTCATTTAAAAACTTTGTAGTAAATTACAGAACGTGAAACAGAAAATCCTATCCCCACTGTGACCCTGCAGCCCATGAAGTCAGAACTGAGCTACTGAACAGTTGTTAACAGTGTCTGTGTTGGGCAATTAAAAAATTAAATGGTCAACAGCCAACATAACTTGAAGCATAAGGCTCTACTTACAAAACAAATTCCCTGTAACATTCCTATAGAAATTGTGGAGAATCTCTGAAATACAGCAACAGAGAACCATTTTTATGTCTCTCCTCACATAAGTAAGAAGTTCAGTTTCTCAAGAAGTCTTCAAACTAATTTAATAACTACTTTGATAGCCCATAAGTAGGCAGCAGTTTAAAGTAGTACTGTTTCTTTGAAATCAAGAAAAATGCTACCAGTTTGGGCTCCAGTTATTTAGGGCCTTCGTGGTCTTGTGAACAAGAACAAGAAGCAGAGTTCAACACAACTAATTCTTGCAGAATCTATCTTGACTCATTCAGAGACATTGTTTGGTCATTGAAAAATTTATTTTATGACTGCACAGCTCATGTTTCTCAATTCTTAATTTTACAATGCACTGGTGTTAGTGATAGAGATCTGGAGTTCTGTGCATTTCTTAAAGAGTAACTGTTCAAATCAGCTTTTTGAATTTAAAGAACTAATAGAGGTTTATTAGTGTAGTAATGATCATCACTATGGGAATGTACCTAGAAGGGAAAAGCTGCTACTAAAATTTGTGGAATAAATCTGTAAATTGTGATTTATTTATATCAAGTTACAAAAATCATAAATTTAATGAAACTATGCATCCAAGCTGTGAGAAGCAATCAAATCAACGTTACGCAAAACATGTAAATGAGTGAGTTTTACACCCAACTTCATATTCATAGATAAAAAAAAATCTTTTGTAAAAAGTAAAATATTGTAAAATAATAAAAACTTTTAACTTTGAATAAAGAAGTTGTGTAACCAGTTCAATCGGAGTCTTTTCACATCACAATTGTCAAGATGCCTAGTTACAGTAGTTTGAGGTCATTCCCAGTCAGCTCGTTGTAAGAGGAGGATGGTTTGCACTGTCCAGCCAAATGCAGATTTCTTTATTTCAGTTTGTGAATTAAATTATGTTTGGAGTAAAACAATCAGAAAATGGTGTTTCGTAATTATTACATAAACCCAGCAAAAATAAGCTCTCATTGTTGCAGAGTCAAACTCAAGAAGAAAAAGAAGATAGTGTACAATGAACAACAACATCGATGACTTTTCAACTTCAGCAACAATACAGTATCTTATACAGGATGTCCCACTCGAAAAAGGCCCCACAAACATGTAGTAATTCCGCTGAAATTGCACCACATAATTTGTGACGTTTGACATGGCAATACTGCACTCTGCAACGTCATCTGACGCTACAGTGTTTCCACGTGTTGCTGTGACTGGAGCTCAGGGTTGGGCTGTTTGGGGAAGGAGACCAGACAGCGAGGTCATCGGTCTCTTTGAATTAGGGAAGGACGGGAAGGAACATGGCCCTGCCCTTTCAAAGGAACCATCCTGGCACTTGCCTGGAGCGATTTAGGGAAATCACGGAAAACCTAAATCAGGATGGTCGGATGTGGGATTGAACCGTCGTCCTCCCGAATGCAAGTCCACTGACTGGAGCTCAGTGCTCAGTGTTTAGTGACAACTTATCACTATTCTGTCGAAGAATGCGTGTTTCTTGTGAAACAGTATTGGATAACTGGTTCCATTAAGACAGGACAGAGGTTTCCTGAACGATTTGGTGACCAGCATGTACCGTTACCGTCTAAATGCTGTATAAAAAAGTTAGTGAACAAGATGGAGAGTGGTGGAATGGTGTTGGATCTTCACAATGGAGGATGGCTGCCATTATAGGAAGAAAAAGTGACTGACATGAAACAAGGATTGTTGGCCTGTCCTGCAAAATCTAGGTTGAATGTCACAGAATACATCACAGCTGGCATGTATCCATACACATTTACAGTTCTTCAGGGACTGAATGACAATGATAAAAACAAAACACATTACACTGTGCAGTTGGTTTCAGCGATTTACTGCTCAGAGGCCAGGAATATCGAAGTACACATGGTTCATTGATGAGGCATGGTTCCACCTCTCTGGCTGTGTAAACTCTCAGAATAAATGTTTGTGGTGTAATGAAATCCACATGCACTGGTCGAGCAACCCCTGCATTCACAAAAGATTGGCGTGTTCTGTGCAATATCACATCATCGGACCAACTTTTTATAAGTCTACTGTGACAAGTGCAGTTTACATCAAAATGTTTCGAGAATTTGTGAACCAGCTGGACGATGAACTTACCCTTGGCTGGTACGAACAGGATGGTGGCACATGCCATATGTCTTGAGTGAACCTGGCTAAGATTGAATCGCTTTTCCTTGGCAGCATGATTTTGAAAGGACTGTTGCCCCAAGGTCACCTGATTTAACACCACCTGACTTTATCCTCTAGATTGACCTACAAGGCAATGTCTGTAGGAACAAATCACACAACTTAGAAGATTTGCAAGAGAATATCATCCGTGAAAACCAGGCAGTGATGCCAGAGGTTCTGACAGCAACATTTGAGAATCTGCACCGTTGTGTTCAATTCTATTTACAAGTCGAGTCAGTTACTTCCAGCAACTTTTGTGATTCACCTTTATTTCCCCATGTACAAGGTATGACATATCCATTGCATTTCATTTCCTGAATTTTATGCAAAGCCTTTAACCCTCCTAATACTGTGGGGTCTGTAATGGCCCCAGACCGTAATTTTCTGTAAAATATACCTTATTTCCCATTCCTAAAAATTACGAAAAATTCTGACTTTTCCTGAATTAAGTAATGGGTTCGTAATATATTGATAAACTTTTTGAAAATAGTTTTGCAGAAAATCAAGAGAGAACCACTGAGTACCATTGGGGTTAAATGCAATCCCATTTCTCTCTTGCGGTATTACTACCCAATAATGCTGCATTGAATCCCTAACTGTTGCTGTATTTCCTTTTTTTTTTATTCTTGTAAATATTGTTGTAACGTGATTGTTATCAATACTTTATAAGCAGGCAGTTATTTGTTCCATACAAGTGGAGACTACTATTGTGTGTTGCATTTAGCGGAAACTGTCTCGTCACCTTTCCGAAGACGAAGTGCTTGAAATATTACTGCAGGATAATCCTCTATCTGGAGAATCAAATAGTGATATCAGCGATATAGTTTCTGATGTCTCATGCAGCGATGGGGAAATTGACGTCTTAGAAGAGAATATTCCTCAATCAGACGGAAGTTCAGAAGAAAATACGGACAGCGCAGATGTCCATCCTGAACAGGACATAACACATATTTCTGACTGTTATGTGTAAGTACACATTGTATTTTTGTAAATGTGAATTAGGGTCTAGTGCCAAGATATACCCTTTGTATTTTTTATTTTTTTATTTTGTGTAGGTCTAAAAACAAAGAAGAATTGTGGCACAAACACAAGTTGAGAAGAGCTTGTGGAAGAGAAGAGAGAGAATGCGAGTAAAGCCAGGTCCAACAAAATTCGCAGTGAAAAATGTAGACTCCATAGAATCAGCTTTTCAGTTGTTTCTTAGGAGAAACATTGTTGATGTAATTTTAAAGTGGACTAACAAAGAGGGTAGTCTTGTTTACGGTAGTAAATGGAAACCAGTAGATGACATTGACCTGAAGTCCTTTATCGGTGTCTTGATCCTAGCAGGTGCTTACAAGGCGCATAATGAAGCAGTTACATATCTGTGGAACAAAGAGGATGGTAGACCCATGCAGAGACATGCTGTAAATCTATTTTTCTCAGGATGTCTTGAGTAAAATTTCCTATCTTGAAGCCCATTCTTTCTGATACCTTCATCCTCCCAACATTCCCATAATTAAATACAATAACTGCATCATAAATTGCAATTCTGACAACTGTAGCAGATGCAAATGTGTTTTTAGGGCATTGTTTCCATATGAGTGAATTCAGAGACTCATTTGGATTTTGGGTTTTGCCATGAACACACTTTTTGAGAAGTGCAGGATCAGCCAGAAACTTGTAAGTGGGCTTCAAAAGATCCAGGATACAATTTGGAAGCCTCTCCTTGTGAATATAGGAGTTGTTATCCCTCCAAGCTTGTAGATATTTACACCAGCTAACGTGGCACAGATTACAAATAGAGTGTTCATCTGTTGACAACATATGGAAATATGTAGCCCATACTGCACTTTTCATGTCATTTACCTGGATAGGTTCTGTCTGATAGCCTTGCCATAATACACTTGAAGAGAGTCTATCATCTTCTTTGTGAGTCTGTTGTTGTCCACCAATGCCCTCTCCATCTTCCAACTTTTTGCCCTTCATGTCACTGACAAGTTTCCTCAATCTTCATCCCATTCTCTTCTAGATGTGACCTATGCATTCAAGTTTCTCAATTGAAAGTTCTCCATAAGGTTTGCTCTCATTCACATACTTGAATGCACTGGAGCCACCATCCCCAAGGTATTTCACATATCTGACACCACGTTCCTTGACAGATCTCTTAAAAAATAATTTGCATACCAGCTCCTTCCATTCCACCACTAGCACCAGAAAATGTTTTGCTGCAGTTATGTCCTTTTACATCTTCTTCACATTTTCCACTAAGTGCACAGTTGTGGCGGAATTTGCTCATAACTTGAACATCTAGTACCTTCCCTGTGTCAATACTTATGAGACAACAAGATCTGTTCTAACATGACCAAAATCGTTCTCATCTAACGGGTCATTGTCTGCAATAGCTTCTACTGTAGCTGCTATCATACTGTCCTCACACACACCAGAAATTATGTTTTCCAGTACAATTTATTTGTGGAAATCTCAGACATGGCGCTGGCATATTCATTATTCCACACAAAAAATTTCCCCCTTCTCTCCCAACTCCAATGCACCTCAGTCCATAGGTAAACCTCATATCACCTTCATAGTACCAATTTCTACATTTAAAAGTTTTGAATGAGCTATCAGTATCGCATTTTTTGCACACAATATGCAGATTGGCTGCCAGGCCTACTCCCTTGCCATCATCTATAATCTGAATGTTATCACTACCACACATCTTACAAAGCCAAGAAAATTTCACTGCTGCAGTCAATAATTCAAGGTCAATTAATCTAAATCCAGTGTACCGAGATTCATCACTGTAGTACGCGTCATTCACCTCACCAATTTTTCGCTTGGAGCTGCTAGGAGATGAGTTCATATTTTCAGTAGATGTTCTTACTTTGGACGTAGCTTCATTTTTAGTTTGTCGTCATTTCTCACGTCTTCCATTCACGAACTTATTCAAATGCAGTTTATCCAGTTTTTTATACACTCTTTGTGATCGTGGCATAACTGAATGAAGAAAGAATCGAACAATTGTGTAAATCTCAGTCAGTATCACAAGTCAAAAAAAGAATTGGCTCATCAAAAACTATGCAGCTAGTTTGTTATTGATTATAAGATATGGAACAGAGTCAAAGATGATCTATAAAACCAAAGAGTATGTACCACAGCCTTCTACATGTATCCTACACATGTTTGGTTGAAAGTAATACACAGAATCGTTGTTCACTGAGCTGGTATTGAAGTGGTGCTTCAAAATGTGGGCATAGAGGGAGGCCGCATCACACTTTTAATTAATTTTCAGGCACTTCAGATGCGATTTCAACATTGAAACTTTGGGAACTTATTGTCCACGAGTTGTACTAATAAATAAAAATTAATCGAAAATGGACATTTTTGGTCAAGTTCATCAACGTTCCCCCTTAATGTTTTACGCGTACAAAGATAAGGGCTTCCTGCATCATAGCAGCTGCCAAAGCACAGTAGTGCCTGTTATCTGGCGCTCTCTGACGGCTACTGAAACGAAGCTATTTCTAACAGGTCATGGGAAAGTATTGCGAATGGTGGTTTGAAAAGCATTACTTTCAAAGTAAATTTCCTTTTACACAAGTTGAACTATGTGCGAGAATATACGATGAATTTCTTAAATCGTATAGCGTTTGATGACGAGCCACTTAGAAGTATTTCAAGCCCAGATCAGGCATTCATGTCGTCATTATGAGCAAATTGATGTAGTGCTATGGGAAGCTCTCTCTCCTCTGTGGTAGCTAATTTATTTGTGGAAAACTTGGAGGACATGTCACTGGACTCTGCTAAAATTTTTACTGGCACATTTGTGTGATATATCTTTAAGTGTAACAAGTGCTAAGGATATCAACATTATATGTCAAAGCTTAGCTTCTCTTACAGCTTATTAACCTTAGAGACCAATATTATATGTGAAAGCTTTGCTTTTCTTGTAGCAACACTATGTATATTAATTTAAAACATTAACTTTTCCTGTTTGTGTTTCCACACTACTTAACAAGGATGCTGTTATTAGCTGACTGCATCACGTGTCCTATGGTCTGAATATCCGCTATCACTGGCTGGCAGGATCACGTGACATGAGCTATGACTGGCTTACAAAAGCCCATCGCAATCTCGATTACAATGGTTCGAAAAGTAACATGCAGTGTTTGGTGGAATTCGAATTTATACTTTCGTAATATGAAAATATGCAGCATACATGTTGCTGCACATCAAAAATCTCCCCAAAAGGAGATTTCTTCCCCGAGTTTCGTTTTCTAAAGTGCTGGGAAATTCTACTCCCGTGCATTAAAGCATAACCATTCAAAGAATATAAGTTTTACGGTTCTGAGGGAAAATATACTGTCACTTACTAACATGGAGAAAGTGTGTTTTCATCCATGAGAAAGTGTATTTTTAACTGTGAAATCCGGGAAAAATTTGGGAATTTTTTTTCCTTGTCCGCGTATACATCCTGTAATACAAATACTGGAATTGTTAACAGAATTGTTAATAAACACTTTAAAAAATTTCTGGAGAGAGATGATCGCACAATACAGTGCTTTGTGAATAGCACAGTGATAAGCAAAGTTACATTTAGTATGTAACAACAGTACTTTTCAAAGTTAATGACAACTGGAACAAGTAGAAAATTGAATTTACTTATTTGAACTTACTCCTTTGAGTTGGCCTCCAGACTTCTCCTCCTGAGATCCTCCAAAGACACATTGTTTGTCTGCTCCCACATTTGTTTCTCCTTTTCAAATTCTCGTCTTTTCTCCTCAAGTTCTTTCACTTGCTGTTCATAAGTTTTCCTCATTTGTTCATGCCGACGCTGAAGCTACAGAAACAAAGTTGATCTTGTAATATTATTTTTATTAAAATGATAAAAATACATATATCAATAACAAGAAGCAACTATGTGGTCATTTCTTAAGAAATACTAAATAAATTACGAATGTCTAAGTAGTTGGAAGTGGTTCCAATTACTATTTGTCTAAAATTAAAATGAAACTTTTACTGGGTAAAAACCCAAGAAGATAACAGAAATTAATAAAAGAGATTGCAAGTTCTGCAAGAATGCAAATAATAATTTAGGAATATACCTAATAGCAGAGTCATTCAGTCATTACCTTCAATCCTACATTATTTAAAATTCTTCACAAACAGATTTATCAAGGAATAAATTGAAGAATATTAATACAGAAGGAACAACAACAACGATTTAGCTGGAAATAAAAATACAATATACTGGAATCAAGAAAGTGGAAAAGCAGTAAAAGAAATATCAGGAATAACTGGAAAGTTCTGGAAACACTGAACATTATGTGCAATTAAAACAACAAAGAAAAGAAACATCTTTGATAACATAGAAAAATCAAAATTTCATCTGAAAATTCACGAGTTGTTAAAATGCAAGAATACTTAAAAATTATTCCAGAGATTTTTGTCAGACTTTCAACAATAAACACTGAAAATTTTGAAATACTTGCAAAATAGTTTGATGAACTGTTAAACTGCCCAGATCCAACTCATAAATTAGGATTTTCAGATTTTTGTGAGAAGGAAGAGGAAGATATGCTACCAAACACTACAGAAATCACAAAAATAATTTAAACTCTCAAAAACAAGAAAATCAGTCGAAAGATTCCACAACAGCTACAATCACTTCTGTAATGGTCATAAACAATGATTATAAAAGACCTGCAAATAGTTTTTGAAGAAACACAGAAAACATAAAATATTCCAAAAAAATAGAAAGTTGCCCTAATAGATACTCTTCATAAGAAAGGCTACTTGCAGATAAAGTCTCAAAAGTAAAGTTTGTGGGTGAAATTAAGAGTGTGTCACGTATCACCATTTAAACTCTGAAGACAGAAACTACGTACTTAAGTAAACAGCCTGCCATTTGCAGTTTATTTTGCTGTGCTATCTGAAAATCCAACAGATGCAGAAATAAAAGTCAGTCAGTAGAGCAGCTTTAAAAATCTCTGCTGTCAAAAACATATAAAATGCCCTAAAATATTTAGACGGATCGACAGTAGTCAAATAGCAAAGGTAAGATAGCTCAAGCATTTATGAGAGGGAATTTAAAAAAAGGGGGGGGGGCCTTGGAAAATCTGCCATAAATGAAACAATTCATAGAATGGAAAGGGACATAGAACAACAAAAAACATTTATAATACAAAGTCCACATCAAGAACTACAGTACTAAAGTATTCCAACATGGTAGTGAAATCAGAATGCACCTACACAAGTACTGATTTATAAATTAGATTAACTGTAAATATCGAAGAGAAGAGTCTTGACAAAAATTGTAGGTTCAGTAAGAAGCACAGAGACTGGGAAATTAACCTGTCAATTGTCTTGTACCATTCCACCGTTATTTTAAAATCGTGAGCCCATACCAATTCTTCCATTATTGCTTCAGCTAACACCTTAATGAGTTGTGTTGTCATATGTCCAGGTGAGCAGCAGTAATATAAAATAAACAGTGGGCTAGGTGAGAAAAAAATTTATGATCTGTGCAAGAAAATGACCCCGATTCTGAGCTAGCAGCACACTCTCACAAAGACGCAGTTATGTATGGTGTAATTAGCGAACAAATAAGCGGTTGGCATGGATCTGATGTACTGCACTTTTTAATGTTTTGAGTGGGTTTCTACTGTAGGGTAACAATTGTGTGTGGCAACAGAGTTATATAATGAAAAGTTTATTTTATTATTGTTTTATTAAACAGTGATTTAGCTCATATAATATACTGTTTTTTTTTTTTTAAGATGTAATGTACGTTTATTTTATCATAGCTTAGTTAAATTTAAACTGTGATTTTGCTCATCCATATTAATTTTGCTAACATAAAGACAGCTATACTTTATATGTGTACAAATTGCGTCGCACATCTGCTTGTGTTATGAAAAATGGCATGCCCACTGATGAAATACAGGAAAAAAAAAACAACAGAAACTATTATAACAGAAAGAAGGATGACTGTTTTGGGCATTTCAACAGGATGAATAACAATATAAAAGCAAAGAAGCAGCAAAAAGATATCTTCAGAAGGAAGGTATTAAATTAAGATGGATCCCAAGAGAACTGGTTTTGACAGGTCTGAAAAGAAAAACCATGTTTAAGAGATTAAAGACGATCGGAGGAACAAAAAAGAAGGAACTGAAATTCTCATGTGGTCCCCAGTTGGCCAAAATGGAAAAGCAGCGGCAATATTAAAAATCTGAGAAATTACTACTACATGATTGTATTTCCATTCACTGTGGCTACTGAGAAAGAATTACACCACAATTACACACTGAAATTACGCCATTCACATATGCGGAATGCCTGCAGGTAAGTATAATGGATGAACTGGCAATTTTCACGCTATCTATGCATGATCTAAACAAATGAAACTAAGACTATTTCTACAAATAACTCAGCTCTCTTTTTCTTTAAGATTTCATAAATGATCAAACATGAAGCAGATTCACTTTGTAAACATATAAGCTATGCGAGACCCAAAAATGTGAGCTTCATAGCAACCAAGTAAGCTACGTTGACTCAACTGAACGTGACAAAGACATCTAAATCACAGAAAAAGGATTACTCTAGTTAGACAATGCCATCTCACATTATTCTATTAACACTTCGATTGCAACCACACACACACACACACACACACACACACACACACACACACACACACAAAAGAGCATTACTCTAGTTAGACAATGCCATCTCACATTATTCTATTAACACTTCGATTGCAACCACACACACACACACACACACACACACACACAAGAGCCATTGTGGTTCAGGTGCTGCACTGAGTGCATAAGTATTTTGATGTGTTTGACATTTATTATTTCTTTTTTTTTTCTCTCCTTATTTTGGCCTTTGGATCAGCACTAAGAAAGCTCCGACTTTTTGGTTGTTGTTGGATGATTGCTGCGATGTTCAATCTGAAGACTAATATGATAGAGCTCTCCACACTTGTCTATCCTGTACAAGTCTGTCTCTGTCTGTGTTAGTGTTGCACTCTACATCCAACTGAACCTTCTTACTGTTATCAAACCTTGCTTTCTCTTTACTATTTTTACCCCCACAGTATTCTCCATTGCTAAACTAACTGTGCCTTGGCACTACAGGATGTGTCATATCAACTTATCCCTTCTTTTAGTCAAGCTGTGCAAGAAATTTGATCCCCCCCCCCCCCCCCCAATATGATTCAGCTCATTCACATTTCACTTCAGACAAGTACTTCCAAGGTATGTTTCCTAACACAAATTTGTAGTTTTTGTGAACTTATTTTTCTTTCCGGAAGTATTTTCTTATTGTTATTAGTTTATATTTTCTATCCTTCTAACTTTTTGCATACAGACAAGCAAATTAAAGTGCCTGCTTATGGAACACGGGGAGGTGTGCGGGACCAATACTGAATTCGTCTCTCAGATTAGTGACAAGGGCAAGTGTGTCGGGCAGCCTGGATGTGGTTTCTAGATGGTTTCCCACATCCACTTAGGTAAGTACCAGACGGGTTGCCTTGTCCCTCTGATACACAATTGCAAGCACTTTGGAGAACCACACGCCACTGGTGCCACTGGCTGGATAGAGGACACAGGAAAACAAGTAAAGAATTCTTTCACTTATGGTATTATTATGGTGTCCAAATGGCAAAACTCATCGACTGCTTTCAGTGTCTCATTTCTTAATCTACACTCCTGGAAATGGAAAAAAGAACACATTGACACCGGTGTGTCAGACCCACCATACTTGCTCCGGACACTGCGAGAGGGCTGTACAAGCAATGATCACACGCACGGCACAGCGGACACACCAGGAACCGCGGTGTTGGCCGTCGAATGGCGCTAGCTGCGCAGCATTTGTGCACCACCGCCGTCAGTGTCAGCCAGTTTGCCGTGGCATACGGAGCTCCATCGCAGTCTTTAACACTGGTAGCATGCCGCGACAGCGTGGACGTGAACCGTATGTGCAGTTGACGGACTTTGAGCGAGGGCGTATAGTGGGCATGCGGGAGGCCGGGTGGACGTACCGCCGAATTGCTCAACACGTGGGGCGTGAGGTCTCCACAGTACATCGATGTTGTCGCCAGTGGTCGGCGGAAGGTGCACGTGCCCGTCGACCTGGGACCGGACCGCAGCGACGCACGGATGCACACCAAGACCGTAGGATCCTACGCAGTGCCGTAGGGGACCGCACCGCCACTTCCCAGCAAATTAGGGACACTGTTGCTCCTGGGGTATCGGCGAGGACCATTCGCAACCGTCTCCATGAAGCTGGGCTACGGTCCCGCACACCGTTAGGCCGTCTTCCACTCACGCCCCAACATC
This sequence comes from Schistocerca piceifrons, assembly GCF_021461385.2. Classification (NCBI taxonomy): domain Eukaryota; kingdom Metazoa; phylum Arthropoda; class Insecta; order Orthoptera; family Acrididae; genus Schistocerca; species Schistocerca piceifrons. The sequence goes on along the minus strand of NC_060142.1, from coordinate 277,497,956 downwards.
GTGCAGCCCGCCTCCAGTGGTGTCGCGACAGGCGTGAATGGAGGGACGAATGGAGACGTGTCGTCTTCAGCGATGAGAGTCGCTTCTGCCTTGGTGCCAATGATGGTCGTATGCCTGTTTGGCGCCGTGCAGGTGAGCGCCACAATCAGAACTGCATACGACCGAGGCACACAGGGCCAACACCCGGCATCATGGTGTGGGGAGCGATCTCCTACACTGGCCGTACACCACTGGTGATCATCGAGGGGACACTGAATAGTGCACGGTACATCCAAACCGTCATCGAACCCATCGTTCTACCATTCCTAGACCGGCAAGGGAACTTGCTGTTCCAACAGGACAATGCACGTCCGCATGTATCCCGTGCCACCCAACGTGCTCTAGAAGGTGTAAGTCAACTACCCTGGCCAGCAAGATCTCCGGATCTGTCCCCCATTGAGCATGTTTGGGACTGGATGAAGCGTCGTCTCTCGCTGTCTGCACGTCCAGCACGAACGCTGGTCCAACTGAGGCGCCAGGTGGAAATGGCATGGCAAGCCGTTCCACAGGACTACATCCAGCATCTCTACGATTGTCTCCATGGGAGAATAGCAGCCTGCATTGCTGTGAAAGGTGGATATACACTGTACTAGTGGCGACATTGTGCATGCTCTGTTGTCTGTGTCTATGTGCCTGTGGTTCTGTCAGTGTGATCATGTGATGTATCTGACCCCAGGAATGTGTCAATAAAGTTTCACCTTCCTGGGACAATGAATTCACGGTGTTCTTATTTCAATTTCCAGGAGTGTAATTGCCCTAGCATCACTAACTTAATTCCAAGTATTTGTTTTACTTTTATTGTTGTTCATCACTATTCATTCTTATCAACATCTCTTCCAAGTCCTTTGCTCTCTGAGGGAAATATAATCACTGGCAAACTCCAAAGTTCTTATTTTTTCTCCTTGTACTTTACTTCCCTTTCCAAGTTTATGCTCTGCATGCTTCATTTCTTGTTAATCTCTTTAGCTTACTTTACTACTAACTCAATGACAAATTAACTAACATGGTGGATAGCCGACAAGCGTGTCTCGCTCCCTTCTTAATTACTTCCTCCATTTCCTGTCTTGTGACTCTTGGAACAGCAAACTGATTGGTGTATAAATTGTAGATAACATTTCACTCCTTTTACTTTATTACTGATAATTTACAGTAGGCAATGTGCACTGTGCTTCTATGGTCTAGACATTTATACACATTTATAGTTGCAATACAAACGTATCTTCTGATTATACAAGTCTAAACAGACTATTTACTAGTTGTTATTTTTTGTGTTGTGCTTTGAAAAGTGGAAAAGCAAAGAGAGATTTAATCCATTTTTTACAAAATAATTTTCTTTGAAGGCAATCTTTTGGGTATACAGCAAGTGACAAACTGGTAACAGCCTACGCTTGCTTAATAGTGCAGCTGAACTAGCATAAAAGTCCACCACAGCTAAGTGATGATAAATCTCAAAACTTCAACATGTGAAAAATCTCTACTCATTCACTCCGGACTGTTAAGTTAATCAACCTCACCTGGGGCGATGAATGAGGAATGAAGATGTTATGCACTTGTTAACCCATTGACTGCTATGGAGGAGTTAACATGTCATGCTCCATTGCTCCCTGGGTCTGAGAATGTGTTTAAATGAGGCTTCAGGGCTAGCCTTAAGCACTATTCACATGTTTATGCATCCCATTCTGCAGACCCCTCTCACTGCTGCACACAAGTTACTTCCATATCTCAGTGAATAAAAAAGTTTTGAATATTTATAACACAGCATATGTGCCTTCTTACATACTATCATTTGCTTAAAACCTCATTTTGATGTCCTGAACCATTTATGAAATGTGACAATTGTTATGACCACAGGATTCCCAATGCACAGGGACAGAATTAGGTATGCCGTACACAAGTCTCCGCCAAATATAAAAAACAAAAAACCCCAGGTAGCAATATCAACAATGTAGGAGATGATAGCATGTTACTTTACAGTAAATAGCAATCTAAGCTGCAGGCAGGCACAATTAAAAGACACTTACACATAAGCTTTTGACCACAACCTTTGTTGGAAAAAGAGAAACACACACCATTCATTCACACAATATAGAACGTCTCACAATACAGGACCGCCAACTCCGGCAGCTCAGGCCAAAATCATGTGCACGAGGTGGGATTGCTTGTGTGAATGAATAGTGTTTGTTTCTCTTTTCCTGATGAAGGCTGAGGCAAAAAGCTTATGTGTAAGTCTCTTTTAATTGTGCCTGTCTGCAACTTCTTGTGTTACCTTTATGGTAAGCAGCGATCTATCTTTCCCTACATTGTAAATATAAGAAACAGTATCTTGAGAATGAAATTAGGTCTCATTCTGATCTCAATTTTAAATAAATTTTCAATATCTTATCTACATTTTATTCACAGCAATGTATGAGCTAAAATTAACCTTTTTTCATCAAATAGTTTTCTTAAAATGGGATGATAAGTATTTCGTAGTCGCAAGAATGCCATCTCTCACCACAGGTAGTAGCATTAGGCAAGCTGTACAATGACTGTAAAACCGTGGTCAGCAAGGAATGCAGAGACCACGTCTGTAAAGGGTTAATATCATAAGCTGCTACTTTTGTTTATAACTTCAAAACTTTCCAGATTACATTTGTATCAGCTATTGAAACTACATCTCCTATTTGCAGGCACTTGTGACGTGTTCCGTATATCAGTGATAATTGTCACTGGCACTGTGGGTACAAGGCTACTCCCACCTCTCAACAAACATAGCAACAACACACAGTTATAAACATAGAAGGATTTATTTTGGAAACTCAGAAGCAAGCACATAGAGTAGATAAATGAGCATATGAGAACCAGGTACGTTAAACATCTGATTGGGATCTAGCAATTGTGAAACAGGTGAACATATTTAAATAAAATGTGACTGAACAAAACGAAACATCTCCCCCCCCCCTTTCCTGCACACATGTAGATTTACAGAGGAAGCAATGCTTCACAACTAGACAGTCATTACATTCTCTTAACGTGCGCCTGTCGTGAGCTTACAGGTGTATTACATGCGTCAAGGTGGAATGCAGGGATGAGTTGGTCCACATGGAGACTTTGTTCACGTCATTACTTATCAGTCATTCTTGACTGAAACATGCAGCCTGCATGAGCCCTTGAGAACGTAATGCAAGAAACACACATATCAGCAGCATCACAACAAAGAGCAAATAACTACTGGTGAGCAAAAGAGTGGAATAACTGATTTAATATGTGTGACTGACACAGCATACATATCACTAATCAACTGCTTTATAGCCTTTGCTCAAAATCTTTCACTGAATGTTTCTTCGAACACTTGGCATTGGTTATCACATATACCAATAGTAAGCTTCGCCTTTGTTGTCAGGACATTGCAATGTAGAGCAAGAGACTGCAGAAGCAACTGGGTGCTGTCAGGAAACTTAGTATCCTTCCACCTAACTGCTCATTCTGGCATCGTTCTGCAAGAAAGACCTGCAAGCTGGCAGTCCCTGATTTCTTCAATAAATTATATTTAATCAACTAAAGATGTTACAGTCTGGCTACAAGACACACAGGTAATAAATAACACAACACTTTATTACTTCACGAATATTGGTGAAGGAAAATAATTGCCACAGACTGGCTGCTCTACTAGTCTGACACATATAGGCTGAATGTAGAGACTGACAGCGAAGCCGGCTGGACTTGATTCTATAAGCCATTGGCTGGCCAGTAGAGTGCACTACGGAGAGGCTGCATGTGCATCCTAGAGTAGAGACCTTGCGACTTCTGTGGCGCATCGTACAGCCACGAGTCCGGATCGCAGGTGTGGTATCTTATGCAGGACACTACATGTTACCAATCTCAATCTCTATGGTGTGCTAGCAATGTACGGGGCAATTTAAGGAGTCTACTAGATGTTCTGAATTGCACAATTATGTGTAATTAACTGATTTAAGTTGGATACTTAATTAATAAGACCAATATCTAATGCTCATTCCTCTATCAAACAGTGGAAACTCCAGGTAGAAATATCAACAATGTAGGAAAAGATAAGATTGCTACTTACCGTAAAGATAACGCGCTAAGTTGCAGACAGGCACAATTAAAAGATGCTTAAGCATAAGCTTTCGGACCAAAGCCTTCGTTAGAAAAAGAGAAACTCAAACCATTCATTCCCACAAGCTAGCACACCTCACACACACATGACCACTAACTCTGGCAACTCGGCACAGTGCTGGTATTGAAGCCCGAGCTGTCGAAGCTGGCAGTCATGTGTGAGGTGTGCTAGCTTGTGTGAATGAATGGTTTGAGTTTCTCTTTTTCTGAAGATGGCTGTGGCTGAAAGTTTATGTGTAAGTATCTTAATTGTGCCTGTCTGCTACTTAGCATGTTATCTTTACGGTAAGTAGCTATCTGTCTTTTCCTACATTGTTAGTATTTGTTCCTCCATGTCACATTACAATCCTACTTATCATAGGGAGGTGTCGGCACACTAAAGATCTGAAGGCAGTTGCAGTGTGCCGACGCACATATCAGATGCAATGTGCAACAGAAGAATTAATCAGCTGTGATGGCAAGACTACAACTTTTATTGTCACACCCCTGGATAAGCATAACATCCTTTCGACTCCTCCCACAGTAACCTGCTACCAACCACCACAACATGCTATCAGGCATGATTATAGTCTCAACCAAGCAACTCTGCCTCTCCATAATTAACCATGAGAGTAGCTTTAAGTAAAACTGTTATCATGGACCTTACGAATACCACAGTCCAGCCTCACTGCTCGTTAAACATATGTAAACAAAAGAACAGCAATTGATGATAACTTAGTAACAAATCAAGTGAGTTTGAACTGTATGAAGATCCTTAATCCTCAAACCTTCGTTTAATCAAATTTTGATAATTATTATTCATTTGGTCATCTGGCTAGCTATCACTATCAATTTCAAAACTTGTGGTACATTATGAAGCAACATCTGGTTGATGAGGAGAACAGGCAAGACAAATCTTTTGCTTGTTGAGTGGGTTGTGGGCTGGCTGGGTCAGGTGCTCCCTGCACCAGTTGTTATTGTTATTATTATTATTATTATTATTATTATTATTGTTGTTGTTGTTGTTGTTGTTGTTGTTGTTGCAGTTGCTCAGGAGTCATGGATGAGCACAATCACGGATGGATTCTTCATACATTTTAGGTTTACTACAATTTAATATTTGCTATAATTTGAAACTCATCTGCACCAGGATCACATAGAACACATACACTTATTGTGGAATGCCTCATTTTGAATAAATTAGCACACTGCTCAGTACAATTATTTGCTGTTAAGGTGCAGTTTTTGATAGTTGTTTCTCAATAATAAAAACACAAGTTAGTTATCTTATTCATGACTTTTTATCTTTAGTCCTCATAGCCCAGATCAGAACCATTCCTGAAAGAATACCCAACCAAAATTATTAATTGCGTAAGGTACATGCTATTGAATTTAACAGTTGACCAGTCTAAAGATTAATGGTATTGGACAAACATAGTAAGAGTGTGTCTTAACAGACCTCTATCACCAAGTGACACCATAACTGGAAAGAGCAGCTACATACAATAAGTCCACAATGGTACAAAGAAATTGTTGAGATTATGTGCCAAAGTGAAGGACTGTTAGTAGTTTCAAATGTTGGGTGTATTCCAGAATCACTTCAGTCATAACAGTTGTGAACAACTTTTTAAGCACCTTCTCCTGTAACTATCAGGTCCAGTTAGTGAGGTTTGATTTCTGTCCATGTCATCACTTTCTCATGCTTCAGATTCTTAATCTAACAATACTGACAGTCTTCAATAATCTCACTTCATCCAATTATGCATCAAATTATCTTCCACTACTTAAAGAAAGATGTCCCCAATGTCACCACAATTTACCAACTGCTCGAACAAGTATGTAATTGCACTTTAACTGAAATAACTGTACTGGATGCTACAACAATCAAAAGAAGGAATTCCTCACTAAGTGTACAGTAATCTGTGTGATCCTGGCACAAAGGAATTAGATAGTAGTAAATAACAGCATGAAATTCCAGCAAAGAGTCACTGAGTGTTGAAGAGGGCGATTACAATTTAAGAAAGATGCTTGTATTTGTATACATTTTCCATTATACTGACAATCATTTGTGCATTTATCTTCAGGAATGAAATGAGTGCATCACATAATTAGTATCAACTGTTAACAACCAACAATATAAAAAGGCATCCTGCTGGAGACCAAAAAGAGTAAGGGAAATGGAAGAATGAAGACAGTGATTGTGTGGTATCAGAAAGGTAGTAGCGGCACATACCTCTGCTTCTGAGTCCTTAAGCTTCTGCTTCTTTTCTTTTACTTTCATTTCAAACACTTGTTCCATCTCTATTTCCATCTTCTTCATTTTTGCTTCATGTTCTCGTTTTTCTTCTTCCATCTGAGCTAGTGGATTCCTGTTCAAATATCAGAGAAATAAAATATTAATGATCTGTTAAAGATCAATAAAAATTATAAAGCATGAGTAAAGAAATAATAATTTTGTAATTTCATCTGAGTGTACATATTTTTTATTGGGAGCAGCAATATCTGATTATCCATTTACACTCTTACTACTTTTCACAGTCAAATGTTCAAATGGCTTAAAATAACTGCATTAATGTTCACATTTGAAATAAAAATACAGTACAAACAATCAAATGGCAGAAGGTTTTTGGCAAGAATGCAAAGGAGTGCTAAAGATTTATGCCTCCTTCTAAAAGTTGCACATGACCAATAAACGTATTCAAGAGAGCTGGGTCAGTAACTGAAGTATAAAATCAAATTAACAGCACAAGAGCCTATATTTTTAATGAACCTCGCACAACACCATTTTATGCCCACAGAGGAGTTAGAAGATAGTCAGAGTAGGAACTGAAGCCTAATTGAAATATTGAATTTCACGAATATTTTTCAGATTGACAGAGAAGTAACACAAACGTCTTATAACAAATAATTACTCTAAATGTGGTGATATAAGTATTTCAAACCAATAAAGTATTTTGATGATGATATTCTTGGTATTTTTTTATCACATAAAACCCACAAGAATCCTAAAAGACTGGCCAAGTGGCCAAATAAATGAACAAAGCAAAGGCATAACGCTCTGAAGTTGCTTTCATGTTACTGAAATATTGTTACCTCCTCAAAACATTCTGCTGTACTTTGCTCATAGTTGGATTTTATCTGTGCTATTGTAAGATTCAAACTTTTTCTGATGTACCAAGATATTTTCCACTTAACTAAAATAAAATGTTAGTTGGCATGTATCACATTTACAAACTAATCTCTAAAAAGAAGAGTGCTGGCTTATTCTGCATATTTTTTAACTTGCTCTATTATGTAACTACCTTCTACGACAGCACATTGAAAGTAAATAAGGTATTTATTCAGCAGAAGTGAGCAGTACGAAGATTGTGTGAAGCAGATAACCACACATCTTGCAGACACCTCCCTAAGGGCCTTACAATTCTTATGCTCAGTTCCCAGTACATTTACTTCTTCACAGTTTTGATTGGTGATAATTAAAACTAGTCACACTTCAACAGTAATTTGTACAAATGCAAGCCAAGACACAAAAGTAATTTTCATATAGTCTTATCTCCATATTTAGGATTCAAAGTGGAGTAATGTTTTCTACTACTGAACTCTTCCATATGCACCCATCCAAAACAAAATAAAAAATTTAAAGTCTCGTCTATTAGAAACTCGTCATATAATTATATGTCTGGTTATCTACACTCAATAGCATAAGTTCTCATTAACTACATGGAAAGTAGCGATGTTCATTGTAAAGCTGCAAGATAAGTAATAATGTTGAAGATACACAAAAATATATGCATGGTGTCTGATCTGTTGTATATGGCCAACACAACAGGCACCACTATGTGAAACAGCAGCTGTTAATTGTGTGAATTGAGAGAAACCAACGACATCAGCCGCATTTGGGCTTCTGAAATAAAATCCAAAGACAAGAAAGTTTGTGCTCGACCTGGACTCAGACCCAGATTTCCTGTTTAACATAGGCAGTTGCCTTGACTGCCTCAGCTATCCTGGCATGCTTCTCATACAACCCACATTCCCATCCTGTCGTACACAAGTAGCCTCCCTGTCCATTCTCTTCCTGCTGGCGACTCACCTGATTCCTACATCAGTTTGGATGTAACGTGCATCGGCACTGAAATAACTGTATGAGGTATCACGCATGCAGACATGAAGATACACACACATGCCATGGGCATAAACCACAAGTATACAAACTACACTACTATATGGCCCAGTGTTGTGCATGCGCAAATCATTGCCGCAACTCTCAGAGATTCACAGGGGTGCCTTACACAGAGAGCATCCCAGGGTGCCCCTGAGAGCTACAACACCAAGAATTGCTTCTTAGCTTTTGGCAGGATCAACGTATAGATTTTTTTTTCCCTTCTGGTGTAAGGGTCCTTTATCTGTGATGATAAAAAGTCATATCACCAACAAATTTTGCAGTTTCATAAACACCAAATCTACACTATACATAAATAGCTTCATTGATCCACCTTCTAAAGTCCACAAGTCCTCAACACAAAAGGCATTGTACAATAGAAATAAGACATACAAATATCCTTATTAAAAACTTCACCAACATTAGAAGTACAGTAAGTTATGACATCCTGGTAATTAAGACTTTCGAGGCCAACAATACTCTCAGTATCTCCACAGCGAACAATAGCTGTGGTAAGCCATTCAGTGCCATGACTAAAGGCCACTGACAATACTGAAATCATTACTGGGATCAAGAAGAAAAACAAAGTGAAGGTAAAAGGCATTGCTCCCCAAGTTTTTTTCAGATCCTTGCGTTTTTGCAGGTGGTAGTTTGAATTTTTCTCTTATAAAGGATGATAAATTTAGCCTTGGTACTGGATGGCCTACCAAGGCTATTGTTCGCTGTGGAGGTATTGAGAAAGTATTGGTGGCCTTGAAAGTTTTAATAACCATGCTGTAATAACATATAGATTAGTGAGGCCTATAATAATAGGGATACCGGTAAGTGTTATTTTAATTCTAGTATGCCACTTGATGCTTGGACTTGCAATCATCACAAGGTTGACGAGTCAGAGACGATACATGTATTGAGTAATGGTGGTGATGTACATGTATAGGTGTGTGTATCTTCATGTTTATGAGCACAATGGCTTTTGCAATAATTTCAGTGCAGATTAATGTTACGTCTCAACTCCTGTGGGAATTGGTGTGAGCTGCCAGTAGGAGAAGAATGGTCAAACTTGCTACTTGCGTATGACAGCATGGGAATTTGGATCGGATGGGAAGCATGCGAGGATAGGCGATGTCAAGGCAACTGCTCAGATTAAGCAGAAAATCTAGATTACAGTCCTAGTCCACCACAAATTTTCACCTGTCTTTGGATTTATTTCAAAGCCCAAATGCCACTGATTTCATCAGCTGAAGTAATAGTGTATTGTGTAGAAGTCCCTGCAGTTATAAATTTTCTCTGAAAAATATCAGTGTTTTCATGTAAAAATCAAGCTACCAGCAGTTATTTAATTAAGCTGGAAAAATAACTTGACTTTTTCCACATCCCTGCATGTTTTTCCCCTTGACTAGATCTACAGAACATGATAAATGTTGTATGTATGAAAATTTTCTATTTAATTTTTGTGATATGTAGGCAAGGCAGTCATAACAAATGCTACTCCTGGTGTGTTCTATGTAGCACACATTGGCTAAAGAAAACATGTTACTTTTCATTACTCACATCAATACAGTGGCCTCAACTTAGTTTGGTTCAATATTCATTTCAACGATAACTATTGATGGTGGCAGCAAAATGTGGAGAATAATCAGTATTTACAGTAACAGCTCGATAAAAATGCTGTAGGACTGAATAGCAATGACCTGTCCTCACAAAACTGTCGTGCTGCAGCCTTCCCAACTTACTGATTATTGTTTGCGTTTTGCTGTCACCTCCAGTAAAAGCACTTGGACAATTTCACAACAGACAAATTTGAAACTGCTCTGTAGATCTGACAGACAAAATTACACTTGAAACAGCATTTAGTTCATGATGAGCACGAAAACAATTTATCAATTGAAGACCATGTTTGACCAGGAGTCTGTTCATTTTTCTGCATTTTTCATGACAATATTCTGTCAAGATCACAATTTTAATTTCTTTAATAACTAGTTTTGTCTATTGCCATGAAAAGATTCCGTTAAAACTTAAAATGGAAATACAACATGTGCATAGTAGTGCATTTCTGGCAAGAAAACTTTCAACCATGTGTGCAGCAAGTGGATGAAGTTATACATAAAAACATCAAATTGCACCATATAAATTAATAAGGAAAAAGAGAAGTTAAAAGTGATACAGAACTATTGAAGATCAGTGTGCAAATTAGCTGTTGGCAAATGCTCTCCCTGGAGCCTGTCCAATGTCTTGCAGTTGTCTTCAAAGTTGTTTACTTGTGATACTGCTAGAGCCGCACTGCTGTCCACTTACACTAGAATGTTTCTGAATACATCAACAAGCAATACATGTGGCTGTATATTTCCATCTCCTCCAGTAAACCCAACAACTATTCTTTGTCACCTTATGTAAGATCTCTAGCTTTTTTTGGAAGTCACCCACTGCATGCTTTTCAGCCTCACTCTGGTTCTTCTTGGATGTCTGTTCCTTAAAGCAAACTCCAGAAATCCTTCCTATCTTAACAACATTTTACTTGTCAGTGTCTCTGCATGTACACCAATTCACTCCACAAGCAAATTTGAAAACCTATATTCATTTGTTAAAAATACTGTGCAATCTTGTAAGATTATGCCATGTTGTTATGACATAGCAATATACATCTTACTGCTTTGAGTAACACTGTTTTAGTTTCTTTTCCCCATTTAGTTTAATTTTAATATACATTTTACTGACATCTTCTTTGTAGCCATTAGCTTTTGCCACTATTTTAACAGTAATTGGCTCCTTCCGAACAATGTCTACTTACAAATATAGTTTCAGCATTATTTTCACCATTGCTCTGAAGTACGCCAATTTATATCTTTTAGGATAGCAAGCTCTCCTGTTAATTATTGCATCACATTTGTTAGCTTCCTAACCTGAAATTAAGTATCCCATCTTTTTTTTTTTTATTAACAAGTGATCCAGAAAGTTTATGCCATCTACTTCCTCAAATTCTAATAAAGGCAGAAAACATAAATTTTGGATTTTTAGGAAGCCAACAGGTATGGATTCAATAATTAAAGGGGTTTTGCCATCCTAACAGATAAAAATCGGCATACTTCAGAGGAATGTTCAACAGAATGCCGAAATTAACAATCGATGAAGACAAAATTGGGAGGGAGCTAATTACTGTTGTAAAAGAGCCAAAAGCTAATGGCCACAAAGAAAATTACAACATAAAAATATATAATAAAACTAAATGGGGAAAAAAGTAAATAGTGTTAGTAAAAGCTTTATGAAATGTTGCTATGTCATATGACAACATCACACAGTGTTTTAAAAAATCTTAGGTGAAGACAAGTTTTCAAATTAGGGGTACTACTTGTTCAACATTACACTACAATGTCAGAAGTAATAGAAATGTGTTTTTAGACTCTGTGGTGCTTATGGATTTAGCTGTAGAGACTGTGACAAGCGCTATGTTAGCCAGACGAGAAGAAATACTGCTCTTTGCTTTAAGGAATATACTTACAGAAACAACAAGAGCACTTTCTGTTTTCACCTCTGCACTTTGAGGTTGAAAAGTATGCAGCAGGTGACATCCAAAACAACTTAGACATCTTACCGAAGATACCAAGGAAATCTAAATCCACGTCCATGGAAATATACAACAACCACTTACAGACAAAACTAATTTAATCATAACAGTTATAAATATTACTAAATGACCCTGTTCATGATACTGATTGGCACTTTTACTCAGCCCTTGAGTGGAAGATTCTGGGGGCGCATGCTTGCAATAAGACTTGTAGCACATTGCCTGCAGAGACAAGCCCTGCCTTCTTTCTCCAGAGCAGCCAGCTTATAGTGTATAAAAGAAACAAACATGTAATGGACTAATGCATTACAGAAATGACATAAAAGTTTACAGTGAGTCACCAGTAGGACCAGATACATTTTCTTCAATTATTTTTGTAAATAAGCCTAACATTCACCACACATAACACCTTAAACAGATCATCACTATATTTACAAGAGCTGCTTATTGTTAAGGCACAAAATACTGTTGCTTAGATAATGTTGGCATTGAGTGTAAACATTCTGGGGCAGCACAAAGTCAGCTGACTTCCATCTCTCACAGAGGGGCCAGTACACCATTCACAGTCCCAATTGTAAGCTACCTATCAAATGGCTTCCAGGGCCAACAAAAATTTGATTTTCAATATCTCTCAGAATTATTGACAGAATTTAAAAATGTAAAACCCTGTCATAATCCACTCATTAAGAGGCATAATCTCCTATCAAAAGTTTAACATATGTCTTGAGGCACCCTAGCTCACTGCATGCAAATACCCACATTATATTCAACCAGTATTTGAAAATGAGAGCACTTAAGTCACTTGCAAAAGAACTTTAAACAATTTTCTAGGTATGGTAGCGTGCCATGTTATAAAAAAACTATTACTGGTGAAGCAAATGTTTCAGCCACAGTTACAGAGGTCTCCTCCTACATCTACTAGTGTGTTTCTGCTGTGCAGAATTGCTATATCTTGTCATGAGTGCTAGCACAGCATGACATTACGTTATGATTGGACACATGAGGCAGAAAGAGTGGGAACTTTATTGTAATAGGTTACTGTCATAGACAGAGTGGGGATCTGCTGCTCAATTTTTCGAACCTTTACAAAACTGTCTCTCACTGACAACCTCCAAAATGATGGATGGCAAAAACTTTATCCCTTCATACATTTTTTGTACTTGTGCAGTAAAACTGCTGCATCAGGCATAAATTTTAATGTATTACTTCTTTACTGTTAACTCTACTTGCAACATATTTTGCTGACAGTAGGTTCAGGAGATATGACATCATAAACACTGATATCTAGGAAAAACTACCTTTTTCATATGACTGAGCACAATTACGCAGACTATATGATGTGCCCATCGATTCTGCCCACTGTTGATTGTGACAGGCAAATATATTGACACACAGCTTGAGGTCTGAGGGCGCGAGCCATGCCGTGGAGTATAAAGTTCGAAGTGAGACTTGATGGATGGGGAGAGGTAGCTGTAGTAAACCGAGGGCACACTGCTACGGCCAGCTTTGGGAGCAGTGTTGCCCACACACCCGTAGCAGAGGCCAGACTGAGGAGAGCCAGGTGACCTCTATCAACGGAAGCATATGCGTCAGATCAAGGATGTCGGTTGTCGTAGGGCTCCTGGCTGTGGTACTGGGTTTGGTGCCGAGCTGTGATCAGGCTTTGAGTACACCTTTGCTATTGAACTACAGTGAGAATTCCCAAACTTTACAAAGAAATTGCTTTATTTTCCCCCAGGTCACCATAAGCTTGCTCTGTGTTTAAGACTTAAATCTGGTTTTGGGCTGTGAAGGGGAGGGAGGTGTGATGCTGAGGGTGTGCTCTGTTTTCCCACACTTAAGTTAGTGTCGAAACATTGAAAGGCACTGCTGTGTACGGAATATCTTTCATTAAGATGGGATTGTGGCAAATAAGCACTTTCTGTCAAAGTGCTATCTGTGATTTGCTCAGCTCCTGAAATTATCCTGTACCGTGTGGGGATGCATCGACAATTGGAAAATGTGATGTAAAATGGTGCCTTTCATTGCGTGCAAGCCAACGAAGTTTGATGTGCCATGTATGAATATCGCTTGGCTAATACAGTGTTATATTTCTGGTAAGGACTGGATTTAATTGTTTCTTTCCCTGGTCAGTTACACCCATCTGCTTCTAAATAGTATTTGTTTATTCAGAGACTCTTAATGCCAGTTGTTCTTTGGCATTCTCTCAATAATATCATGCCCGTTATTGTGTAAGTAAGCTGGCTGATAGGTAATAATAGTCACTTGTTTAATTCTGCATCATTTTGCTTGTAAAAATGTAATGTTTCTTTTACTGGTCAGTTGCAACTGCCTATGGATAAAGAATATTTGCTTATTAGCTGGTAATTAATAATGGCCACTTGCTTAAGGCTGTGCTAGTTGCTTTAAATAATAAACCTAACTGTTTAATTAGTCAAAAAATGGAAAGTCCAGGATGGACTACCACAGGATAGATTGCTAAGCAAGTAAGCTTTCAGCCAAAGGACCTCCTCCTGAATTAGAACAGCATACACAGACACGTTCATGCAGATGCAACTCGCACATACACGACCACTGTCTGTGGCTGCTGAGGCCAGACTGTGAGAAGCAGTCTGGGTGGAGGGGGTAAGGAGGAGGCTAGGGTGGGTAGGGGTTGGAATGGCAGGGTAGGGGTGGGGGTGGGGAACAAAGTGCTGCTTGTGGAAACATACAGGAACGAGGTGGAGAGAGGGTAGGAGAGAAGTAAAAAGACTGTGGGTGTGCTGGTGGAATAGAAGGCTGTCTAGTGTTGCAGTGGGAACAGGGAAGGGGAAAGACAGTGACTAACAAAGTTTGAAGCCAGAAGGGTTATGGAAAAGTACGATGTACTGCAGGGAGCACGACAATTGGCATCCGCATGGCACCATCCTCTGCCAAACTATTCATGAGCCATCTAGAGGAATCCTTCCTAGCCACTCAGTATCCTAAACCCATCACCTGGTTCAGATCCATACATGACATCTTCGTGATACGGATCAAGGGTGAGGACACCCTGGCCACATTCTTCCAGAACCACAACACCTTCCCCATTCGATTCAGCTGGTCCTCCTCATCCCACTAAGTCACCTTCCTCAATGTTGACCTCCACCTTAAAGATTGCTACATGAGTACTTCCATCCACATCAAACCTGCCAACCATCAGCAATACCTAGCCTTTGACTGCTGCCACCCATTCCATACCAAGTAGCCCCTCCCATACACCCTAGCCACCTGTAGCTGTTGCATCTGTAGTGATGAGCTGTCCCACTAGAAATATATCAAAAATGTCACTGATGCCTTCAGAGTCCATAATTACTCTCCCAACCTTATGAAGAAACAGATCTCTGACAACTTGTCTCTCCAGTAACACACAACTTCACAAAGTGCCATCGTCCAGCCACAGAGGAGTGTTCTCCTCATGACTCAGTGCTACCCAGGACAGGGGCAACTGAATCACATTCTCCGCCAGGGTTTCAACTAACTCTTCTCATGCCCTGAAATGAGGGATGTCCTACCCACTAACCTTCCCACAGTGGTATTCCACTGCCCACCGAATCCACGCAATATCCTCATCCATCCCTACACAACCCCTGCTTCCAACTGCTTGCCTCATCGTTCGTATCCCTGTAATAGATCTAGATACAAGACCTGTTCCATACATCCAACCGCCGCCACCTACTCCATTCCGGTCACATGCATCACCTATCGCCTCAAAGGCTGGGCTATCTGTGAAACCAGTCATGTGATCTACGAGCTAAGCTGCAACCATTGTGCAGCACTCTATGTGGGCATGACAACCAACAAGCTGTCTGTCTGCACGAATGGTCACCAGCAAACTGTGGCCAAGAAACAGATGGATCACCCAGTTGCTGAGCATGCTGCCCAACACAATGTTCTTCATTTCAATGATTGCTTCACAGTGTGTGCTATCCACATCCTTCCTTCCCAACACTGGCTTCTCTGAACTGCACAGGTTTGAACTTACCCTGCAATATATCCTACATTACCTGGGCTCAACCTTCATTAGTCATTGTCCTTCAGCTACTTACCCCCTTCCCTATTCCCACTCCAGCACTACACAGCCGCCTAGTCCACAAACACACCCACAATGTTTTTACTTCTCTCCTTTTCTGCGTCCTCCCCCCCTCCCCTCCCCAAGCTCCCCACACCCATACTCTGTCTAAGCTCCTGACTGCGCCTAGCTGCCCTACCTGTGGCCGGATGGTGGGACTTCGTGAGGTTGTGGGTTACTGGAGAGACAAGGCACCAGAGATCCATTTCTGTATAAGGCTGGGAGAGTAATTATGAACTGTGAAGACCTCGGCGACCTTTTTGATATATTTCTAGTGGGACTGCTCATCACTACAGATGCAACAGCTACAGGTGAGCAGGAAACCTCGTGGCATTAAGTAAGCAGCCATGAGTGAGCAGTTAAACACAATATTATAAAAAGGATAGCTTGCTTACACATGGGAGTTAGCAACTTTAAGGAATCACAGATTTACTAGTTTTGATGTATTCAGAAGCATACTTGTGTAAGTGGATGACAAGGACCTGCTGCCAGACCCTGGGGCCTAGTATTGAAACTGTGGCCAATGCCACAAATGTGTGGTGCAGATCTGGCAACATCACAACTAAATAGATTTAAAGACAATAGCACGACATGGGTAGCCTCCAGGGAGAGGATTTGCCAACAGGGGATTTGCTTACTGATGTTTAATGATTTTATGTATGGTTTTTCACTTTCCTTTTTCATTAGTATTTTTATATAGTGAACATTAATGGTTTGATTTTTAACTTGATCCACTTTCTACACACTGTGTCAAATGTTTTTGTCACAGAAACTCACTACTGCATACATATAGTCTAAGTGTAGCAGATTACTTTAACATATGACATAGTTATTATATACTTTAATGCTATTACAATAAATGCACACTAGTTTCAATCATGTTCTAAGGACAATCATGTGAATTTACCACCAACACCTATTAGGAGTGGCAGATATTTACTTTTTAAAATATGCATCTACTACCTGTTACACAGCGCTTGTGTGTGGTGTGTACATCTGACTGAATACAAAATATCCAAAGAAACACATGTAAAGATGATTGTCCTAATAGCTTGTGTCTAATCTTCTGTTTTCATTTCATGTTTTGATAGAATTTGTTGATGACAATGGCTAAAAGAAGTTAAAGAAATCAAAATTGTGATCTTGGTGAAACATTGTAATAAAAAGTGAAAACAATCTATCCCCTAGACAATTGGTGTTGCATGTCACTTCAGCACAGTTTCTCTGCAGTGATTCCACCTGCAGACCACATAAATAAAATTGAAAATTTCTTCACAAATGTCAGAGAAAACACACCAACCAACTCCTCATGGAGACATTAAGTGTCGTACTATGGGATCTGTGTGTCCAACTTGATGTGAATGTATGTTTGTTGTAACTAAAGTAGTTTCGGTGACAATTTTGCAATTATCAGTGGGCTTTTATTCTTTTCCTCTGTTTCCCTCACACATTACAACATTCATTCATGTTTCATTTTTGCCTCTGATTTACTAATTGACTAGTTTGGAAATTTCGTCGCTACATGTGAAAACATAGCTAACCAGTCCACTGTAATTGTGCAACTGCACCATTGCTGGTCTAGTGATCACATCTTCCAGTTGTTGCACTATAAACTTAACTAGTACTTACCGTATCACTGACAATCACATTCATTCAATGATGTACTTTGTTACATATTTTCAACAGTAATGCCAAGATAGAATTGCAGCAGTATGATTAACTTATTTTCATACATAATGTAGGCAGTCACCAGGTAAACTGGTACTGACATGACATATTGTATGAAGAAATATACCATGCAGTAATGTTGTAATATGTAGAGGAAAGAAAGGGGTATAGGATAAAAGCCCACGGATGATGATGAAATTGTCATCAAAACCGGTTTGAGTGTAACAAATGAAGAGAAAGTGTCAAGGTGGACTTCAAAATTCAATTTATATTTTTAGTCCTCCCCCCCCCCTCCCCCTACAGATACGGACCAATCAGCAAAGGAGAAAGTGTCCAATGTTACTTGGAATATAAAAGTATAAGGACTTGAAAATCATCACATTTCTCTGCTAAGTACCTTGTTTCTGTTCTATCACAAATCTCCTATCCATGATTGAATAGTGTAATTCCTATAAAATCACTTGCTATAGTCTATCTTATCTCAACAGTTCTGGTGCAGTCCATGCATTTACTCTTACTATATACTGTGTATCGCTATTAAGAACAATTACAAGCATTTTCGGTGCTTCAATAGATATTTGCAACTTCATTTTCTCACTTCGTAGATGGAGTTAGCCCAAACAAGTACTGTTCATCACGAGTTCTGTGCCATATCAAGTATTTTTCAAAGTGGAATATTATAAGTCCATTTGACAGAGGGGTCACATTTGGTTTGTTGCAATATTCAGTTTAACAATATCTGCTAACATGGATCGGAAACCATTAAGACAACCAGTACTCCAGCAGCAATTAAGTTGTGTTGCAGAAACAAAGTGTGGCGCAGGTCGACCACTGGCATTTTGACATTGGGCAACACGGACAATGAAAGTATGCAGACATACGTTTGCCAATATGATTAGTCCTAAACACACTGGATACAGCTTATTTTTAAATCCAAAAGTTTAGCAAAATGCAGCAGGTATTTCTGTATTCAGGATATGGGCATTGAATCGCCAGACGGGTATACAAAATAATTTTAGAAAGTGATATTTAGCAGAGTTTTACTAGTACTGCGGCTAATGTAGTCAGTTATTAAAGGTCGGTCATCATTTGTTTGCCTTATTCTCACAGCCCAGCTGCTCCAACCTACCCCACATCACACTGTTTGCCTGCTACCACCAAGCAACGGCACTACTCAGTCACCAGGGAAGTGTTTGTTATTCTTTGTGGTTCTTCAGTCCCTATTAATACATATATTTAAACCGAATACGGCTATACACTACTTTGGGAGTTTTTGTATGTCGAACCATGTGACTGATAATATCAAAACAATGGCTACAGGTGTTTCATTTTATTACATATTTTGGGAGTGTTCTATTGAACATGCACATAGAACCTCACTTCAAAAAACATTTTGTTTCCAATGACAAATAAACCAATGTTTTCCTTTGGTAATATTCTTCAAATGGTACACTTTATTTGTAGTATTTATTTGGGGTTACTCAAATCTGTTACTTGCAAAAAACTAAAATGCAAATGTCTATCAACGCCCCAGAGAGAATGAGGCTGATGACTCTTTGGAGAGACACGAGGTATATGACACCTAACTTTTCTTCTCAAATAACTTCCGATTCATTACAGATCTTTGTAACCTCTTTTCTCCTAGACAAAAGTGACTAGGGGATAATGAAACAAAGACCAACAAATGTTAATAATTATGTTAATCACCTCGATACAGGCATCAACGTACATTTTCAAAAATCAGCTGTTGCATTTTATTGCACCAGGCCAACAGGCCTGTACAAAACAAATTCAGTGATGTAACTCTTAAGTCTGACAAGAAATTGTGGAGTAAAAATACATAACTATTGGGTTTTTTGTGTTGTTATTGCAGACGTTTGAGTGGCACAGTACTCAGAAGTTCATCCACTTTCCATGGAAATTAACACCACCGAGGCAAGCGACAAATGACATTTACATCGCTCTTAATGGAAACTGGTATTGTTGAGGCACAATATGTATCACTACACTATAAACTGGAGAGTGATTTTCAGTGAAACAACAGTCTCTGGCAGAAAATAATATTTTATCCTTTCTAATATTTTATAAACAAGTAAGACTGTTCTTCAACATGATCAAAAATTTCTGTAGAAAGTGGCATAAACCTAACAGTAGCCATTAAAATAGCCACAACAGCAGCACAACAATCTCTATGTTCTCAGAATTTATTGTTGGACCTAAAAAGAAGTGTGTGTGTGTGTGTGTGTGTGTGTGTGTGTGTGTGTGTGTGTGTGTGTGTCGGAGGCTGGGGGGGTGGGGTTGCATACACACATTTCCATTAAGGAAAAAAAAAAATTGTCATCATCTTAGTTGATAATGAAGTTATGAAAATGTATCCAACTTTGTTTCATGGGTCCTTGTCCACTATTTGTCTAGGTGAAGAGGGATTACAAGTATCTTTGAGTCAAGACTTATTTGGGGCAAAAATGTTACCTCCCCTAGTATACAAGTAATGTAAAAATCATCACATTCTCCAGTCCACCTACAGTCTTTCCGTTTACTAACTCATGTCTCATGTCAATGTATAAAGTCATCCTCCTCTCTTGGTTTAGTCCTCTAATTACTTATCCCATCATAACAGCTGTAGCCCAGCAAGATTTGCTAACATTAGTGTAGCTCAGGCTTTCATACATACAAATTATGTATACATAGTATGTCAACCAACTTGTTCTACACCATTTCAATAAAAACTGTCAAATGATCTATGAAACATGAAATTAATCATCCAAGACATTGAGACAATTCTAGTGCTTTCATCTGGCCACTGCACTTGAGGCATCAATGTCATTTGAATCGCCCTGTTTCTCTTTCACTGTCTTACTCGTACTGATCTTAGAGATAGGAAGTCCATACCATCATGCTGTTGTCACTTTTCAGCCTTCTTCCAGTTGTTTTTTTTTTTTTTTTTTTTTTTTTTTTTTTTTTTTTTTTTTTTTTTTTTTTTTTTTTTTTTTTTTTTTTTTTTTTTTGCAGTTCTTTAATTTCATCACTCATACAAGAAGGCTACGTCCACTGATTAAGTCTCATTTCCCAAATTTTCATGTAGCCTGCATAAGGATGATGATTCTTATTTCAACTAAGTACAGCTTCTTCATTTACTACTGGTGCACAGATGAACAACATAAACTTGCACACAAATTCAGATTAAAAAATGGCAACAACTGTTCATGTTAAAAGCAGTTTATAATATGTAAATCAAGCTAAAGATAAATTGCAGAGAGAAAAGCAGCTTGGCTATGGCATACAAAAATGGTCTTGTTTAAATTAAGTACTTATAGTACTTTTGTTCTCAATAACTTACCATACTGTCATGAAACTGTTCATCAATCCTTGAGGGCATAAACTGAACACAAGGATATATATTAGAAATTCGTTTTACTGAAAATGGAAGTGAAACTGTACAAGTGTATCAAACCATTTTTGCATGCACATGCCAAAGATTTATTTATGTACACACACACACACACACACACACACACACACACACACACACACAAAAAAAAAAACCACCCTCAAAACCCTACAAATGATTATCTAGTTCACCTACTTCACTGGATGTCTTACAAACATTACAATGTCTATTGGAAAGAGCTCTGATGATGATAACCTACACTATACAAACGTGCACACCATAAATAGATATTTTTACACACACACACAAATTCTGTTCTGTACAGTTTCCAAATATTATATTTGAACATAGATAAATTAGTTCTTCAATTTCCATCAGCTTGGGTACAACATTTGGCTGACTGCTAACTAGTATAACTTTTTACATTGGCACTAGTAGTAACAGTAACAGGGCAGAAGCAGCAGCAGCATTAACAATATCACCACCACCACCGCCACCACCGTGGTATTTGAACCTTGGTCTGCCTCTAAATTTTTACCATCCCCACTTCTCTCAGTCTGCAAATTTATAATTTCTTGACACTTCTGGATGTGCCCTAACAACTGATCCCTTCTTTTAGTCAAGTTATGCCATACATTTCATTCCTTTCCAATTTAATTCAACACCTACTCATTCATCATTTGATTTAACCATCTAATCTTCAGCATTCTTCTGTTGCGTAACATTTCAAAATGTTTCTATTCTTTTCTTGTCTGAAATGCTTATCATCCAAGCTTTACTTCAATACAAGGCCACACTCATAACAATTATGTTCTACACACTAGCACGTTTGTACTTTATCAGTGATGTAGATGATTTAGGTAGTGAAAAATGCTGGATATCATTACGTTTCTGCCATGATACTTTGGCACATTGTCTTCTGTCTAGCTTTAAGATGTATACTGCCAAAAGTACACTGAGCATTTTGTTTCAGAAACTGCTGATGCACACACAGTATACTCTTACAGCACCATGCAGCCATTACTTGTATGCACGCGCTACGGCTGTAAGTCTGTGCATTGCTTAGAGCATCCTCCACGGTGAAATCTCACCTTATCAATATTAGATCTATCACAATTTAATAAAATCCTAGAAAGACACTGGTAATGCAGAGCACAGCATTTTCCAATGACAGAGTTCCATGCACTATGCAAATAATCCAAACAGACCAATTGGGACAGTAGTTTCCAGTTGGAAAATGTGTGGGATCCAGTCATTAGTAACCTTGATGCTAAGCATAACTAGCATATTTCTATAATTTTGCTAAATTAAGATGATTAATATGATATCGATAAGAGAAGATCCCACCATAAAGGGCTCTCAGAGCAACACACAAATTAGAGAGAGAGAGAGAGAGAGAGAGAGAGAGAGAGAGAGAGAGAGGTGTAAGTACTTGAGGAACACCTTTACAGTGACCTACTTGAACACAATGATGTGCAGGTGGGGTCTTTGAGAAGATAAGTGCATTTTCTCCAGTATATACCTCAATAAGGAGAGAAAATTCTGCACTGCAATATTGTGGCAGCACGTTATGCAGGGAAGTTTTAAAATATCAATACACACCATGTTAATATATGTATAAAATAAGTTAAATTGCCCATATGCCTTTAAATGCTGTTGCTGGATATATGCAGGATTTCATGCTTACTGTCAGAGCACAGGCAAACTATTAGCTCTGAATCTTGTGTAGTGGAACTGTCATGTATATAACATGACATTTATTCTGTCCACCACAATGCAAAATATACCATCCAACTCAACGTGCTCCCCCATCACAACCATCTAAACCAAAATTCAAAATACGAACTTACTACATCATCACTTTTATAGTGATACTGTCAAGCAGAAAGGGAGGGGTAGAATAACCTAATTTTCCTCTGCTTGTGTATTCTCTTCTTTTACATACTTTTCTCTTCTGTTTGTACCTCACATTCTCTTTGTTTTCAATACAGTCTCAGTTTCCACTATTCTGGTTACTTATGATTTCTCTCTAATGAACAAAAGCCTCATCCCCAGCTATCTTACAGTCCTCAATAAGCACTTTTAGTTTAAATGCTGCTTATATGTGTCTGCAATTTTTTTTGTGTGCCCTGACACACACAGATCTGCATAGTTTATGCTCTCCAAAATAATGTCTTATCTTTCTTTAATCATTTAGTTCATATTCAATTCAATTTTCCTTACTTTTGTGTTAATCTGACCAACACCACAGAGAAATTGCTGCCAAACAGAATTAAAATACGCTGAAACACAGACTTTTCTCTAATCTTCAAAACTGGCATAATTTTCAAGGTTTATAAATATAATTAAATTTTAATTAATAGAGGGAAACATTCCATGTGGGAAAAATATATCTAAAAACAAAGATGATGTGACTTACCAAACTAAAGCGCTGGCACGTCGATAGACACACAAACAAACACAAACATACACACAAAATTCAAGCTTTCGCAACAAACTGTTGCCTCATCAGGAAAGAGGGAAGGAGAGGGAAAGACGAAAGGATGTGGGTTTTAAGGGAGAGGGTAAGGAGTCATTCTAATCCCGGGAGCGGAAAGACTTACCTTAGGGGGAAAAAAGGACGGGCATACACTCGCGCACACACACACATATCCATCCACACATATATAGACACAAGCAGACATATATAAGGTAAGTCTTTCCACTCCCGGGATTGGAATGACTCCTTACCCTCTCCCTTAAAACACACATCCTTTCGTCTTTCCCTCTCCTTCCCTCTTTCCTGATGAGGCAACAGTTTGTTGCAAAAGCTTCAATTTTGTGTGTATGTTTGTGTTTGTTTGTGTGTCTATCGACGTGCCAGCGCTTTCGTTTGGTAAGTCACATCATCTTTGTTTTTAGATATATAATTAAATTTTAAATAACATATAAGAAAACCCATAAACCTATAACTTAAATATATCACTGAAACTTCAATGTTCTGCTCCCCTTTGCTTGTAAAATGAATGGTAATTCATCTTCTCTCTACAGTAGTCTCCGTCCTATAAGTGTCAATATGTTGTTGTTGTTGTGGTCTTCAGTCCTGAGACTGGTTTGATGCAGCTCTCCATGCTACTCTATCCTGTGCAAGCTTCTTCATCTCCCAGTACCTACTGCAACCTACATCCTTCTGAATCTGCTTAGTGTATTCATCTCTTGGTCTCCCTCTACGATTTTTACCCTCCACGCTGCCCTCCAATGCTAAATTTGTGATCCCTTGATGCCTCAAAACATGTCCTACCAACCGATCCCTTCTTCTAGTCAAGTTGTGCCACAAACTTCTCTTCTCCCCAATCCTATTCAATACCTCCTCATTAGTTACGTGATCTACCCACCTTATCTTCAGCATTCTTCTGTAGCACCACATTTCGAAAGCTTCTATTCTCTTCTTGTCCAAACTGGTTATCGTCCATGTTTCACTTCCATACATGGCTACACTCCATACAAATACTTTCAGAAACAACTTCCTGACACTTAAATCTATACTCGATGTTAACAAATTCCTTTTCTTCAGAAACGATTTCCTTGCCATTGCCAGTCTACATTTTATATCCTCTCTACTTCGACCATCATCAGTTATTTTACTCCCTAAATAGCAAAACTCCTTTACTACTTTAAGTGTCTCATTTCCTAATCTAATCCCCTCAGCATCACCCGATTTAATTTGACTACATTCCATGATCCTCGTTTTGCTTTTGTTGATGTTCATCTTATATCCTCCTTTCAAGACACTGTCCATTCCATTCAACTGCTCTTCCAAGTCCTTTGCTGTCTCTGACAGAATTACAATGTCATCAGCGAACCTCAAAGTTTTTATTTCTTCTCCATGGACTTTAATACCTACTCCGAACTTTTCTTTTGTTTCCTTTACTGCTTGCTCAATATACAGATTGAATAACATCGGGGAGAGGCTACAACCCTGTCAATAGTTGTCAAGAAAAAGGTGGGGGCAGGGGGGGATGAAATGAGAAAACTTCCATTAAGCTTGCTTTCTTCTTTCTCCCCCCACACCTTTCCATTTTTTCTTTAAGTGCAGCAAAATACATGTTAGTTCTCAGTACAGAATACTGAGAAAGGCCAACTCCTACAACATTTACATCTCTTTATTACCACAAAAATTTTATTCAGTGAAGTTTAAGTGGGTATGTATGGTCTACATAGTATTATTCTGAACTTTCCTCCCTCTCCTTTACAACTACAACAGTCAACAGCAGTCGTGCGACTATTCGCCTGTCTTCTACAAACAACCACGTACCAAGAAAAGAGATTACAACTACCACAGCTTCATTTCTAATTGGGAGGAAAAAAGTGCACTGGACTACTAAACAGCACTGAGTGTTGATTTCTAGTAGATAATAAAGCATGTAACAGCTGTTGCATGTAAAATGATCATAAGCAAAATTCTGAAGAATTTGGAGAAAAATTTACTAGCAATGACTTACTGGGGTTTTACTACTAATTAGGAAAGAAAATTGCATACATTACACATTCTGCACATTTTTCTTAGAAAATACATCGTAAAGGTGAATTATCACTTACAAGGCAAAAAACATTAAAAATGCAGTGTATTTGGCCCTGCATTTTTAGCATAGCGCTCTGCATACACAAGGTATACCACAAAGGAAAGCAGGATGAAAAGGTATCTTTAAGAATCATCTCTCCCGTTATAAAAAACTTATCTTCTAAATTTCTTGTTAAATTCTTATAAGAAACCCTCTATTTTTTTGGTAGAATAAAATCATTTCCTTCCTCAAAACTTCCTAATATAGAAGATCTAGGATCAGGCTCTTCTCATTGCTTTATTGGAAGAACTTTCCTTGCATTCACCTCCATCAACTCACAAAAACCGTCGAAAATAATGCCAGGAAAAACAATCTACTGTGAACAGCAGACTGTCAGTAAACTGTGGAGTAAATAGTGTGAACTACATGAAGAAATTTTGTTTATTTCAAATTGCCAGTACGCTCCTCCTCCACCCCATCATCATCATCATCATCATCATCATCATCATCCCCCCCTCTCCCTCCAATACTCAGTACCAGCAAAAAGAAATTATGCCTCACTACCTTAAGTCCAGCCTGAAGTCAGGAGTGATAATACAGAAAACTTTTTGTTCAAGCTAATTGGAAGCCAGACTATTTTCACTCTGTTGTTTAATTCTCATACTGCCTATCCAGTTGTCTTCAACGAGCCCAAACACAGAAACTTGTCAACTGGTTCCCTGTCTTCATTGTTAATTCTCTGACTGCAATTCAAAGGCACCACTCAAGTGCATAACGCCGTGAATGTACTTGGCTGCTAGAATAGTTGACTTCTGTAGAAGTTTGTACTGATTTGCCCTCGGAATTGTCGACTTCTGTACAAGTTTGAACACATACAGTTGTTAATCGTTAAGCTGTGGTGTAGCGTGAGGTCCACTTGACTGTTACACACATTTTTTACTCTAATCTCAACAGGTGGTATATCAATGCACAATCTATTTGAGGTCAGATCTTTCAGCATTCCTACACCAAACTTTGCAGTTTGCTGTAACTCTAACAGAGGACATTTCATTGTAATTTACACGACTTCACTGTCGATGGAATCTCACTTCATTTTGGTATTTCTTCTAAACCCAACAAATGATGTTTCACTGTACATCCAGCAGTTTCTTGAGTTTTTGCATTTTGCTATGAGACTTGTGACAAATACATTACAATAACTGCACTGTACCAGTTCTTTTCCTTTTCTTACTGTTAATCTCCCCAAAAATTTTGAAGACAGAATCCGTTACCTGAGCACACATTACATGAATTAACAAACTAATGTAAATTAATTTCCCCTGTGAAACCTGTTTATTCAGATTATGCAATTCACTGTTCTGAACGTTTTGTATCAATAAGTTTTGCTGCAAATGATGTATTTCAAAAGTTATTGTATTTCAGAGTTTTTGACCTAGAAGGCATCCTTAAAAGTCCAGTGAGCTAATAAACAGATTCAGGAAAGTAGTTTTTCTTGGAGTCAAGTTTTGGTCAGCATGTAACTTGCTCCACATTTTCAGTATTCTCTATACTGTGTGCTCTAGTGGTGGTGTTTGAATTAGCCTCAGATTTATTTGGGGATATGAGCGGTGACTATTAGAATCAGTCATGGACTTAACAAGTAACATTCATAAACATGCCACAGTACATTAACTGCATAAACATTTTTGATCTGTAATGAGGCCTGGTCAACTTTGCAGTTTGCTGTAACTCTAACAGAGGACATTTCATTGTAATTTACACGACTTCACTGTCGATGGAATCTCACTTCATTTTGGTATTTCTTCTAAACCCAACAAATGATGTTTCACTGTACATCCAGCAGTTTCTTGAGTTTTTGCATTTTGCTATGAGACTTGTGACAAATACATTACAATAACTGCACTGTACCAGTTCTTTTCCTTTTCTTACTGTTAATCTCCCCAAAAATTTTGAAGACAGAATCCGTTACCTGAGCACACATTACATGAATTAACAAACTAATGTAAATTAATTTCCCCTGTGAAACCTGTTTATTCAGATTATGCAATTCACTGTTCTGAACGTTTTGTATCAATAAGTTTTGCTGCAAATGATGTATTTCAAAAGTTATTGTATTTCAGAGTTTTTGACCTAGAAGGCATCCTTAAAAGTCCAGTGAGCTAATAAACAGATTCAGGAAAGTAGTTTTTCTTGGAGTCAAGTTTTGGTCAGCATGTAACTTGCTCCACATTTTCAGTATTCTCTATACTGTGTGCTCTAGTGGTGGTGTTTGAATTAGCCTCAGATTTATTTGGGGATATGAGCGGTGACTATTAGAATCAGTCATGGACTTAACAAGTAACATTCATAAACATGCCACAGTACATTAACTGCATAAACATTTTTGATCTGTAATGAGGCCTGGTCTTTAGTGTTAGAAATCAAACTCTGTAAATAAATATGCGAAGTGATTTCATGTTAACATTTGAAAAGAACTACTGGACTTCTCTTTTTATTTATTAAGAGATACAAACCTATCATGAACATTTTCAGCTAAGAGACCAGTGGCACAGGTAGGCCCATTGTATCATAACATATGTTTGTAGAGAATGCAAAGAACCGTGTAAATATTGTAAATAATTACATTAATTCTCTCAGTGCCAATACAAATAATAGAACAATTAAAAAAGGTGAAGGATGACACATCTGAAATTATCCAGTGTACTGTGACAAAGCAGCAACTAAGGCATGGGCAATGTGTGTCCCAGGCAGCAATCAAAAGGTTAATTTGTGCTATTTTCTGATGGCTGTGTTCATTGTATGTTACATACATACCCGCCATCAAAGTTTCTGTATTCTTCCCACATTACACTGAGAGCAAATACTCTCCCCCCCTCCTCTTGTAAGGTTAACTTAATTCCGCAAGATAAAGATTTTCATGCCGTTTAGCACTATTTTTGTAGGGCCAACAGCACATCTTACAAGAAAACAAACTGAATACATTTATATACACAGCTAGACTGTATCTCAACTTGCATGCACAGGAATCCAAGTGAAACCATGACAGCCAAAAGTTACTAACATAATTCATGAGCATGCAGCAGTACCAGACAAATTACAGCAGGATGCAATGATAGTGGTGGCTGTGTATTTATGTTCTACATATCCTAAAAACTCTTAATACTTCACACATAAATAAATATGATAACCCCAAAATAGAATGAAAGTGACAAAATACATTAAGATAGTGACAACCATAATGACAACAGAGCAAAGGTGAATCAGAGCAAGCAAAGTACAAAATGGAACACGGCTTTTATAGTATTACATACAAACTGTTTGCAAAGATAGCAGATATAGTAATAGAAATCAAAACACAATGGCCTTGAGAGAAGAGAGAAATGACGCCATATTTCCCTCTTTGTGTCTTCCGCTACACACTGTGTGCAACTCTAATCCAAGTTTTGGTAAACATGTAACTCTTTGTCATTCCAGGCATTTGTCTGAATGTATTGCATTCCTGATTCTCTCTTACCTGATTTTTTCTTACCTGGCAAACTGAATTGTGAAGTATTTGCTAATTAGCATTTACCTCTAGAGACCTGTGCCGCACGGATACTAAATCAGATACATGTGATAGGGGTATGAAGGCTGCCTTAATAGGATGACCAGGGTGATTGTTTTTATATATACTGAAGAGGGTGTGAATCAGAAGGGTCCAGGAACTCTATATAAATATCTTTTTTTACCCATTTCTCCTTAGTTCAAAAGTCAACAAAAATTTAAAAGAACCTATATCAGTACTTATCACCAGGAAGCAAAATTTGAAGTACTGCTAAACACGAAGTTAAAAGCAGAAAAGCTATACCCAATTTTTCAATCTGTTAGTTCTTCCTCTGGCAGGTAGAATTAAATGCTCTGCATAATGTGATATTTTCATCTTTGGCTTCCTCGTGTGAATGTCACGAATTTTTACAACTTGATAACATACACGCTACAGAGGGTGTCCCAGGAGATATGGCAAATATTCAAGGATATGGCAGAAACCATCTTTTGAAGCAAAGAAACTTCATATGAACATATGCCTTATTTCCACAGGTTTCCATGGCAGTACACATATAATGTACATTGTTATTTATTTCCTGTATTATTCAGTACATTGATATTGTTTGCAACGTACCACTGTAGTGCAGAGGATGTCGAGACAGACAATCTGATAAAGGACAATCGTGGTCTACCAAGTCATGTAAAATATGTCTCACCAGCTAACAAAAATTACCTAAGCTACAGCACATGCACATCTACACATGTACAACAGTTAGTAATGATTACAATATGTGTTTTACAAAGTATCAATTAAAAATGCATATTTTGACGCATTTGCCTCCAAGCATTATCATACACATCACGTTATAGCTGTTGCATAGTTAACAATAAATGTTTAAATATCCCACTGTCAACTTCAGTGTATTTGTGCACTCTCAGGAGAACATGTTGTGATTGTAGGAGAGCCTCTGCACATTCCCCAATGAGAGGAACAGCATCCATGATGCACCATGCAGTTCATCTCATGATTTCACTTTTCATTTGTACACCACAGACTTCATCCAGCCCATAAACAAAGATCTAATGGCGTATGGTCTGGTGATCTCAATAGCCAGTTAACCCTAACATGGTCAACCCAGCGATTAGGGTACACGCGGTTCAGGTGTTCCCTCACAGATCTGATAAAATGTGGAGGGCCTCCATCTTGCTAGAAGTACAATGCAATCTGTGTGGCCAAAGGAATGTCTTCAAGGTGTACAACGAACAAATTTTCAAAAGATTGCAAGTAATTCTGTCCCATCATTTGCTTTTCTAAGAAGCCTGGACCTATGAATCATATTACTGATCATACCACACCAAATATTGATCAAAAAATTATTTTAAAAATAGGTTTCCACAGTAGCAGGTGGATTTTCCTGTGACCATCGATGATTGTTGGATGTGTTGTTGATTCCTCCCATATAAACATGGCTTCAGCAGTGAATGGTACTAATGGAAGCAAATGACAACTGTCATTTTACCATTGACAAAATTCAAGTTGTGTGGCATTGTCACAAATGTGAAGACTGTAGACACACTGTTTGTGAAATGGGTCCAAGTTTTCTGCATGTACTGTCTACTATATAAGTGTTCGTGCGACACTGATACATGCAAAATGTTACCCATGTGTTAGCGGTAGGACTATGCTGCACCATTTCACCAATGTGTTGCTGTTCTTGCACAGATTGTTGAACTACATGTTCAGAAGAAAATTGGTGACATTTTAGTCTGTGTGTGTACAAACACAGTTAACCAATGCTTATCTCTGATAACCTGCCAATCCCTCCCACTACTTCACTCACAGCGCACCAAGCACAACTGTGCATTCCATGGCAAAAAGACATCCTGAGCAAAGAGCCTGAAAGCGACAAGGTAGGTTGGACTAGAATAAAATGTTAAAGAGGCTGGGTGGGTAAAAGACACATTTGCACTACTAGCCCAAAGCCAAATAATTAAATGTGTTGTATCGCAGAAACCAATCAAAATAGGGCATTTGGCCATATGGAGTGTTTTGCATTAAACATGCTTTCTTTACATATGCCTGAATAGTGTCCATTCCTCCTGGGACACCTTGTTTAAGAGGAATGCAAAGTGCAAAGAAGGTGCATAAAAAGAAAAAAATTATGGAGGATCACATCTTGAAATTATTTTCCTACATTATTCAATGAATCTCAGCTCAATGTGCACTATGTCCAATACAGGTGACACAAATGTTACTTGTTCAGTACAACTGGGTTGGTCATTCCATCAGATATAGAAACATCCACTGAGTGTCAAACACAAAAACAGCCATAGTGCACTACCTTAACACTTAAATTTGGTTAACACAGCAGAAAATTGGCATGTATTGTGTTTGTCGATTAGGCACAATATTAATAATTCAAATGGTTGTGGCTCATTTCTGAAGACCCTGGAGTTTCTTTTTGGCATCTAACTTTACATCCACAACTACTATTTGTGTGTGACTGAAGTAATGTTTTACTGCAGTTATGATTCTACAGTGAATTTTTTCTAATGTGCGATTCTGGTACCTACTGTCTTCAGATTTTGTCTTCCTTAGTTCCATTTAAATTGTCCACTACATTCTCAGAATGTACAGCGTAACTAATTCATGAGTGAATTTGCTATTGGAAGTGAGGACTCAAAGTCTCTATTGACAAGGAGGGATTTGACATTTCTTAATTGAAAACAATATTCCGGCAGTACATGAAGGTACAATGAGCGAGTATAATAAACTGATCACTTACTTATTTGATATCCTTGTTGGTTTTCCATCACTCCCAAGACCAGCAAGTTTTCTACACCTGAAGTTCTCATAGTGAACATTGTTGGTGACATCTTTCAGGTCCTGAAGATGTGTACGGATGAGCATGTCTCGTAATGCAATGAAATCACAGTGCTCGAGGTTTTCCACTAGCAGAAACAAAAGGATAACAATTACAAGCATGTTTCATAACATCTTGTTGCTTAAGAAATTGACCTAATATGGATTAAAAAAAAAAAACAGGTATTTAAATTTTCATGTGAAACACCGCTATTTTACAAATTATGAGATTAGTCAATAATGTGACTAGTTGTGATATGCAGTCTGAGGATTATTATATTTAGTGTTAAGAACAACAGCTCTGTCACGGTATTGCTCCAGCATTCACCTTGAAATTAAACACTAAACTGATAACCAGTTTATACTGAAGATGCGATGAGCGATTTATATCACACTTTAATCTGACCTTTACTTCTAAGTAGCATCACGGGCTTATAGGTTTTCATGAAGTGCTAATTATAGCAGCAGAAATTTGGTTTTATAAAGAGCCCTTGATGGAAGGGAAAAGCCTTGAGAACCTTGCTTTGTAAGAACTTGCAGCCAATGTCAATATGCCCTACTACCAGTTTACATCAATATTATCTTACAGCAATTGGCATCCTCCGATGACTACATGAGAGAGAGAGAGAGAGAGAGAGAGAGAGAGTGTATGTATATAAAGCTGTTATCAACCTGAACACTGACTTTAACACCATAGGGCAATGGGAGTTGGTATCCCCCTTTCCTTCCTCTGACCTTAAAACAGACATACTCAGCCTGTTATCAGTCTGACACAGACTCCAAACCTGGGGGCAACTCCTCATTCTTCACATTAACAAACTTCCACAGGTGAAAGAGGTGATAAGTGACAGAAATATATACTAAGATTGACTGGGGATTGAACCTTAGATCTTCGGATCTGTAGTCTAAGCTGTTCTGTGTAGCCAGCAGAGTTTGAACAGCTACATTAAAACATTACGAACAGCACTTCACTTCACAGTCAATGGTCTCCAAATTCATGCAATGAATTATGCGACACGCAGCACCATCTCATCGTCCTTCAGCTGTGACATGGCAGGGGCCACTCAAAGAATATGTCATGACAATTTTCAGTTTCTTAGTTTTTTATCCCCTTCCCCTCCATCTTCAGGTATCAGTTTGCACTAGTATCAGCTCAGTGTTGTCACATCACTGATCAATCCATTCTTTTCATTCTGAATTTTCTTTTTCCTTTTCTTTTTTGTGTAACTTCAAGTTGACAGATCAACACTGAAAGACCGAGTCAGCTGGGCAAGATGCCATGAAATCAGCTAGTCATGAAAAGATTTAACGTAAAGGAGCAAAATACCTCATTTTGTAACCACAATCAAGAACATAGTACTCTATTATGGATTGTGGGGGTATTGTAAAAAAGGCACTTCATGACAGTAGTGTCATTTGACTCTGTCATTGGCGTCATTATAACAGAACATTCTACATAACAAACATTTTTTGGCTCTGTTATTTTCATTAGAAGACAAAAAAGGTTTAAAGGATTTGTGTGATTTTATACTTATTGTGGAATTACTTTTAAGGCAAAAGTGAAAAATTTGGACGACTTACCTTCAGCTATTCCCCAAGGGTACTTCCTACCCCGCAATTTCTTGCCATCTACTTCAATGACAGTGTTTGATCCAACAACAGCAAATGGAACTCTGTCTTTTAATGTTTTATTTACTTTTGACTCCTCTTCATCCTCCGGGTCCGGGAATTCATAGATTTTAATTTTATGTTGTGATATTTCATTCAGGATCTAAACAAAAACAACATGCTAAGCATTTAACTGTATGGGTATTTAATACTTCTATTTAGCATGAATAACAAAGCATTTTACTGTCTAAATTGTAGTGTGCTGACGTCTTGCTTCCTTACCCAAATAAATCGAGACAGTTCACACTTTTCTACAAGTCTTTCCTTCCAGTAACATATGAGTCACACATTAAATGTCACTAGCATTCCATCTACTAAGAGTTATAGTTACATTCATTTATTTATACTGATGTATTTATAATATTGGTGGTTTTTAATCAAAAACCAAAATATATTTTTAATATTAGATAGAACAACATATGGAAACAACTGACTTGCCTGTTTTTTGAAATGTGTACACTCGTCAGGTGTCATGGTATCAGACTTTGCTATCACTGGAATGATATTTACTTTGTCATGCAGCCTCTGCATGAACTCAACATCTAATGGTTTGAGTCCGTGGCCTGATGGGGCTATAAAATAAAGGCAGCAGTGGACTCTGTTGTCCACAAGAGTTTTTCGATTTACTCGAGACTCCGCATTCAAATATTCTTCGTATTTTGATTCGATGTAATCGATAACTGGTTGCCAACTAGAAATTCAATGCATGTTCATGTGTAACAATGCTGTAAAAAGTATGGAGAACTGCACATGACATTACTTACTGTCTACAAAAGGAAGATAAGATTTGATTTGATTCAAATGTACTGGATACTATATTGTGTTACTGGTTATAAAAAACAAACAAATGGAAAATAAGCAAGTGGCACCAAAAATAAACAAACACATAACATAATTACAATTAAAATCAATAAACAGAAAGCATAATGATTTGCTTGGAATGCAGCTGTCAGACACATCACAGACAAGAGATAGTATTTAGGCTTGCAAGGCTTGTATTAAACTTTCTCTCATTCCTGATGAAAAACAGAAGTGCATGGTCTAAGAATTAATATCTACACCTACATATTTGACTTCTCATACAAGAGTGCCTTGTTCAATATGAAGCACCACATGAATTTCGAAGAAGGGGAATGGGAGATGAGGAGAGAGGGAGGAAATAATCTACATCTACATCTACATTTATACTCCGCAAGCCACCCAACGGTGTGTGGCGGAGGGCACTTGACGTGCCACTGTCATTACCTCCCTTTCCTGTTCCAGTCGAGTATGGTTCGCGGGAAGAACGAGTGCCGGAAAGCCTCCGTGCGCACTCTAATCTCTCTAATTTTACATTCGTGATCTCCTCGGGAGGTATAAGTAGGGGGAAGCAATATATTCGATACCTCATCCAGAAATGCACCCTCTGAAACCTGGACAGCAAGCTACACCACAATGCAGCGCACGTCTCTTGCAGAGTCTGCCACTTGAGTTTGCTTAACATCTCCGTAACGCTATCACGCTTACCAAATAACCCTGTGACGAAACACACTGCTCTTCTTTGGATCTTCTCTATCTCCTCTGTCAACCCGATCTGGTAGAGATCCCACACTGATGAGCAATACTCAAGTATAGGTCGAATGAGTGTTTTGTAAGCCACCTTCTTTGTTGATGGACTACATTTTCTAAGGACTCTCCCAATGAATCTCAACCTGGCACCCGCCTTACCAACAACTAATTTTATATGATCATTCCACTTCAAATCGTTCCATACGCATACTCCCAGATATTTTACAGAAGTAACTGCTACTAGTGTTTGTTCCACTATCATATAATCATACAATAAAGGATCCTTCATTCTATGTATTCGCAATACATTACATTTGTCTATGTTAAGGGTCAGTTGCCACTCCCTGCACCAAGTGCCTATCCGCTGCAGATCTTCATGCATTTCGCTGCAATTTTCTAATGCTGCAACTTCTCTGCATACTACAGCATCATCCGCAAAAAGCCGCATGGAACTTCCGACACTATCTACTAGGTCTTCATGTCTATGAAAGACATCTGGCACAAGTTGTCAAAAACAATCTGTCAACAACTTTGCCAAAAGAGGATGAAGGAGCGGATAAAGGCTCAGGGAACTTTCTTGTCCCTGAAATGAGAACCTGCCCCCCAAAGACTGAGGAATCAGCAATGATGAACAACAAAGATACAGAGGAAAATTTAAAGCATTGAAATATTCTCATTCAGGCCATTTTCAAGACAAAAAATTCCAGATATAAACTTATCCCATTCATATTTCGTCACATGTACTGCCCATCAAGGAATTATTGAGAGAGGAACAAAAAAAGGCAAAACTCATCAAAGGGATTAGTGCATTGTAAAAAGGGGAGAACATATTTCTTTGTCAGATGATCACAGCATCAGTGAATGGTGCAACAGGTGTTGGCATTACTGTGACTATGAAGACGGGCAACAGTGTTTCAAGTGAGCTGTGGCGTTCAGACTATTGAAAACTGTCTCTATGGGGTTATGGCCTTTGACCGGCTGCTGGCTGTTTGGTGCACCGGTGTCCCACTATCGGTGCAGAGACTTCAGAATTGGTTGTATAAAGGTGTGAGCATGCACACCATACAGGGAGATGTTTGGTTGTTCTTGTTGGCAGAAGCAGCTTGGAGTGCTACAAGGAAGTGTGGATTTTGGTGGGCTGCAGTGATCATCATCATGGTTCTGTGTTATGGCTGAGGGATTGGTTCATGAGAGGGTTCATTTGTTGGCATGTTGCAGCTGTGTACCTCTGGTGTGGTTGCTGCCCCTTGGTAGGAGCCGTGTTTACTGCTTGTATCGGAGGGAGTCTGCAGTTCTGAACACAGGAGTACAATTACTCTGCCAGATCTGAATTGTGATCACTTGGCTTTGTACTGTTCTTGCGCCAATTTATGTGCTTTATTTGGTGAGCATTTGACTTATTATCCTGTTTTAGTGAGGTTTTCAATTGTTGTAGCATACAGTCAGGTTACATCATGGAGGTTATCAGTTATTGCACTGTGATTTGAACCCTTCATATTGTGTGTGCGCATTTAAACTGTGATACATTCAAATAATGTGAAGGAGTGACTTCTTGCTCAGTCATGCTTTGTGATATCATACAAGCTGGTTTATTTGTGAACTGATTCACTTCTGTCAAGATGTTATTGATAGGCTAGTACCTGCATAAGCAAACAACTCCTGTAAGTTATGTTCTGATTATGATCAGTGGAAATGTGTTTAAGTTTGCCACAAGAACCATTTATATTTATTTAGGCTGGGGTTTAACTTGTTTAAGCCAATGAGGCATCACTTAATTTCTTGGTATGATTCTGTTGGGTATTTCAAATACTGGCCAAACTGATTGCAGTTTTCAAAGCTTTGAATGATAAAATCAGCTCTAGTAGTGATGTTAGAAGACTTAGTTCTATATAATGTATCTATTGTGAATTTCTCTTGCCTTTAATGATTTTGGTGAATTGTAGGCAGATTTGCTGTATTGTACATTAGAATAGTCAAAATTGAAAGTGATTACATGGCGGCCGCTGCTTTTTAAAGTTGTTGCCTGTAAGCAGTTCATTGCTGCCATATTAAAACCTGGCCTTCACAATTGGAAATCTGACTTGCCTAAGAGATTGCAGATCTACTGCAAGTCACTTGTAACTGTTTTAATTTATTTTGCTATTTTGAATGCGATTATTTTACTGTATGTTCTGTTAATTTAGTAATTTTCATTTTCTGGTTCTAAAATTTTGGTATTCCTGAACTGAAATATTAAGAAAATTTAATAGTTTCTTCACTTTAAATTTAAAATTCAAATTCCTATGGTTTCTATCTAAAATTTTTAATGTTCTTAAGGCTCTGCCAGAAGGTAATGCATGGGCTTCTATCTTTTTGTTTATTAATAATAAATCAATTTACGTTCAAAGTAAATCTGAACTTACATTGTGTCCAGCACCTTACCACTCTACTACCTAGCGCCTTCTGACTCAATGGACAAAGCAGTGACCACTGGGGACTGAATTGAAACCAACACCTATCACTGCTGCATACGTTAGCCCATGTAACTAGCAGATAGTGAGGAAAGATGGAGAATGTATGAATAAATGAGGAATTTATTGAATATGGGAAGGGTGTTGATAATTTAACACAATTTGAATGTCATAATAGGGGAGAGTTTATGAGCTGTGAGAAAGAAATTGAGGGGGGGGGGGGGGGGGGGAGTCCTGGAGTTCTTCACTTAGTGTATAAAATATCCCAAAAGAATAAAATCATCTTGGTTTTTGAGCCACGTTAATTCAAATAAGATACTCGAGCTTTCGATGACTACTCTGCTAACATCATCAGGAGTAAAAACAATATTGCTGGGGCTGGTACAGTTCTCCACTAGTGTATAAACAACTGCAGCATCTGGCACTAATCAGAGGTTCGAAATGACATGTGCGCAGAAGGATGGTTGGGCATCTCTTAGCAGCTCCAGCCTGCTGCAGGACCTAGTGATGTCATGTGGAGCGAGGAGCCAAGCACCTGTCTTTGCTATCTTTTGATATCCCAAGTCTGCCCCCATACCACAGCAAGCGTTAAAATTGTTGCTGTTTATTCTAATCTCGGCCACTGCTTTTGCAATGGAATTCCAGTATGTTAATGCATGAGCCAAGACTCATGTCTTTTCACACTGTATTTGGTGTCCTTTTCTAGGCATCACTTAACTACAGTCAACTTGTCAAGCTCCCTTTGTTTAATATGTCGCTCATGCTTGGTACAATGCTCCGCAACTGTGCAAATTGTTTGACCTATATAGATGCTGCCTCATTCAAAAATGACACCACACACACCAGGCACATGAAGATGTTGCTCGGGCAATGTGTAGCAAGTTAGAACATGCTGCACAGACATTGGCTGAGACCAGTTTTCCGGAATGCTCAAGTATTTATTTATTTATTTCTTCTTCCACAAGCCACCTCACAAGCTGTACTCCTCCATCTTGTCTCCTCTCACACTCTTCTTCTTCTTCCACATCTCTCTCTCTCTCTCTCTCTCTCTCTCTCTCTCTCTCTCTCTCTCTCTCTCTACCACCTGCATTCTCACATCCTCTGCCTTTCTCGCCTGCTAACTATCCTCTCCATCTTCTCCCCTGTCCATCTCCTCCTCCCTTCTATCTTCGTCCAACATCTTCCGCCCTCTCCCCCTATCCATCTCCTCCTGCTCCTCTATTTGTCTCCCACTTTCCACCTCCCTTCCTCCCTCTCCCTATCCATCCCTCCTACCCCTCTCTCTGTATCCCCTGATCTGTCCATCTCAACATTCCCCCAGGTGTGCCTATCACACTTTTAGACCCTGCAAAACAGGTTGACGACTGGGAAGAGGAAGAGGAAGAAGAAGAAGAAGAAGAAGAAGAAGGAGGAGGAGGAAGAGGATAGGGAATTATACACGAGACGAAATGGCAAGGTGAAGGGAACAATACTGGATTTTTATAAATAACAAAAAGAGCAATAAAAAATAACAAAAACAGTAATAAAAACTAACAAACAACTGTTTAAAAAGCCTATAGGATCGCACATTAATATTTTTGACAGATTATCGCAGTTTAGCGCAAATGCTTACCAATTGCTGTTGTCGACAGCATCACCAAAGCCAGGCGTGTCAACTACAGTAAGAGTCAGGTTCACACCATTCTCCTTGAGCAACACTTTACTCGTTTCCACTTGAACAGTCTTTTTTATCCTATGTGAAGGGCCCGGGTACTCATTGGAGTAGATGTCTGCCAGGAACATGGAGTTTATCAGGGTCGATTTCCCAAGGCCTGATTCACCTAGGAAGATAAATGGCACATTGCAGATTTCTGAACACAATCTTCACATACACACTCATTATATATTCATTGACTCTGACTTCATTACAAAAATGTCAGTGGTCCTTGTGAATGTAGAAGACCCACCAGTGCTCATTTATGTTAAAATTGATTAATATTATACACTGATCAAGTCAAGCAGCTGATTGCAACAACAACAACAACAACAACAACAAATTTTCAAACTTATTAGTTGATGTGTATTCAGTACAGTTAATTGTTTAACATTTAGAATGGCATGCACTTAAAGAGAATAAGATGTGAAGTGACAAGAAAGAAACAGTTCACTGTAGTATTATTGCAGAGTCTTTCTTTGCTGAAGTACTGTTGCCTGACAACAATGATTTAATTAAAACGCAGACCTCTATTCAGAATTAGTTTTTACTAAGAAAATGAGTCTCTGGCAATTGGAATGGGACACCATATTATATCATTGCACGTAAACTGAAATGTGTCAGATCAACTGGGATTTATACTATAATCAATTTGACAACTGTGAAACTCACTGTAGCTGTATCAGCATACACTGGCTGCATCAAAATAATTACACATACCTTGAAATTTATTGAAATGAAATTAAAATAATTAATATTAATTAACAGTAATTTATATAAATAAAAATCAACTGCCACATCTATGAAAGATCATCACCATCACCTGAGAATGATTGACCAATTTGGTTGATTTTTTTCCTTGTGTTCATTATTGTCAGTACAAGGTTTGTACGACAAAAATTTGGAAAATCCAGTCAGAAATTAACATCAATTGCTGCACTTATGAAATACCTTCAATTAAGAATGTCTTGACAGATTTGGCTGACTTTTTTCTTTGCTGCCTTCGTAACTGTCAGGACAAAGTTTGAATGAAAGAATTTTTTTGGAAAATGCACCGGAAAAGAAAATTAAATTCAATTACGAAA